>NW_006399881.1:4034396-4035785 GCF_000299155.1 Elephantulus edwardii
CATCTTGGATGATCTGTTCTACATACAGATTGAAAAGGTATGGAGACAAGATACATGCCTGACGGACCCCCTTCTTGAATTTGAACCATGTAGTGTCTCCTAGCTCTATTCTGATGACTGCCTCTTGGTCCAAGTATAGGCTTTCCATAAGCACAATCAAATGTTCTGGGATTCCCATTCTTCTCAGAGGCAGCCATAGCTTGTTGTGATCCACACAGTCAAATTGCATAGTCAATGAAGCACAGATACACATTCCTCTGGTATTCTCTGCTTTCTGCCAAGATCTATCTAACATGAGCTATAATATCCCTAGTACCACAACCTCTTCTAAATCCATCCTGCACATGTGGCAGTTGTTGGTTGACATATTGCTGAATCGTTTTTAGATAATTTTCAGCAGAATCTTGCTTGCATCTGATAATAATGATATTGTTCGATAATTTCCACACTCTGTTGGGTCACCTTTCTTTGGAATGGGAAAAATTATTGCTATTTTCCAATGAGTTGGGCAGCTGGATGTCCTTCAGATTTCTTGACACAACTTAGTGAGCACATCCGGGGCAGCATCTGTTTGTTGAAATATGTCAATTGGTAGGTTGTGAATTTCTAAGTATTTGTCCATTTCTTCTAGGTTTTTATATTTGAGTATAGTTTTTATAATATTGCAATGTTAGCCTTTTTCTTTTAGATGGTTCTTTTGTGACATTGACAGTTTCATCTCTTATTCAGATTATTTGTGTCTTTCCCTTCTTTTCCTTTGTTAGTTTTGCTAGCGGTTTGATATTTTCAAAGAACAAACACCTTGTTTTGTTGATGGTTTTAATTGGTTTTTGGTTTTCTATTTCATTTATTTCTGCTCTAATTTTTATAATTTCAGTTTTTTTAGAGGGTATCAAATTTTCTTGCTATTCTTTTTCAATTTGCTGAAGATGTTGAGTTAGAGAATCAGTGTTCATTTTTCCTGCCCTTTTAAAAAATTTATTAATTTTAATTAACATTTAGAGAGATTTTGGATTTCCATTCATTTACTGTTGCACTTTTCTCCCTGCCCATCCCCTCCAGCTTGCTCCTCTCTTTGAAAAGTAAAGGAAAAATTCTTTCATTTGTATACAATCCCCCCACAACCCCTTTATCGCCCCGAGTACACTCCACTATGCAACCTTAATTCTGGACTCTTGTGATAGCCATAATACCCTATCATATATCGCTTTTAAACTGTTCTCTCCCTCATCTGTTTCAATACAGTATACATAATTTATCCAGTTTTTCTCAGTCTTACACCAACCCTGATGTCAGTTCCATTCTATAACAGTGGTTCCATGCAATATTAGTCCTTTTGTGCCTAAGCTGTTTCACTCAGCATAATGTCCTCCAGGGTCACCCATTTTG
>NW_006399881.1:4037102-4038571 GCF_000299155.1 Elephantulus edwardii
TGGCTTGGTAGCATCCCTTTCTGTCCACTGGGCCAGCTGATCTCTCTCTCTGTGTTGATATTATTGTTGTTAAGTGCTGTCGAGTCGCGATAGTAGTTTTAAATTTTATTGAACTTGTAAAAGAACCAACTCTTGGTCTTATTGATAGTCTCAATTGTGTGTTTTTTTAAAATCTGTTTGCTATTCCATTTATTTCTGCTCTATTTTTTATAATTTCCTTTCTTATAGAGGTTGTCTGGTTTTCTAACTCTTCTTTTTCTGCTTATTGGAGATGTTGGGTTAAATAATTGTTTTCATTCTTTCTTCCCTTTTCATATGTTTGTTTATTGCTATGACTTGTCCTGTAAGTATTGCTTTATCTTTTCCCAGAGGTTTTGGTAAGTTGTTTTTTTCATTCTCATTTGTTTCAAGAAACTTTTTTATTTAACTCTTTCTTTTTTCTGTTACCCATTCACATTCAAGCAGTGTGTGCATGAGCATACAGGTGATTCTCCCCCTCCTTTATCCTTTCGTTGTTGATTTCTAATTTTGTATTATTGTGGTCTGAGAAAAGGATTTGCATTATTTTTATGTTTTTAATTTCTTGAGGCTTGTATCACAATCTAAAATATTATCTATTCTAGAGATTTTTCTGTGCACACTAGAGAAGGATGTATACTGAGCTTTTAGAGGGTATATTAGCCTGTGTATATCTATGAGATTGAATTTATTGATTGTGCAGTTTAATTACTTAGTATCTCTGTTGAGTTTCTTTCTGGTAGATCTATCTTTGAGAGAGAGAGAGAAAGAGATAGATAGATAGATATTGATTTTATATAGATATATATTTCACATTCCCCCCTCCTCTATTTTCCAAGTTGTTCACAGAAAGAGTTCTTATGATAGGCCAGAGCCAAGGAAGAAGAAATAGAAGATTTTTACCAACGTTTACAATCAGAGATCGATCGAATATGCAATCAAGAAGCATTGATAATGATGGGGGACTGGATGCAAAAGTTGGGAACAGAGAAGAAGATTCAGTACTTGGAAAACATGGTCTCAGTGACAGAAATTAAGCTGGAGAGAGAATGATTGAATTTTGCACAATGACTTATTCATTGCAAATACATTTTTAAGAGACATAAACACAGGTTATATACATGGATTTCACCGGATGGTATGTATAGGAATCAGATCGATTACATCTGTGGAAGGAACCACTGGAGAAGCTCAATATCAGCTGTGAAAATTAGGCCAGTAGCTGATTGTGGAATAGAACACAAACTACTCTTGTGCAAGTTCAAGCTGAAGCTGAGGAAAATTAAACCAAATTCATGGGAACCAAAATAAGACTTTGAGTCTGTCCCACCTGAGTTTCAGAACCATCTCAGGAACAGGTTTGAGGTCTTGAACACTAATGAGCAAAGAAGACCAGATTAGTTGTGGGAGGATATTAAGTATATCATCCAGGAAGAGTGCAAATGGTCATT
>NW_006399881.1:4039012-4039881 GCF_000299155.1 Elephantulus edwardii
AAGGAAGAAATTCAAGCTGCTTTGAAGGAAATAGCAAAAGCTAAGGCCCCAGGAATAGATGGTTTACCAACTGACATATTTCAGCTAACAGATGCTGGCCTGGACGTGCTCACCAAGTTGTGCCAAAAAATCCGGAGAACAACCACTTGGCCAACTGACTGGAAGAGATCGATATTTGTTCCCATCTCAAAGAAGGGTGACCCAACAGAGTGTGGAAACTACAGAAAAATACCATTGATTTCACATGCAAGCAAGATTCTACTGAAGATTATCCAAAACTGACTGGAACAGCACATCAGCAGAGAACTGCCAGAAGTCCAGACTGGGTTTAGAAGGGGTTGTGGTAGTAGGGATATTGTAGCTAATGTTAGATGGATCTTAGCTGAAAGCAGGGAATACCAGAGAAATGTCTGTGTTTCATTGACTATGAAAAGGCATTTGACTGTGTGGGTCATAACAAACTGTGGCTGACTCTGGGAAGAATGGGAATCCCAGAACATTTGATCGTGCTAATCAGAAACCTATACTTGGACCAAGAGGGAGTCGTCAGAACAGAGCAAGAAAACACTGCATGGTTCAAAACTGGGAAGGGCGTACGCCAGGGATGTGTCCTGTCTCCATACCTCTTCAACCTGTATGCAGAACAGATTATCTGGGAGACTGGACTCTATGAGGAGAAATGTGGGGTCAAGATTGGTGGAAGATATATCAACAATCTGAGTTATGTAGATGACACATCCCTGCTTGCTGAAACTGAGGAGGACCTGAAGCGCTTGCTGCAGAGGGTCAAGGACTGCAGCCTCCAATACAGATTGAGGCTCAATATCAAGAAGACAAAGATTCTCACCACTGGACCAATTGGCAGCATC
>NW_006399881.1:4040411-4042354 GCF_000299155.1 Elephantulus edwardii
TGTCAGAGACAGTGCGATTGGCACAGGACAGAGCAGAGTTTAGGGCTGTTGTACATAGGGTTGCTATGAGTCGCAAGCGACTCGACAGCACATAACAACAACTGTATATATATCTATCATATATCTATCATACATCTATCTATGTATCTATGTATCTATCTATCTGATTTTTATTCTCATTCCTTTGATCTGGTATCTGTTCAGATATAACCTTGACTGGTTCTTTTTCAGCCTGAGATTTGCCATACACATGGATCTATTGCTATGTTCTAGAGAACTCTGTGAGGTACAGGACAATTATAACCTCTAACACCAGCAGTCAGGAAACCAAAAGATGAATTGCAATGGGAAAATCTGTTATGATGGACCTCTCCAGAGTGCTGAAGAGCAACGATATCAGTCTAGATACAAAGGTGTGTCTAATCCAGTCCATGACCTTCCCGATAACTTGTTATGCTTCAGAGAGCTGGACAATGACTAAAGATGACAGAAGAAGAATAGATGCCTTTGAGTGGACTACCAAGAAAACAAATCGGTCTGTCTTGGATAGGGTGAAACCAAGTCTCTCCGTGGAGGCTAGGATTTTGAAGCTCTGCATCACTTACTTTAGGCACATGGCCAAGAGAGATTGGTCCTTGGAGAAGGACATCATTCTCAGAAGGGTGAATGGACAGCGCAGGGAGGAAAACCCCAGATGTGATGGGAGTTGATGTGTCAGAATTAGTGAAACTGGCTCAGGACCAGGAAAGGTTCAGAGCTGCTGTACATAGGGTCACTATGCATCACAGGCGACTCAACGGCACATAACAATAACATACTATGACAGGTTAGGAAGTAGAAGTTGCATCCACTTCCTAAATTACGTGCCTCTGTAAAATCTATGAAGTTTGATAAATGTTGATAGTTGTAGAAGGGCTTCAGGCCTTTTGTTCATAGGGTCACTATCAACAATAACAACAGCAACAACAAGGACTCATTAGGTCAACTAGTTCCAAAGCATTCCTCTTCATAGCCCCTTCTGCCATGTTTCCTGCCCCTTTCTCCTCCAGTGCACTCAGAGGCTGATTAATTGTAAATAACATTAAAAAATATGTATGTGTGGGAATCTTCTCTCCAAATAATATTTATCCATGCTTCATTTTGCATAACCAAAATACTTAGAAATAGACATTGAGAAAATTGGCTGCTTGAACAGAAGAACTGCCATTACTATGTGGATAAGACTAATATAGTTTTTAAGACATATAACAGTATTCCATGCTGGTAGATCACAGTAATTTGGTAGACAATATCTCCTTATATCCTCACAGGATTTCTGGTGGTATAGTATGTTATGTGTTTTGCTGCCAGTTGAAAGGTCAGTGTTTTGAATCCACCTATTGACTCCATGGGAGTCCTCTCATAAAGCTTTATAACTTTGGGAACCCAGTGAGGGATTGTAATGAGTCAGAACAGAATGAGTGGTTGTTGTTGTTGTTGTTGTTGTTGTTGTTAGGTGCTGTCAAGTCCACTACAACTCCAGTAATTTAATGAATAAAAAGCTCTGAACCTTGCCTTAGCCTCATGCTGTCTGTCATGTTCAAGCCTATTATCATCCCTGAGTCAATTCATCTTGTGGAGAGTCTTCCTCTCCTTCACTGACCCTCTACCTTCCCCTGCATTATTGTTGTTATAACCTCACAATGAGCCTACTGTTACCTCCATTTTACAGATAAGGAAGCTGAGGAACAGAATAGGTCTTGAAAGGAAGAAAGAGAAGGAAAAAGTATGGTGAAGTAAAGGAGGTAAGAAGATGGTGGTAAAATTTTGTGAGGAGACTAGGAGAGATGGAAATTCATCACTTTGCTGTCTTTTTTAAAAAAAATTTAGGTTGTTTATTTTTCATTTCAATGAACATCTACAGAGATTTTGGAATTCCATTCATTCATTGTTGCACCCTTCTC
>NW_006399881.1:4042789-4051273 GCF_000299155.1 Elephantulus edwardii
AGTATGGGTTGTCTCCTCTCATGTGATTTACTCCCTCTAAAACACATTGGAGGGTCAGCTCTGGGTCAGTTCTGACTCAACAGTAAACAGCAACATGAATGCATAAAAATTGACATGTACAAAACACAATGTATATCAATGATAATATGAAAACCAATACAAACTTTTAAAAAAACGAACAGTGTTGTACTTCAGGATAGAGCTTTCCTTTTTGTTTTTCCTTATTTGAGTGAAAGTTTACAAATCATGTAAGTTTTTCATTTATATCCATTTTGTTTTATAACATTGAAAATCACAGTTAAATATGGTCTCTCCTATGTATTTTTAAAAAACTATTTAAAATAGATTAATTTTAAATGAATTAATAATGTTGTTGTTATGGGCCATCAAGTCCCCTGTGACTCATAGTGATCCTATGTACAACAGTCCTAAGCCCTGCTCTATCCTGTGCCAATCTTATTGTCTTTGACACACTTACTGCCACTACCCCAGTCACCGAATCCATGTCATGTAGGGTCTTGCCCTGTCCCCCCACTCTCCCAAGCATGACGTCCCTCTCCAAGGACTGGTCTCTTCTTGCAACATTTCCAAAGTATGTCAGACAAAGCTTCCTTGCCTCCAAGGAGTAACCAGATTTCACCCTCTCCAGGAAGAACATATTCATTCTCTTAGCAGTTCATGGTATATTTAACAGTCTTCTCCAGCACCACAGCTCAAAGACATCAATTCTCCTTCTATCATCCTTAGTCATTGTCCAGCTCTCTGATGCATAACAAGCGATTGCAAAGACCATGGCCTGGATCCAGTGCACCTTAATCTGCAGGCTGACATCATTGCTCATCAGTACTTTGGAGAGGTCTCTGACAACAGTCTTTCCCAATGCAATAAGTCTTTTAATTTCCTGGCTGCTCTTTGTGTGGAGCAAAGCAAACTAAAGCTGTTTACAACCTCAATATCTTCACCTTCCACCACAATTCTGCCAATCGGCCCAGTGGTGAGAATCTTTGTTTTCTTGATATTGAGCTTCAATCTGTATTGAAGGCTGCATTCTTTGAACTTCTGTAGCATGTGCTTCAGGTCCTCCTCAGTTTCAGCAAGCAGGGTTATGTCAACTGCATAACACAGATTGTTGAGGAGTCTTCCTCCAATCCTAATGCAACATTTCTTCTCATAAAGCCCAGCCTCCTGGATAATCTGTTCTGCATATAGATTGAAAAGTTCACATCACTGGCATACACCCTTCCCTGTTTTGAACCATGCAGTGTTCCCTTGCTCTGTTCTGATGACTACCTCCTAGTCCAGTATACAGTCAATTAAAAAAAACACCTTTATGTGACATTAAAATTTTAATTCCCAGGGAATGCACTGTCACATTTGAGAACTATTGGCAAAATGTGTGCTTTACCCGTTACGTGGAGGTTTTCTGGTGACAAACAAGATGGCAGAAGGCACCAAGGAAAGATGTTAATGAGGCCTGACTTTGCTTTTTTCATTCTATCCTCAGAAGAAATCAAAGAACACAATCCATTAGACAAATCTACTTTCAAGGACCTTGTTACAGTATAAGAGAGAAAGGATGTTGCTTTGAGTCTTAAGGTGCAACTAATCCAATTGATTGGTATTTTCAAGGGCTCCTTGGTAGCCCAGTGTGTAGGGAGTTGCACTGATAACTCAAAGATGGGACTTTTCTGGCAGTTTCCATCCACCAGGGACTCTGCAGAAGAAAGGCGGACAATCTCCTTTTATGCAATTCAAAGCCTCTGAAAATCTGGTGGAGGGTCAGTAATGAGTTTGTTTCCACTCAATGTCAATGGTATTTATTGAGTCATATGCATGTGAAAGTTGGATAATTAAGAAGACTTTAGAAGAACTGTGGTTGTATACTGTGGAGTTGGAACTGACCCATAGTTTACCTTCCAGGAGGTTTTCAGAGACAGTTGATCTCACAGGAGGAGATTGCCCATCCTTCTCCCGCGGAGCAGCTGGTGGCCTCGAACCATGTGCCTCCACTATTGCAGCACAGCTTCTTGGCACTAAGCCACCAGAACTCCCTTTAGAAGAACAAATGCCTTTAAATTACGGTGTTGAATATACCACGGACTGCCAAAAGAAGAGACAAATCTGTCTTGGAGGAAGTACAAGCAGTGTGATGATTAGAAGTAAACATGGTGAGACTTTGTCACACATATTTTGGGCATATTTCCAGGAGGGGTTAGTCCTTGGAGAAAGACAGCATACTTGGAAAAGTTAAGAGTCAGTAAAAAAGGAGAAAGATGTACTGAATAATGATGATAGACTGTCACAGTGACTGCAATGTCAGGTTTAAGCATTTGCTATTAGAGAACTTGTCTGTCTTTTTGCTGTACTGGGATAACTTATGGGTTGCTGTGATGCGGGAAACTATGTCACTGAAGTTTCAAGTGCTAGAAGGATCATCCATGGTGACCTTGCTTCAACAGAGCTCCAAGATTAAAAAAGACTAGGAATCAGGGTTGGCTATCCACTTCTTAAATGGATCTCTGAAAACCTTATGAATGTGACTGCAGCAATGGGCTCAAGTATGTCAGAGATGAGGATGGCACAAGATAGGATTCATATCTATTGATCAAAGGGTCACTATAATTCGACTGAACTCAAAGGCAGCTAACAATGACAATATTATGAAGTCAGAGCAGGATCAGACAGGATTTTGCACTGTCATAAATGAATTTCTGTGAGTAGGAGTCGACTGAAGGGCACATAGCAACAGCAACAAAGAATGGTAACCCATAACTGTCAGTCTTCAGGGAGTCTCTGAGCCTCGATCACTCATTGGATAGAGAATATGTCAATCCTTGAGTCTCAGCAAATGAGCTTTGAGTTGGCCACTGTGACGCAGACGTTACGTATCTCTGCGGTCCCACCCTTTGCAACCAGCCCGCTGAGCATTGTGTCCAGTCCAGAGCCACCTTGGGAAGAGGGCAGCTCTGACAGTGAGTCCCTTGGCCTTGTGGTTGTCCTTGGGTGGTCTCCTCAGACAGCGAGGCCACTTCCAGTCTTGTTCTTTCATCTCTCCTCAGCCAACACTGCCCTTGGCATCATTCGGTGCCAATGGCGTCGCCACAGCCCGATCCCTCCATGTCGGCCCCTGAGAATGGTGACCCAGCAGGCCAGGTGGGTGGAGTGGGAGCTGATAGTGGCAGGGGTGGGATAGTGGGCATCCCTGAGGAGGTGGGGGGCGTCTCTGAGGGGGTAGTGGGAGTCCTGGAAAAGATGGAGGGCAACCCAGAGGAGGTGGGGGGTGACCTGGCGAAAGTGATGGGCGTACCTGAGGGGGGCATCCCCAAGCAGGTGGAGGGAATAACCAAGGAGATGGAGGTGAAGGCTGAGGAGGGGAACGACGTGCCCGAACAGATGGAAAGCATCTCCGAAAAGGTAGGGGGCATCCTGGTGAAGGTGCTGGGCGTGCCGGAGGAGATGAGGGGTGTCTTGGAGGAGATTGAAGTGGTCCCAGAAAAGATGGAGGGCATCCAAGAGGAGATGGGGTGTGTCAGAGGAGATTGAGAGGGTCCCCGAAAAGATGGAGGGGGTCCCAGAGGAAATGGAGGATGCCACTGAGGAGGTGGAGGGCGTCCCCAAGGAGGTAGGGGGAGACATGGCGAAGGTGTTGGGCGCCCCTGAGGAGGTGGGGGGCATCCGTGAGCAAGCAGGTGGACGGTGACATAGAGTCCATGGTGGACGCTCTCAAACAGATGGAGAGCATGCCCGCGGAGGTAGGGGGCTCGCCTGGCGAAGGTGCTGGGCGCTCCAGGAGGAGGTGAGGGGCATCTTGGAGGAGATTGAAAGGGTCCCAGAAAAGATGGAGGGCATCCTTGACAAGGTTGGCGGGGGGAGGAGGGCCCGAGGAAACAAAGGACGTCGCCGAGCCGGTGGAGGAGATAGAGGGCTCCTAGGAGATAGAGGGCGTCCTGGCGAAGGTGCTGGGCGCTCCTGGGGAGGTGAGGGGCGTCTTGGAGGAGATTGTGAGGGGTTCCCAAAAAGATGGAGGGCATCCTTGAGGAGGTGGGGGACACCCCCAAGGAAAAGAAGGACGTTGGCCACCAGGTAGAGGGAGTCCTCGAGGAGGTAGGGGCGTCCTGCCGAATGTGCTGGGCGCCCCTGAGGAGGTGGGGGGCATCTCCGAGCAGGTGGAGATGGTGGTCGCCCCCAAGGAGGACAAGGGCGTGCGCCAGGAGGCGGAGGGCGCCCCTGAGGAGGCAGAGGGCGTCTTGGAGCCGGCAGAGGGCCCGATGCTGCCGTCGGGTGGGCCCGAGGGGCTGCCATCCACGACCCAAGGGCCGGACACCGAGGGCTCAGACACCGGGCTGGCCGAGGAGATCAACGAGGAGGAGGCTGGCGTCCAGGGCGGTGGCGAGAGCACAGCGGACCCATTCCAATTTCCCATGCTGGGTTTACGTTTTGTCTTTCTTGATCTTGTTCACACCCTGCTGCGACGTATATACTACAACCACCAAGTGCTGGTGCGTCCGCGCACAGGTTACCTGATGCTGCGCCCGCGGGCAGGGGTCCCTGAGGGCCTAAATACACTGGCCCAGTTGCCTCCTGTGCAGCCTTCCAGCGGGGGCTGGGGCGAGGGCCTGGCCGCAGGGGCCTTCACTGCTGCGGCCGCCTCCACTGCTGCCGCCGCTGCCTCTGCAGCTGCTGCTGCCGCCCCCCAGGCTGCCCCTCAGGACCCACCGCTACCGCCACCTAAAGACCTTGACCATGAGAGCGCGGGCCAGGCCGAACATGAGCCCCCAGAAGAGACCACATGTTCGCAGATTGAGGAAGCCCTGAAGGACGCCGCAGACCCACAGGGTAAGGAATCCCTGGACCAGACCCCAGCCCACATGGCACCCCAGCTCCTCACCTGCTGTTCAGTGCACACTGGCCTTCAGTGAAGCGGGCAGCACAACCCACTTGGGCCGAAAGTGCTCAATTGGAAGCCCATCAAGCCCCAAGGGAAACCAACCTCCCTCCACCAGTTCTGAGTTGAGATGTGAGGTTATCTGCCATTTATGGTTAACCTTCACTAGGGTAGGTCTTCTGGAGGACTTTTGGGAGCAAATGGCAGCTTGGAGGAAAAGAGGAAACACTTGATATACATCATGTTGGGTGACTGGCTTAAAAAAATAAAAATAAAAAGAGCCTTAGAAATTTGATCCCAAGTATACGTTGACCTGTTATGGGAATACTTGGTAAAAAGGAAATATTCAAGGGTATTGAGGAACTATGACTCACACCATAAAGTTAATCTTTGGGGCAAAGTAATATTTTCTAGCCTAAACAGACAGAATGCAGCCAGACCCCAAGGATTCTGACCCTTTCTTCTCTAAAGGGCCAGAAGTACTTAGCACTTTAAGGTGGGAGACCATGGAGAAAGAGGGAAGTGACGTCACTGCAGACTATGAAGTAGCAGAACTGATGGACAGGGGATGCTCTGTCAATCTGTAGGATGTGAATTTAAATATTTTCCCCATGGGTATCTGATCCTAAATTCTATTTTCTGCACTTAAAAAAGTCAATCAGACTCATCATGGAATTAGTGATGAAGCTATCCAAGTTGATAAGGAAGAGAAAGCCGCAGCAGAGGAGGAAGAAAAGGAAAATGAGGGCGAAGAACCCTAAGCAGATCTGGGTCCAGAGATAAGACCCGGAGAATCCAGGTATCTTTTGTAGCTTTGATTCCGGGGGATCTGGAGTATCACTAAATTCTTTCTGGTATTTACTTTGTTTATGTTTTTCCACTTCTCCCAGTAAATTGCTGTTGTTGTTGTTATGTGCCATTGAGTCTACCAGTACTCATAGCTGACCCTCTAGTGAGTTTTCAGAGGTTGTAAATCACATGGGAGGAGATTAAAATGTAGTCCAATTTATGGAGAATGGGCAATCTCAGGCACCTGATAATATAATATGCAGCCCATTCTACAATACACTTCATTGATCTTGTGAAGTCCATTACCTTCCATCTGTGAGACTACCAACAGAAGGTGAACGTGTCAGATCTAACAGAGAGCGCATCTGTTTAGAAGTATCAGAAGAAGCATGTAATGCAGCTGGGCTGCGCTCTAGACTCTACATTACTTGACCAAGGAATTGAGTCTTCTATACCAACTAGGAGTCAATGATTTTAGGACATGACAAATAGTAAAGAGCTGGGATTTTGAAGTGGAACCTTGTTTAAGGATTGATACCTAAATACTTGTTCAGTCTAAGATTTTTTCTATGACAGTCAAAAGAAACTAGTATATAGTATGACTATTGTCTATCATTGAATCCATATTTAAGTCTTAAGGTATAGCTTACTTTTGAATATATCTCAGTGATAAACTATTTTTGTCATTTCCTCCCTCACTTCTCATTTTCTCAGCTGCTTGTTTTGTAATACATTTTTTCCCAGTACAGTAGCTTTAAAAATTGAAGGACTGGGAGAGTAAAGGAGAGTAAGGGGTTATCATTTGTGGAACCAGCACAGACTTTTAAGGAAAGGCTTATTTAGATTCCAGAGTAGCCAAAAAAACAAAACAAAACAAAAAAACCAAAACAAAACACAAAACACCAAAAAAACCCACCAAAAAACAACCCCACAACAAATCCCCAAGCACTTGTGGTGTTGGAAAATAGAGAGATAGGATGGATCTGTGATCAGGTAATTGATGCCATGTGATGCACAAAGCACCTGGTCATCCAAGGGGTCAAGTTAGTAGAGGAAAAAGTGCCCTTCTCTCCTTGTTGAGATGGAGCAAACAAACACAGTAGATATCCATAGGATTGTTTATATTGAGAAAGTCATAGGTGCTAGTTCATGCTGTATCATTGTTGATTTTCTTCCATTTTAGCCTGCAGTTGGAAGAGAAATTTGAAAGAATGAAGTGAAAAAATCTGAATTTGTTCTTCGCTATTCTAAATATCATTTTCCTGAAGCCAATGGGAACTTCTGTCTGCACAGATACTGTTACAAATGTCATCATCCCAAAACTGATATTCAATTAAATCAAGCTTTATCTCATACCCTTTTAGCTGATAGTGTTGTTCTCTTTACTAAAAATAAGTTTGTTTGAAACAAATGAGCTGAAATATGAGCAGTTATATATTTTATATTGGTTTGCATATAAAATTTGTGTGCCAAGTGTTTCACACTTTTCTTCATTTACATTGTGTTTCATACAATCATTCCCATACATTGTGCTTTATAAAATTAGTCACCACTGAACTATGCCCACCCTTAACCTGTCTTTTCAGGTCCTTGTTGGAGCTTTCCAATTTCCTTTACTCCCTCCTTCCATCCACCAAATTGTGTGATCCTATGATTTACTCCCTGCCTGTCCTCACCCCTCTGCTCCCAATCCTTCCCCCCTTAAACCCTCATACACATTTCACTACTTATCCTATTTTACAATAAGGGTCTTGTACAGTATTTGTCCTTATGAGATGAGTGCATTCAGCATAATGCTTTCCAGTCTCTCCCAAGTTAAGTAGTATTTTTAAAGAACATAATTCTAATCAACTCTCTTTCCCCCTCTCTCTCCTTTGGTTCACTGTTAATAAGTGAATTGTGTTCCCCTAAATTAAATGTTGTAAATCCCCACTTCTATGCCTGTAATTATAAGCCCATTTGGGAATGAGTTGTCTTTGTAATGTTACTGAGATAATATTGTTGGTGTTAAGTGCCTTGGAGTCCAGTAAGACTCAGAGTGACCCTATGAACAATAGAACTGAACCCTATACCATCTTCACCATCTACATGAGCACATTGCTCATAATCACTGTGTTAATCCATCTCATTGAGAGTTCCTCTTTTTCACTGACCTTCCACCTCTCCTAGCAAGATTGCCCTTTCCAAGAAAAAGCTTCTATGCAGATGGCCTCCTCACTGGAAGAGATCTATATTTATTCCCATTAAAAAAAAGTGAGCCGACAGTGTGGAAATTATCAAATAATATCATTAATATCACATGTAAGCAATATTCTGCTGAAGATTATCCAAAAACGACTGAAACAGTACATCAGCAGAGAACTGCCAGAAGTCCAGGCTGAGTTTAGAAGGGGTCGTGGTATTAAGGATATTGTAGCTGATGTTAGATGGTTCTTGGCTGAAAGTAGGGAGTACCAGAAGAATGTCTATGTTTCATTTACTATGCAAATGCATTTGACTGTATGGTCCACAATAAACTGTGGCTAACTCTGAGGAGAATGGGAACAGAACACTTGATTTTGCTTATGAGAAATCTATACTTGGCCCAGGAGACAGTCATCAGAAAACTGCATGGGAACATTGCATGGTTCAAAATTGGGAAGGGTGTATACCAGGGATGTGACCTTTTCAATCTATATGGAGAACAGATTATCCAGGAGACTGGGCTTTATGAGGAGGAATGTGGCATCAGGATTGGAGGAAGACTCATCAACAATCAGTGTTATGCAGATGACGCAACCCTGCTTGCTGAAACTGAGGAGAACCTGAAG
>NW_006399881.1:4051373-4071220 GCF_000299155.1 Elephantulus edwardii
TGAGATTGTTAACAGCTTTAGTTTGTTTGGCTCCACAATCAACATTCTTGGCACCAGCAGCCAGGAAACCAAAAGATGTATTGCATTGGGAAAGACTGCTATTAGAGACCTCTCCAAAGTACTGAAGAGCAACAACATCAGTCAAGAGACTAAGGTGTGCTTGATAACAGTCATAGTCTTTGCAATCACTTGCTATGTGTCAGAGAGCTGGACAATGACTAGGAATGATAGAAGGAGAATTGATGCCTTCGAGCTGTGGTGCTGGAGAAGACTATTGAATGTACCATGGACTGTTAGAACAAACAGGTTCATCCTGGAGAAGGTGAAACCAGGCTGCTCCTTGGAGGCAAGGATTCTGAAGCTTCGTCTGACATACTTTGGAAATGTTGGAAGGAGGGACCAGTCCTTGGAGAGGGACATCACGCTTGGGAGAGTGGAGGGACAGCGCAGGAGAGGGAGACCCTCTATGAGATGGATTGATTCAGGGACTGGGGCAATGAGCCTAGGTGTGTCAGAGACAGTGAGTTTGGCACAGGGTGGAGCAGGATTTAGGGCTGTTGTACATAGGGTGGCTATGAGTCACAGATGACTTGGCAGCACATAATAACAACAACATGCAGTTGACACAACTCAGCTTGCTGAAAGTAAGGAGGGCTTGAAGCACTTGCTGCAGAAAGTTAAACACTGAAACACTGAGTATGGATTCTATCTCAGCATCAAGAAAACAAAAATCCTCAAGAGTGGACCTATAATGATGGCAACATCATGAGGGATGGAGACAGGATTGAGATTGTCAACGACCTCATCTTACTGAATCCACAATACGCTTGGTACCAGCAGTCAAGAGATAGGAGACATGTTACACTAGGAAAATCTACAGTCAAGGACCTCTCCAAATTATTGAGAAGTAATGATGTCAGTTTGAGGGTTGAGGTGCATCTGAGACAAATGACTAAGAATGACAGAAGAATTGATGCTTTTGAACTATGGTGTTGGAGAAGAGACCTGAAGATCACATGGACTGTCAAAAAGGTATGTCTTGAAGAAGGTGCAACCAGAGTGTTTCTTGGAGGCAAAGATGTTAAAACTTTGTCTCATATACTTTGGGCATGTTGCCAAGAGACTGACATCATGCTAGGGAAATTGGAGGGGAGGCAAAAGAGAAGAAGACTCTTGACTATGTGGACTAACACAGTGACTACTGCAATTGGCTTGAGTGTGTCAGAGATTGTGAGAATGACACAGGATAGGACAGAATTCAGATCAGTTTGGCTTGAGTATGTCGGAGATTGTGAGAATGGCACAGGATGGGACAGAGTTCAGATAGGTTGTTCATAGGATTGCTATGAGTTATAGTTGACTCAGTGGCACCTAACAACATGCCCAAAGTATGTGGGATAAAGATTAACTATCTTTGCCTCTATGGAACACTCTGGACGCATTTTCTCTAAAATGTTGTTGTTAGGTGCCATCAAATCAACTAACTACAACTTGTAGCAGCCTGAACTTTGTCCTATCCTGAGCAAACTACACCATTTCTGACACACTTGACACCATTGTCAGTCACTGTGTCGCTCCATCTCATCCAGGGTCTTCCTCTCCTGCACTGACCCTCCAACCTTCCAAGCATGATATCCTTCTTCAAGGACTGTCCACTCCTGGCAACATGCCCAAAAATATGTGTGGTGGAGCTTCAAAATCCTTGCCTCTAAGGAGTATCTTGGTTTCACCCTCTCCAGGACATATCTATGTGTTCTCTTGACAGTCCATGGTATGGTTAGAATTCTTCTCCAGCACCACAATTCAAAGGCATAGATTCTTCTGTCATCCTTATTCATTGTTTCAGATGCATAGTAAGCATTTAGACCTGGATCAGTATCACCTTAGTCTCTAGACTGACATTCTTGTTCTTTAGCATTCTGGAGAGGTCCTTGAGCAGATTTTCCCCAGTGTAACTCGTCTTTTGATTTTCTGGCTGCTGGTGCCAAGAGTGTTAATTATGGATCTGAGTAAGATGAAATCATTAACTACTTCAATCTTTTCTCTATCATCATGCTGCCTATTGGCTTGGTGATGAGGATTTTTGTTTTCTTGCTGTTGAAATACAATCCATATTGAAGGCTGCAGTCCTTGATCTCCTGCAGCAAATGCCTCAGGTCCTCCACAGTTTCAACAAGAAAGGTGTGTCATCTGCGTAACAGTCTTCCTCCAATCCTGATGCCACATTCATCTTCATAAAGTCCAGCCTCTAGAATGGTCTATTCACCATATAGTTTGAAAAGGTATGAAGAAAGAATACATCCTTTCTTGATTTTGAATCATGTAGTGCTTCTTTGCTCTGTTTGGACAACAACTTCTTGATCTAGATATAAGTTTTGCATGAGCACAATCAAGTGTTCTCGGATTCCCACGCTTCTCAATGTCAGCCACAGTTTGTTGTGCTCCACACAGACAAATGCCTTTGCATAGTCAATGAAACACAAATAGACATCCCTCTGGTACTCTGCTCATCCCTCTGGTACTCTGCTTTCAGCCAAAATCCATCTGACACTGATAATGATATCCCCAGTGTCAGGCCATGTTTTAAACCTACCTTTTATTTCTGGCAGATCTCTAGTTGGTTTTGGATAATCTTCAGCAAGATTTTGTTTGCATGTGTTATCAGTGGTGTTGTTTGGTAATTTCCACATTCTGTTGGATTGCTTTTGGTGGGTAATGGGAATAAATATGGATCACTTCCAGTTAGTTGGACAAGTAGCTATCTTCCAGATTTCTTGGTACAACCTGACCACATCCAGAGCTGCATCTCTTTGTGGAAATATGTCAATTGGCATTCTAGAAATTCCCAGGGCCCTTTTTTTTGCCAATTCCTCCAGAGTAGCTTGAACCTTTCTTGATCATATGTACTTTCTGAAATGGTTCTATGTCAGCCAATTCTTTTTGGTATTGTGACTCCGTGTATTCCTTCCATCTTCTCTTGATGCTTCCTGGATCATTCAAGATTTTGCCTATCGCATCCCTAAGTATTTCAACTTGTGACTTGAATTTGTTCCTTCAGCTTAAGAAATGCTAAGTGTGCAACAATGGATGAATTTTTTTTTAAAAAAATTAATTGGAGGAGAGGGAAGGGAGAGAGAGAGGGTAAACTGTGCAACAATAATGAAAGAAAATATAACTTTTCTGTAAACTTTTGTGAAAATCACAGTTAAAATAAAAAATCTTATTTAAAAAAAGAGAGAGAAATACCAACTGAGTTTTTGTCTTTTTATTTTCTGGCTCCAGCTCTTTGCACATTTCATTATAATACTTTGCTTTTGTCTCCACAATCTGCACTTTGAAACCTTCTGCTCAACTCTTTAACTTCCTCATTTCTTCTCTTTGTTTTTACTTCTGATAAGTATTCTAGTTCAATATTTAGAACCTTTTCTGACACCCATCCTGGCCTTTTCTTCCTCCTCTGTCTTTGTAATGACCTTTTGCATTCTTCATGTACAGTGATGAAATCATTCTCCAGCTCATTAGGTTCTTACTCATTAGTGTTCAGTACCTCAAACGTGTTCTTGAGATGGTTTTTAAATTCAAGTGGAATAAACTCAAGGTCATATTTTGGGTCTTGTAGATTTGCTTTCATTTTCTTTGACTTCAATTTGTAATTGCATATGAAGAGTTGATGGTCTGTTTCACACTCAGCACTGGGCCTGGTTTTCCTAGCTGATACTGAGCTTTTTCCATGATTCCACAGATGTAATCAGATTCCTATGCTGTCCATCATTTAGGTTCATATGTATAATCACTGTGTTTATCATAAAAGATATTTGCAATGAATAAATTATTGCTTGTAGGGGTTAAGCTGACCAAGGCAGAAGTTTCCTGAGTTAAAGGGGGGGGGAAAAAACCAAAACACCACAAAATCCCTTGGCCTGGGACTGCATGACCTTGATTCTCACACCAAAGGTGCTTTCTGATAAAGATGTAGTTATGGAAACAAGGAAGGCAGGAAAATAAGAAAAACACTAAAAAAACATCTTGAAGGCCAGTTAACATACTTTACTGCTTATGTAATGGAAAAACTCAAAAAGCAATGGGAACTACAGGGGAAGAAGACACTCAATCCTGAGTTCCTTTCCCCTTGCCTCTTGACTAAGAAAACTCTTGATTAATCCATTCTAATTGTCTGGCACTTTCACGCTGGTCAGTAAAAGTGCAACATATGGTGTTCCTGATGTGATAGGGCATGAACAAGGAATGGAACCACATGGAATGAGAAGTAAAAATGTTTGGACTACTTCATCTCATTAGGAGGAAGTATGGCATATCACCTTTATGTAATTGGAACATGTAGCCTTCTGATGTAGAGCAAGAGGGGAGGGTGGAAACTAAACCAAAAAACAAATGGAGAGTATTTGATATGGGAGCAAGGTGATCCCAGGGTGATAAGGGAAGAACAGCGATCAGAACCATGTTAAAATAAAAGTGAAAACGTCTAGGCTACTTCATCTTCTTAAAAGAGATGGTGCCAGAAGTACTACTTCATCTCGAGAGGAAGAGGCAGTGCCAATGAGCACCTCCGTGTGTAGGCATTTATTTGTAATGGGATTTTTGTAGATGGGACAAGAGCTGAAAGCCGCCTCATCATTTGTCTCATTGTGCCACTTCTTTTTCTTTAATAATTTTTTAATTTTAATTGTCATTTTAACAAAAGTTTACAGAAAAGTTAGATTTTCATTAATACATGGTTGCACATTTTACCCCCCTCCCTTCCTTTTCCCTCCCCAAGTTGACTTTTTAATTTTCATTAGTTTATTTACAAAATTCTAATACAAATTCAAGGAAATTCAATTTCCCTCACTCCCCCCCATCAACTTGTACAACCCAATGATTAACCCCCTCTTCCCCATGTACGTCCACATCCCTCTGCTTCCAGCCTCTCACGCCCCTCCTGGATCCTTATACTCGTTCTACAATAACTGTCTTACACAATATTTATCTTTGTGGGACTGAGTTAGTTCACTCAGCATAATGCTCTCCAGTCCTTCCCAAGTTAGGTAATGATTTACAAAGTTATTGTTCCTGTGTGCTGCATAGTATTCCATTGTGTGAATGAACCATAATTTCTTAATCCATTCATTTGTGGTTGGACATTTGGGCTGTTTCCATGTTCTTGTGATGGTGAATAATGCTGCTATGAACATTGGTGTACAAATCTCAGTTTGTGCCTCAGTTCTCATATTCTCAGGGTATATTCCAAGTAGTGGAATAGCTGGGTCATACGGAATTTCTATGTTCAGCGTTTTGAGGAAGTGCCAAACTGCCTTCCAGAATGGTTGCACCATTTTACAATCCCACCAACAATGTATAAGAGTTTCTTTCTTGCCACATCCTCTCCAACATTTGTTACTTGCTGTCCTGTTAAACTTTGCCACTGTTACTCAAGTGAGATGGTACCCCACTGTGGTTTTGATTTGCATTTCTTTTATTGCCAGTGATTTTGGAACATTTCTTCATGTGTATGTTTGCCATTCTAATATTATCCTGTGTGAAAATTCTTTCCATGTCTTTTGCCCATTTTGTAATTGAGTTATCAGTCTTTTCTTTGTTATAAGACTCTTATCTGAGATGGTATTAGCAAATGTTTGTTCCCAGTTTCTAAGTTTTCTTTTCACCCTGTTGGAAAAAGTTTTTGATGTGCATAGAGATTTACTCTTCAGAAGGTCCCATTCATCAAGTTTATCCTCTTTAGATTGTGCATTTCTGGTTGTATTTGGCAGTCTTTTTATACCTTGGACTATTGCTTCTAAGCTTGATCCCAGTTTGTCTCTTATGAACATTATGGTTTTGGGCTTTACTCCCAGGCCTCTGATCCACCTTGAGTTGACTTTTGTATATGGTGTGAGATGTGGATCTTGTTTCAGCTTTCTGCAGGTAGAAGTTCAGTTTTGCCAGCACCACTTGTTGAAGAGATTATCATTTCCCCCATTTGATAGCGTTGATTTCCTTGTCAAATATTGGTTGACCATAGACAACTGGGTATATTTCTGGGTTTTCAATTCTGTTCCATTGGTCGTTGTGCCTGTCATTGTTCCAGTACCATGCTGTTTTGGTTACCACTGCTGTAGAGTAGGTTTTGAGGTCAGGGAGTGCTATCCCTCCAACCTTATTTTTGTTTCTCAGAAGTGTTTTGCTTATTTGGAATCTCTTCTCTCTCTAAATAAATTTGATAGTTTCCCTTTCAGTCTCCTTGAAAAATTAATTTGGTACCTGGATTAGGATTGCATTGAACATGTAGATTGCTTTTGGTAGGGTTGTCATTTTCACCATTTTGAGTCTTCCTATCCACGAACACGGCACATTTCCCCATTTCTTTAGGTATGTTATTGTGTCTTGAATAAATGCTCTATAGTTGTCTTGGTATAGGTCTCTTGTATTTTTATTTACGTTCACTCTTAAATATTTTAATTTGTGGTTGGCTATTGTAAATGGTATTGCTTTCTTTATTTCCATCTCTGAGTTCTCTTTGTTACTATAGGGGATCCTATTGGGTTTTGGATATTGATCTTGTATTCTGCCACTCTACTAAATTGGCCTATTAACTCAGTTTTTTGTTGAGTCATTGGGGTTTTCTGTGTACACTATCATACCATCTCCATATAGTGACAGTTTAACCATTTCTTTGCAGATCTGGATGCCTTTTATTTCCTTCTCGTGTTGTATTGCTCTTGCAAGCACTTCCAATACAATATTGAAAAGAAGTGGTGACAGTGGGCATGCTTGTTTGGTCCCTGTTTGCAAGGAAAATGTTTTTAGTCTTTCTCCATTGAGAATGATTTTGGCTCTTGGTTTTGCATATACACTTTTCGCTATGTGGAGGAAATTCCCTTCTATTCCAATTTTGCTGAGTGTCTTTATCAGGAAGAGTTGTGGATTTTGTCAAATGCCTTTTCTGCATCAATTGCTAAGATCATATGGTTTTTGTTATTTGCTTTGTTAATATAGTGAATTACATTGATTGTTTTTCTTATGTTGAACCATTTCACTTGGTCATGGTGTATTTTTTTATGTGCTTTTGGATTCTATTGGCTAGGATTTTGTTAAGGATTTTTTCATCTATATTCATCAGACATATTGCTCTATAGTTTTCTTTCTTGGTAGTATCTTTGCCTGGTTTGGGTATTAGGGTAATGTTTGCTTCATAGGATGACTCTGGAAGTGTTCCTTCTTTTTCAATTTTTTAAAATAATTTAAGTAGAATGGGTGCTAATTCCTCTCTGAATGTTTAGTAGAATTCAGCTGTGAGACCATCTGGTCCAGGGCTTTTCATATGGGAAAGTCTTTTTATGACCTTTTCAATTTCTTCTCTTGTCTATTCAAGTGATCTATATCTGCCCTTGTAAGTCTGAGCAGGGGTTAGATTTCAAGGAATTTGTCCATTTCCTCGAGGTTTTCAAATTTATCAGAGTATAGCTTTTCATAGTACTCTGATATTGATTTAATTACCTTTGGCTCTGTTGTGATGTCACCTCTGTCACTTCTTAATAGAGTTGTCTGTGTCTTTTCTTTTTTTTCTTCTTTTGTTAAATTTGCCAGTGGTTTGTCAACTTTATTGACCTTTTCAAAAAAATCAGCTCCTGTTATTATTGATAGTTTCAACTGTTTTTCTGTTTTCTATATCATTTATTTCAGCTCTTGTCCTTATAATTTCTTTTCTTCTAGTGGCTGTAGGATTAGATTGTTGATCTTTTTCTATTTGCTGAAGGTGTTGAGTTAGATCATTGATTTTTCTTCTTTCTTACTTTTTTATATGTGTGCCTATTGTTATGAACTGCCCCCTGAGGACTGCCATAGCTGTGTCCCAGAGGTTTTGGTAAGTTGTATTTTCATTATCATTTGTTTCAAGGAACTTTTTAAATTTCATTCTTTCTTTTACAACCCAATCATATTCTAGCAGACAGTTATTTCATTTACACATGGGTGGCTTTGTAAGTTTTACTCTTCTGTGGTTAAGTTCTAATTTTATGGCATTGTGGTCTGAGAAAATACTTTGTATTATTTCAATGTTTTTTAATTTGTTGAGGCTTGCTTTGTGACCTAATATATGATCAATTCTGGAGAATTTACCATGTGCACTTGAGAAGAAAGTGAATTGAGTTTTAAGTGGGTACAGTTCTCTGAAGACATCCGCAAGGTCGAGTTGACTGTTGTATAGTTTAGATCTTCTGCATCTTTGTTGAGTTTCTTTTGAGTTGACCTATCCTTTTGTGATAATGGTGTATTGAAATCTCCTACCACTATTGTGGTGCTGTCTACTCCTCTCTTCAATGCTGTTAAGCATTGTATTATGTATTTTGCAGGTCTATAATTTGGTGCATAAATGTTGACCAAGGTTATGTCTTCTTAATCTATTGTGGAGAAATGTGACATCAGGAGGTGGAAGATCCATAAACGATCTGGGTTATGCAGATGACACGACCCTGCTTGCTGAAACTGAGGAGGACCTGAAGCACTTGCTGCTGAGGGTCAGGCACTGCAGCCTTCAATATGGATTGAGGCTCAATGTCAAGAAGACAAAGATTCTCACCACTGGACCAATTGGCAGCATCAGGATGGATGCTGAAGAGATTGAGATTGTTCACAGCTTTAGTTTGCTTGGCTCCACAATCAACACTCTTGGCACCAGCAGCCAGGAAATTAAAAGACATATTGCCATGGGAAAGTCTGCTTGTAGGGACCTCTCTAAAGTACTCAAGAGCAACGGTGTGCCTCTGGAGACAAAGGTGCATCTGGTACAGGCCATGGTCTTTGCAATCACTTGTTATGCATCAGAGAGTTGGACAATGACTGAGGAGGATAGAAGGAGAATTGATGCTTTTGAGCTTTGGTGTTGGAGAAGAGTGCTGAAGGTGTCATGGACTGCTACGAGAACAAACAGATTCATCCTGGAGAGGGTTAAATTGGGCTGCTCTTTGGAGGCAAGGATTCTGAGGCTTCGTCTGACATACTTTGGTCATGTTGTAAGGGGAGACCGGTCCTTGGAGAGGGACATCATGCTTGGGAGTGTGGAGGGCAGGCGCAGGAGGGGAAGGCCCTCTGGGAGATGGATTGATTCGGTGACTGGGGCAATCAGGATGAGTGTGTCAGAGGCAGTGAGATTGACACAGGACAGAGCAGAGTTTAGAGCTGTTGTACTGTCGCTATAAGTCAGTCGCAGGAGACTCGACGGCACATAACAACAACAATCTATTGTGCCTTTAATCAGTATGTAATGCCCTTCCTTATCTTTAATGGCGTTTGTCATTCTGAAATCTATTTTCTCAAAGATTAGTATTGCCACTCCTGCTTTTTTTAGGTTGCCATTTGCCTGGTATATTTTTTTCCAGCCTTTGATTTTGAGTTTGTCTTTATCTTTCTTTTTAAAATGTGTCTTGTAGGCAACATATTGATGGGCTTTGGTTTTTTATCCATTCTGGTACTCTTTTTCTCTTAATTGTTGCATTTAGTCTATTCACAGTAAGTGTGATTATTGTCAGGCCAAGTTTTACTTTTTCCATTTCACTGTGTTTCTTTTTCTGTTGTTCGGATTGTTATAGTCTTTCTGTTGTTCTGATTGCTATAGTCTGTTCACTTTCCTTTGGTGTCTCTGTGTGTAAGACTTCACTTAAAATTTCTTGTAGTTTTGGTCTTGTTTTCACAAATTCCTTAAGGTCCTTCTTTTCTGCAAAAAATCTTACTTCCCCTTCAGATTTGATAGAGAGCTTTGCTGGATTTAGGATCCTTGGCTGGCAATTGTTATCTTTCAACTTTCTGTATATGGCATCCCATTGCCTTCTAGTTCACACGATTTCTGCTGAGAAATCAGAAATTAATTTAATTGTTTGCCCTTTGTAGGTAACTCTTTGCTTTTATTGTGCTGCTATGTTTATCTTTTCATATGGAAAATTTGACTATGATATGTCTTCGTGTTTTTCTTTTTGGGTCTAATCTATTTGGTGTTCTCTGTGCTTCTTGCATGTGGATTTCCCAATTCTTCAGAACCTGGGAAGTTTTCTTCTAGTACTTCTTCCACAATCTTCTCAGTGATTTCTCTGTCTCTCTCGTGTTAGGGAATTCCAATCATATGCATACTTTTCCATTTGATGTCATCCCACATAATTCTAATGTTTTCTTCATTTTCTTTACATCTCATCTGTTTTTTTCTTCATGTAGGTTTCTAGTGAAGCTTTTGTCTTTCAATTCACTGACTCTTTGTTCCATCTCTTCAGTTCTAATTTTTTGTCCTACCAGCATGTTGGACACTTCTGCGATTTCAGTCTTAATATTCAGGAATACATTTTCATGCTTTTCTTTTCTTTCCAGTACTGTGTTGGCTGCATCCTCTCTGTTTTGTGATAATTTTTTAATTTCTTGTACTTTTTTTATTCTATAAATTTTTTTCTTCCATCTTTTGTATTTATGTTCAAGTTTCTCCTCATCAATATATTTCTTCTGGATTGCTGTCTCTGAAATATTTGCTCTCTTATTGACTTCCATTGTTTCTTCCCACATTTGCATCTTTTTGGATATCTGATCAAGTAACTATATATCAACATATTTCTTCTCATTCTCTCTATTGGGGTATTCATTGGGTCTGCAGTTTTAGGAGAAGGGTTATTTTCTTTCTTAATAATAGGTGATGTGGGAGTTTTCTCATAGTAGATATTAGGCTGCTATAACTATAAATTTTCCCTGAGTAAAGCAATATTTTGTGAACCACCTATATATTTGTGTTTCTCTCTTGGCCCAAGGAATTAAAGGTCTCAGGCCTGACAGCAGGTTTTCCCCCAAAGTACCTGAATGAGTAAGAAGGAAGGCTGTTGTCCCTTCTACAAAGGGCTTCTTGCCTCTGTTGAGGTGCCCAAGACCCCCGAGATGCTTGAGTTAAGTTATCCCACATGGTCAAATCTGAAAACACTTTCCCCCAAAAGTACCTGAGTAAGAAAGGAGGAAGCTTGTTGTCCCTTCTGCAAGTGGCTTCTTGCCTTAATCGAGGTGCCCAGGACCAACTTGTTGCTTCAATTAAGGGATCTGACATGGTCAAGTCTGATGAAAGTTCCTCCCCCCTACCCCAAAGGAGCTGAGTGAGAAAGAAGGAAGGCTGTTGTCCCTTCTGCAAATGGCTTCTCACTTTCATCAAGGTGTCCAGGACTGCCCTGTTGCTCGAGTTAAGGGATCTCACATGTTTAAGTGTGACAGCAGTTTTGCTCCCAGAGTACCTGAGTGAGCAAGGAGAAAAGCTGTTGTCCCTTCTGAAAGTGGCTTTTCACCTCCATGGAGGTGTCCAGGATCCCCAAGTTGCCTGAGTAAAGGGATCCCACATGGTCAAGTGTGACAGCAGTCGTCCCCCCCCCAAAGTAACTGACTGGGCAAAGAAGGCTGTTGTCCCTTCTACAAGTGGCTTCTCACATCAGTCGAGGTGCTGAGAACCCCCCTCTTGCTTCAGTTAAGGAATCCCACATGGTCAAGTCTGATAACAATCCCCCCCAAAGTACCTGGGTGAGCAAGGAAGAAGATTGTTGTCCCCTCTTGCAAGTGGCATCTCGCCACCATTGAGGTGTCCAGGACACCACTGTTGCTTGAGTTAAGGGATCCCACATGATCAAATCTAACAGTTTCCCCTGAAAAGTACCTGACTGAGCAAGGAGGAAGACTGTTGTCCTTTCTGTAAGTGGCTTCTGCCCTCTGTGGAGGTGCCTAGGACCCCCCTGCTACTTGAGTTAAGAGATCCAATGTGGTCAATTGTGATAGCAATTTTCCCCAAAACTAACTGAGTGAGCAAAGAGGAAGGCTGGTGCCTGCCTGCAAGTGGCTTCTCGCCTCCATCAAGGTGCCCAGGACCCCCCTGTTGCTGGACTTAAGGGATCCCATGAGGTCAAGTGTGACAGCCATTTTGTCACAAAATCCTTGAGTGAACAAAGAGGAAGTCTGTTGTCCATTCTGCAAGATTCATCTCAACTCCATTGAGGTGCCCAGAATCCAGCTGTTGTTTGAGTTAGGGGATCCCACGTGGTCATGTGTGACAGCAATTCCCCTCCCCCAAAGTAGCTGAGTAAGCAAGGAGGAAGGCTGTTATCCCTTCTCCAAGTGACTTCTCACTTTCATCAAGGCGCCTAGGACCCCCCAGTTGTTTGAGTAAAGGGATCCCAGGTGGTCAAGTGTGACAACAGTTTTCCCTACAAAGTACCTGAGTGAGCAAGGAGGAATGTTGTTGTCCTTTCTGCAAGTGGCTTCGCACCTCAGTCAAGGTGCCCAGGACTCCGCTGTTGCTTGAGTTAAGAAATCCCACGTAGACAATATGGACAGCAGTTTCGCCCCCCAAAGTACCCTAGTGAGCAAGGAGGAAGGCTGTTTTTCCTTCTGCAAGTGGCATCTGGCCTCCATCAATGTGCCCAGGACATCACTGTTGCTTGAGTTAAGGAATGCCATGTGGTCAAGTCTGACAGCAGTTTCCCACCAAAGTACCTGAGTGAGCAAGGAGGAAGGCTGTTGTCCCTTAAGCAAGAGGCTTCTTTGATCTGTTGACGGGACCAGGAACCCTAGTTGCTTGTGTTAAGAGATCCCACATGGCCAAGTCTGACAGCAGATTCCCTCCAAAATACCTGAGTGAGCAAGGAGGAAGTTTGTTGTTCCATCTGCTAGTGGCTTCTTGCCTCTGTAGTGGTGCCCAGGAACCCCCCTGATGCTTGAGTTAAGGGATCCCACGTGATCAAATGTGATAGCAGTGTTCCCCAAAAATACCTGAGTGAAGAAGGAGGAAAACTGTTGTCCATTCTCCAAGAAGCTTCTGGCCTTCGTCAAGTTGCCCAGGACCCCGCTGTTGCTTGAGTTAAGGGATCCCATGTGGTCAAGTCTGACAGCAGTTTTCACCCCAAAGTACCTGAGTGAGCAAGGAGACAGGCTGTTGTCCCTTCTGCAAGTGGCTTCTCTCCTACATTAAGGTGCCTAGGACAACCCTGTTGCTAGAATTAAGGCATCCCATGTGGCCAAGTATGATAGCAGTTCCCCCCCCCCAAAAGTACCTGAGTGAGCAAGGAAGGCTGGTGTCCTGCAAGTGGCTTCTCACTTCTGTCGAGGTGCCCAGGACCCCTTCTATTGCTTGATGTAAGAGATCCCACATGGTCAAGTGTGACAGTAGTTTATCCCACAAAGTACCTAAGTGAGCAAGTAGGAAGGCTGCTGTTCTTTCCTCCGTGGAGGTGCCTAGAACCCCACTGTTGCTTTATTTAAGGGATCCCACTTAGACAAGACTGACAGGAGTTTTCCCACCAAATACCTGAGTGAGCAAGGAGAAAGGCTGTTGTCCCTTCTGCAAGTGGCTTCTCGCCTACGTTGAGGTACCTAGGACCCCACTGTGGCTAGAATTAAGGGTTCCCACATGGCCAAGTGTGACAGCACTTTTCCCAACAAAGTTCCTGAGTGAGAAAGGAAGAAGGATGTTGTCTTTTCTGCAAGTGGCTTCTCGCCTTTGTATATATGCTCAGGACCCCCTGTTGCTTGAGTTAATGCTTCCCACGTGGTTAAGTGTGACAGCAGTTTTCCCTCTAAAATACCTTAGTGAGGAAGGAGGAAGGCTGTTTCCCTTCTCCAGGTGGCTTCTCACCTCTGTTCAGGTGCCCAGGATCTCCCTATTGCTTAAGTTAAGGGATTCCACATGGTAAAGTCTGACAGCAGTTTCCCAACAAAGTAACTGAGGGAGAAAAGTCAAAGTCTGTTGTTCCTTTAGCAAGTGGCTTCTTGCGTCCATCATGATGCCCAGAACCCCACTGTTGCTTGAGTTAAGGGATCCCACGTGGTCAATTATGACAGCAGTTTCCCCCCCAAAAAATACCTTAGAGCAAGGAGGATGGCTATTGTCCCTTAAGCAAGTGACTTCTCATGTCCATCATGATGCCAAAGACCCCATTGTTGCTTGAGTTAAGGGATCCCACATAGTCAAGACACACAACAGTTTGCCCCCAAAGTACCCAAGTGAGCAAGGAGGAAGGCTGTTGCCCCTTCTTCAAGTGGCTTCTTGCCTCCGTCAACATGACCAGAACCCCCCTGTTGCTTGAGTTAAGGTATCCCATGTGGTCAAGTCTGACAGCAGTTTTCCCCCTGAAGTACATGAGAGAGCAAGGAGGAAGACTGTTTTCCTGTCAGCAGTGGCTTCTCTACTCTTCGAGGTGTCCAGGACCCCCCTTTGCTTGAGTTAATGGATCCCATTTTGTCAATTCTGACAGCAGTTAAAAAAAAAAAGTATTTGCATGTTGTGTCTTCTACGAGTGGCTTCTCGCCTCCGTTGAGGTGCCTGGGACCTCTGTGTAGCTTGAATGAAGTGATGCCATGTGGTCAAGAGTGACAACAGTTTTCCCCCAAAAGAACCTGTGCAAGCAAGGCTGTTATACCTCCTAAAAGTGGCTTTTCTCCTCTGTCAAAGTGCCCAGGACCCACCTATTGCTTGAGCTAAGGGACCGCACATGTTCAATTCTAAGTGCAGTCTCCCCACCCCCACCCCCAACGTACCTGAGAGGGCAAGGAGAAAGGCTGTTGTCCCTTCTGCAAGTGGCTTGTCCCCTCCTTTGATGTGCCCAAACCCCCCTAGGAGTTGATGAGTTAAAGGATCACATCTGGTCAAGTGTGATAGCAGTCCCCCCCCCCAAAGTACCTGAGTGAGCAAGGAACAAGGCTGTTGTCCCTTCTAAAAGTGGCTTATTGCCTTCATTGAGGTGCCCAGGACCCCTCTGATGCTTGAATTAATGGATCCCACGTGGTGAAGTCTAACAGCTGTTTCCCCCCAAAGTTTAAGGAGGAAGCCTATGTTCCCTTCTGAAAGTGTCTGCTCTCCTCCATCGAGGTACTCAGAATCTCTCTGTTACTGGTGTTAAGAGATGCCACTTGGTCAAATCTGACAGCAGATTCCCAACAAAGTACCTGAATGAGCAGCGAGGAAGACTGTTTTCCCTTCTGCAAGTGGATTCTTGCCTCCATACAGGTGCCTAGGACCTCCCTGTTGTTTGAGTTAAGGGATGCCAGGAGGTCAAGTCTGAATGTATTTTATCACCAAAGTACCTGAGTGAGCAAGGAGGAAGGCTGCTGTTCCTTCTTCAAGTGGCTTCTCCCCACTGTTGAGGTGCCAGGAACCCACACTGTTGCTTGAGTTATGGGATCACATGTGGTCAAGTGTGATAGCAGTTTCCCCCAAGGAACCTGAGTGAGCAAGGAGGAAGGCTAGTGCACTTCTGCAAATGGTTTCTCACCTCTGTCAAGGTGCCCAGGATCCCTCTGTTGCTTGAGTTAAGGGATCCCACATGGTGAAGTTTGACAGCAATTTTCTTGTCCAATATGCAAGAGACTTCTCACCTCCATTTAGGTGCCTAGGACCCCACTGTTGTTTCAGTTAAGGGGTCCTACGTGGTCAAGTGTGACAGCAACTTTCCCCACAAAGTACCTGAGTGAGCAAGGAGAAAGGCTTTGGTCAATTCTCCAAGAGGCTTCATACCTTCATTGAGGGGCCTGGATCCCAATGTTTCTTGAGTTAAGGGATTCCATGTGGTCAAGTCTGACAGCAGGTTTTCATCCCCAAAGAACCTCAGTGAGCAAGGAGGCAGGCTGCTGTCCCTTCTACCAAGTGGCTTTTCTCCTCCGTTGAGGTGCCTTGGATCACCCTGTTGCTAGAATTAAGGGATCCTATGTTGCCAAGTATTCCTCCCAAAGAACCTGAGTCAGCAAGTAGGAAGCCTGTTGTCTCTTTTGGAATTGGCTTCTCCCCTCAGTTGAGATGTCCAGGACCCCTTGTTGCTCGAGTTAAGGGATCCCACATGGCCAATGCTGACAGCAGTATTTCCCCAAGTACCTTTCTGAGCAAGAAGGATGGCTGTTTTTCCTTCTGCAAGTGGCTTCTCGCCTCTGTCAAGGTACCCAGGACGTCCCTGTTACTTGAGTTAAAAGGATGCCATGTGCTGAAGTCTGACAGCAGTTTCCCATCAAAGTATCTGAGTGAGTAAGGAGGAAGGCCGTTGTCTCTTCTGCAGGTGGCTTCTCACCTCTGTCGAGGTGCCCAGGATCCACCCCTGCCCCCTGTTGTTTGAGTTAGGTGATCCCACGTGGTCAAGTGTGATAGCAGTTTTCCCCCTAAGTACCTGAGTGAACAAGGAGGAATTCTGGTGCCCTTCTGCAAGTTGCTTCTCGCCTCTGTCAAGGTGTCCAGGACACCTCTGTTGCTTGAGTTAAGGCATCCCAGTGGTCAAGTGTGAAAGCAGTTTCACTCCAAAATACTTGCGTGAGCAAGGAGGAAGGTTGTTGTCCATTCTACAAGATGCTTCTCGCCTTCGTCTTAGTGCCCAGTACCCTGCTGTTGCTTGACAATAAGGGATGCCAAGTAATCAAGTCTGACAGCAGTTTTCCACCAAAGTACCTTAGTGAGCAAGGAGGAAGGCTGTTGTTTCTTCAGTAAGTGCCTTCTTATGTCTGTTGAGGTGCCCAGACCCCCTGTTGCTTGAGTTAAGGGATCCAACATGGTCAAGTCTGACAGCAGTTTCCCATCAAAGTATCTGAGTGAACAAGGAGGCAGACTCTGTCCCTTCTTCAAGTGGCTTCTCACCATTGACGATGTCCTCAAGAACCCCCTGTTGCTTGAGTTACGGGGTCCCTTGTACTCATCTCTGATATAAGTTTCACCCCCATAGTACTTGAGTGAGTAAGGAGGAAAACTGTTGTCCCTTCAGCAAGTGGCTTCTCTCCTCCATTGAGGTGCCCAGGACCCCCTTGTTGCTTGAGTTGATGGATCCCATCCCACATAATCAAGTCTGACAGCAGATTACCATCAAAGCATCTGAGTGAGCAAGGGGAAGGCAGTTGTTCCTTCTACAAGTGGCTTCTCGCCTCTCACAATGTATCCAGGAACCCCATGTTGCTTAATTTAAGGGATCCCATGTGGTCAAGTGTGACAACAGTTTCCCCTCCAAGTACCTAAATAAGCAAGGAGGAAGGCTATTGTCCCTTCTGCAAGTGGCTTCTCACCTCTGTTGAGATGCCCAGGACCCGCTCCTGTTGCTTGGGTTAAGGATGCCTACGTGGTCAAGTCTGACAGCAGTTTTCCACCAAAGCACTTGAGTGAACAAGGAGGAAGGTTGTTGTCCCTTCAGCAAGTGGCTTCTTGCCTCTGTTGACTCCCCTCCCTTCCCCCATTGCTTGAGTTAATGCCGCGGGCCAGCCAAGGGAAGGGGAGAGCCGAGGATGAAGAACACAGAGAGGCTAAGACTGTTAGTCAGTAGCCAAGGTTTATTCCAGAAATTCTAAGTTATATTCTTTTGCAGAGTACAGAAAAACAGCCCAGTCTCAAGGCTAACAACACGCTTGTTTTGAGATCCCCGCCACCTGCAAGATTGCTTCCAATTAGCAAGCAAGGCCATCAGAACAGAGTCTTTAGGGAGGGATATACCATTCCACACATCACTGCTTGGCTTTGGGGTTCAAGGAACGGTTAAACTTGTTTTTGCTCCTTTCCAAACATCTTTTTAACATCCTACTTTCTTGAGTTGTTTTCTGCCAAGCAGATTCTATAGCCAAGATAGAATTAGTCTTGCTGGTCTTTTGGTACAGGGCTAATCTTGCTTTACAAGTTAGCCAGGCCCCCTAATTTATTTCTTTTATAATGGGACACTGCCGGTCTTAGGTTGACCTGGACCTATCTTCCTCGCTTACCCGTCATGGAGAAACTCACATCTTGGTGTGAGCCCTCTGTCTTAGGTTGCTAAGGAACAGCCAAGGTCTTACCCGTCATTGGCTACACGTCCTGCATTCGTCTGGGGAGGGCCTTAAGTTGTATTCCATATACCTTTCCCAGCAATTCTTGATATTGCTTGGCTAATATACAACCAGCACGAGGAAGGATCCATAATATACATACAACAATAATACCAAGAGCAACAATCATAAAAAACAGACTTTTAAATGAAGTGGCTGAAGGAAACCAGTTTTTGAGATTTTCAAATACTTGGGCTAGCTAGTTCTGCCAGAGAAATATCTATATCTTGGGTATTCTGCATTTCTAGTATTCTTTGGTGTAGGTCATACAAATCAAGAGAATTATTATTTGACATCTAAATTCCTTTTAGATGAGATACTATCCTAATCCAATCATTATTTGAATCATTATATTTTAGTGTTGTAACACAGATAGAATCATAGGTTACATGACATTTTAATTTTTCTATTACTCTAATTTGTTGTACCATATTACCTAATAAATTCACTGTATCATATAAGGCATTTAACTTTTGCTCCATAATTTCATCCACATTTTCTTTTTTTATCTAATTTTTGTTACATTATGCATTAATCCGTTTACAAATTCAACAGTTTGCACTTTTTGCGTTAAAGCAATGACAGAAGTAGATACAGCAGCGATTATAGCTATTAATGACATTATTCCTTCAATTATTAATCTTACAGCTCTTTTAGTTCTTATAGTCAAAGCATTCAATTATTTCAAAATTTGTAAACTGGTATTAGAATACCGTGTTGCATTGATTCTTACAGATTATAATAAATGAAGGTTTCTTTAATATGATTACAGAATTATTTTCCTTGATACCATTAGTACAGTTAGTAATATTACATAGAGGACAAGAAATATTATATTGACTTCCCAGAAAATTAATTTGACTTTGTCCAACCAATAATACATGAAGTTTAGGCATACAGGCTTTTGTGTACCTTATTATAAGATTTTTATCTTTACAACCCTTTTGGCAATGTAAGTTGACATTATCAAATCCAACTACTAATTTTCATAACTCAGTTTGATAATTACAGTGATAAGCAGTTTAAATTTCTCCTACTAATCCTTCAGCTTTGACTATATTTGATGCGTCCCAGTCATACAAGTTCAAATCTGCAGTAACATTTTCCTCCAGCTGACAGGATGAAGTAAGGGTGGATCTGGAACATATGTCCATTAAGATTCAACTCGAATCCTCATTATCAGAGTCAGCAATATCACCATCCTTATTTCTGTTAGACGAGACATCTTCTGCAAAAGTGTACCAGCCTTTCAGGAAGCCACTTTGCACTTTTAAGCATCCTGTGGAAAAACAAACATAACCTCGACCCCATATTAACATAGGGTCAGGTCTTTTTCATTGTTTTGTTAATGCATCTTTCCATTTCATTTCAGCATACTTTCGTGGTGTATTTTCCCATTGTCTGTCTGAGGCAGACCTTTCATTGCCATTCAAAATTAAAAAATTTAAAATAAATTGTAAATGAGAAATATAATTCTTTGGACTTAGGGGATATAGCTTCCCCCTTCTTTGTTATATTTAAGTAATTTTTGATAGTAGAATGAGTATGTTTTACAATACCTTGTTTTTGAGGATTGCAAGGAATTCCAGTTTTATGACAAGTACTAAAATACAAAAATTTTAAAACTTTCACTGGTATAGCCAGGAGCATTATCAGTTATTTTTTTAGGAATTTCTAATATAGAAAAATCTAATGAACAGTGTTTTATAACATATTTAGTTGCTTTTTCAGATCAACAAGATAATACCACAAAACCAGAACTGGTATTAATAACACGGACAAATTGCAATTTTCCAAATTTAGGAATATGAGCTTCATCCATTGGCCAAATATCCTTTAGGATTTACTTTAAAATGTGGAACAGATAATAAGCACTTTTCACATGATTTTACAATATTTTTAGCAGGGTTTTTTTTTGTTTTTTTTAAAAATATGAAACATTTTATGTAAATATTTACTATTAGCATGGTGACTATGATGAAATTGTTTTGCTTTTGTTAAGTTAAAATTTATTAAATATTTATTAGCTAATT
>NW_006399881.1:4071680-4114990 GCF_000299155.1 Elephantulus edwardii
CAATATTGATATAGCCAATCAACTTGTAAAGTATTATGAGGGGCAATGATTTCATAAGGTTTATTTCAAAATATTGTAATGACTCCTTTCTTGACTGTGCTATTGAGATACAGCCTGTGGATAAGTCCACAAAACCTTTTTAGGTGAATGGGATAAATGAATCCATTTTAAAGGAGCATTTTGCCATAGTATAGCAATAGGAGTCCTTTTAGTATTTAAAATACACAGCAATAACCTTGTACTATAATCTATACAAGTTAGAGAACAGGAAGAGATAGAATCGTGAACTTTCTCCAAAACTTTATGAGCTTCTATAGTCAATTTTCTTTTAGAATTAGGATTATCTTCAATTAAAATATCAAACAAAGGTTTAAGGTTTTGCATAGTTAGTTTTAAATATGGCCTAATTTAATTAATATCTCCTAGTAATTTTTAGAAATAATTTAGTATTTTTAGGTTATTAACATGATTTTGATTTTTTTGAGGTTTAACACAATTCTTTTCTATTTTTGTTCCTAAATACATACATTAAAATTCACTTTTCTTTAAGCCTTCTACAACTTACTACACACCTTTAATTTAACTTTTGCTATCTTTATATTTTGGCACAACCAGACATTTTACTTTAAAGCAAAACTACTTTTTATTTTTTCTTTTAAACAACAACAAAAAAAATACACAAAATTTATTATCAGTTATTTTGCTTTTCCTCTTGAATCTTACACCATGCTAAAACTTTTAAACTTTATTCTTAAGGTGATATTTTGTTCAGTAGTTTAGATATACTAAGTTATTTCATGTGTGTTTACCACCTTAAAATGCTGCAGTTTAATAACTGCAATTTTTAAATACTGCATAGGAAGAATTATTAATAATATTAACATTTTTGTTAGACCATTCTTTTAAAACAAACAAAAAAAACCCCAGCATATAATTCACCTTTTTAAACTGACTTATAAGGAGATGATTTAACATAGAATTTGTTAATACCTCAATATTCCAATTTTCCATTATAAGAAACATCTGTAAAAACATTAGGACCTTTAAGAGGAACAGAGGATATGTTCCTGAAGAAATGAAAAGAGTTTATTAGAAGCAAAGTGATTATCAAACTATGCAGCTTTTACTCATACAATCAGATTCAATACAGGCAGGAATTAATTAAGGGGCTACAAAGAACAAAGAATGGAGAGTTTATTTTCACTCTACAGGCTTCCATTTAAAGTACAGCAACTAACATAGGCACCACTCACACAGATTTGGAGTGCTGGCCACAGGCATGTGTCTTTTTCAAGACTGGATAAAACATAGAAATTTTTGCTCAAACATGTAGATACCAGATGAAGTGCATGAATTTGTGAAGGTGATAGAAGATGCCAAGAGCTGATTTCTCAAAGATCTTTTGAGATAAAATATCTCGGTGGCGCCGTCAGACATTTGAGACACCTGCTCCTGGGGTCTCCCCACTTACGAGATTTAGGATTTATATATATATTAACTTTAAATTTGTCTTTATCAATTTTTATTTTTCACTGAAACTTTCAAATTGTATGAGCTCTTAAGTATTGCTACATTAACCACAAGACAAAAAAGACAACAAACATGGAGACAGTAACAATAAATTCAGACAAAAAAACAAAACAAACATTTTGAGACCTCTGTTTCAAGTTATAACACTTTTCTTCTTATTTTTAACTTTTCTTCATATTTCTGTGTTAACACGTTTTTCTTCTTATTCTTAACTATGTTTTATATTCTTTTTTCTTTATTAACTTCTACTTCTTAATATCCTAAACTACATTTTATACTCTTCTTTTTCTTTATTCTTAACTTATTTTTATTTTTCTTAACTATGTTTTATAATTCAGAGTTTTAATACTTTTCTTATTAACAACAAAGACAGGAGAATCCCAAAGGAAAGTTGTAGGTTCTATGTGAGCTTTACATAACTGTTTTTCAACTAATAAGTGCAAGGTTTTAGAATTAAGAGGCTATTGTCTAGTCCATACAGGAGTTTGAATTAATTAGACAAGAGGTAAGGCTTTAGGCTGCTGAATAGTGGCTGTTAGTTTTAAAGATTGTAATTCATATTTAACATGTATTTTTTACAGCATCTAAGGGATAGATAAAAAAACCCTCCAAATTGTTTTAATAAATCTCTTTCCCATAACTTAGCAGTGATGTTTAGCACATAAAATTGCATCTGAGTCTTTTGTCCACCAGGTCCTGTACAATCATAAATATTCTTAGGCTGCCAAACGTCGGGAGAGGTTCCTAATCCAGAAAGAGTTAATGTTAATATTTTGCAAAGGCCAATTAAGAGGCTAATTATTTTTACCATTAATAGACACATTAGCTCCTAAATCCACAAGACCTGTAAAAGAAATTTGATTAACAGAAAACTTAAGAGAGGACCTTTGGTCATTAATGATGGTTTCCCAAAACAAGTATTTTCTAGTGCTTCCAAATCCTACTTTTGATTCATTAACTTCTCTGACTCTAAGAATATTCTTTAAAGAATGAATATACAGCATCTTACCTGATTTATTTCCCATCTCTGTGTTCAATGCTTTCAACTCACCTGGTCAGTTGTAAGTCTGTCGGACGGGTCTCTCGTACCTTCATGCCCCACGTTCGGGCGCCAATTGCCGCGGGCCAGCCAAGGGAAGGGGAGAGCCGAGGATGAAGAACACAGAGAGGCTAAGACTGTTAGTCAGTAGCCAAGGTTTATTCCAGAAATTCTAAGTTATATTCTTTTGCAGAGTACAGAAAAACAGCCCAGTCTCAAGGCTAACAACACGCTTGTTTTGAGATCCCCGCCACCTGCAAGATTGCTTCCAATTAGCAAGCAAGGCCATCAGAACAGAGTCTTTAGGGAGGGACATACCATTCCACACATCACTGCTTGGCCTTGGGGTTCAAGGAACGGTTAAACTTGTTTTTGCTCCTTTCCAAACATCTGCACATTTGAACCTGGTATGAAATGGCTACTTGCTTAAAATGGCTGCAGTATGGCTCACTTTTTAACATCCTACTTTCTTGAGTTATTTTCTGCCAAGCAGAATCTATAGCCAAGATAGAATTAGTCTTGCTGGTCTTTTGGTAAAGGGCTAATCCTGCTTTACAAGTTAGCCAGGCCCCAACAAGTTAAGGGATACACCGTGCTCAAATCTGATATGTTTTACCCCCAAAGTACCTGAGTGAGTAATGAGGAAGACTGTTTTCCCTTCAGGAAGTGGCTTGGCTTCTCAGTCGAGGTGCCTAGGATCCCCCTGTTGCTTGGGTTGAGGGAACCCACATGGTCAAGTCTGACAGCAGTTTCCCATAAAAGCACCTGAGTGAGAAAAGAGAAAGGTTATGGTCTCTTCTACAAGTGGCTTCTCGCCTCTGACAATGTGCCCAGGAAACCCCGAGTTGCTTGAGTTTAGGGATCCCATGCGGTCAAGTCTGACAGTAGTTTCCCCACCAATGTACCTGAATGAGCAAGGAGGAAGACTATTGTCCATTTTGCAATTGGCTTCTCACCTCTTTCAAGGTGCCCAGGACCCCCTTGTTGCTTGAGTTAAGGGATCCTGTGTGGTCAAGCCTGACAGCAGATTTCCCTCCAGTGTTCCTGTGTGAACAAGGAGGAAGGCTTCTGTCCCTTCTACAAGTGGCTTCTCACCTTCATCGAGGTGCCCAGGACCTCCCTGTTGCTTGAGTTAATGGATCCCACATGGTCAAGTCAGACAGAAGTTTTCCTTTCTAAGAAACTTAGTGAGTAAGGAAGAAGGCTGTTTCCCTTCTGGAAGGGGCTCCTCACCTCCATCGAGGTGCCCAGGATTTCCCTGCTGCTTGAGTTAAGGGATGCCATGTGGTCAAGTCTGATAGCAATTTCTCACCAAAGTCCCTGAGTGAGTAAGGAGGAAGGCTGTTGTCTCTTCTGTAAGTAGCTTCTCTCCTCTGTTGAGGTGCCCAGGACCCCCTTGTTGCTTGAGTTAAGGGCTCCCATGTGGTCAAGTGTGATAACAGTTTCTCCCCAAAATACTTGAGAGAGCAAGAAGGAAGGCTGTTGTCCATTATGCAAGAGACTTCTCATCTTTGTCAAGGTGCCCAGCACCATGATGTTGCTTAAGTTAATGGATCGCAGGTGGTCAAGTGTGACATGAATTTTCTGCCTAAGATGCCATACTGAGCCACAAGAAAGGCTTATTCCTTCACGAAGTGGCTTCTCACCTCTGTAGAGGTGCCTAGGACCAACCTGTTGTTTGAATTAAGTGATGGCACGTGGTCAGGTGTGACAACAGTTTTCCCCACAAAGTACCTGAGTGAGCAAGGAGGAAAGCTGTTGTACCCTCTGCAAGTGGCTCCTTGCATCCACTGAGGTCTCAGGAGCCCCGAGTTGTTTGAGTTAATGGATCCCACATGGTAATGTGTGACAGCAGTTTTCTCCTCAAAGTGCCTGAATGAGCAAGGAGGAAGGCTATTGTGCCTTCTGGAATTGGCTTTTAGCCTCTGTCGAGGTGCCCAGGATCCCCTTGTTGATTGAGTTAAGGGATCCTACATGGTCAAGTCTTACAGGAGATTTCCCCCAAAGTACCTGAGTAAACAAGGAGGAATGCTGTTGTCCATTCTGCTAGTGGCTTCTCGCCCCCGTCGAGGTGCCCAGGACCTCCCTGTTGCAAATTACTTGAGTTAAGTGATCACACGTGGTCAAGTCTGACAGCAGTTTTCCCCCCAAAGATCCTGAGTGAGGAATGAGGAAGTCTGTTGCATCTTCTGTAAGTGGCTTCTTGCCTTCATCGAGGTGCCCAGGACCGCCCTTTTCCTTGAGTTAATGGATCCCAAGTGGTCAAGTCTGACAGGTGTTTCCCGCCCCCCCCCCCCCCCGCCAAAGTACTTTAGTGAGTAAATAGGAAGGCTGTTGGCCCTTCTACAAGTGGCTTCTCGCCTCCAATGAATTACCCAGGACTTACTTGCTGCTTGATTTAAGGGATCCCACGTGGTCAAATGTGACAGCTGTTTCCCACAAAAGTACCAGAGTGAGCAAGGAGGAAGGCTGTGTTCCTTCAACAAGTTGCTTCTCGGCTTTGGCGATGTGCCCAAGAATCCCTGTTGCTTGAGTTAAGGGATCCCACATGGTAAAGTCTAAAATCAGTTTTCCCCCCAAAGTACCTGGGTGAGCAAGGAGGATGGCTTTTGTCCATTTTGGAAGAGACTTTTCACCTCCGTAGAGGTGTCCAGAACCCCCCTGTTGCTTGAGTTAAGGGATTCCACGTAGTTAAGTGTGATAACAATTTTCCCCCCAAAGTACCTGACTGAGCAAGGAGGACGAATTTTGTCCCTTCTGCAAGTGGCTTCTCGCCTATGTTGAGGTGCTTAGGACCTACCTGTTGATAGAATTAAGGGATCCCACATGGCCAAGTGTGACAGCAGTTTCCCCCCAACGTTGTGAGAAAGGAGGAAGGCTGTTGTCCCTTCTGCAAGTGGCTTCTCGCCTTTGTCTACGTGCCCAGAACCCACTGTTACTTGAGTTAATGGATCCCAGGTGGTCAAATCTGACAGCTGTTTTCCCCCCAAAGTACCTTAGTGAGGAAGGAGGAAGGCTTTTGTCCATTCTTCAAATGGCTTCTCCCCTTTGTCGAGGCGCCCAGGAACCCTCCTCTTTCTTGAGTTAAGGGATTTCACGTGGTCAAATGTGATAGCAGTTTTCCCCCAAAATACATGAGTAAGCAAGTGTTGCTGTCTGTTTGTCGACAACTTAACATCGACACCCTGATGGGGGTAAGTACGACGAAGATACACCACTCTGGGAGAGGATCAGAGAGTCAATCCACCTCAATTTTACTGGGATCTGCAGTGCATTTATATACAACCAGGTAAACAGGAAGACAGGATAGGGTGGGTTTACAGACATGGGACATGCAGCTTGGTTAGGAGAACCTCAACCTCCTGCAGACCACTCCCAGCTCAACAAATGCGGCAGCTGTATTCCCAGGTGGCAAGCTTTCTCAAGCTGGTACAGCCAAACACAGGAGGGTTTTCTCTACCCATTATTAAGGGCTGTTGGGAGGCTTGCACTTATCTGGAGCTTAGGTGATCTGTCCTGGCCAGAGACCCTCCCTTCCTCCCCAACATTCTGCAACAAGCAAGGAGGAAGGCTGGTGCCCTTCTGCAAGTGGCTTCGTTCCTCTGTCAAGGTGCCCAGGAAGCCCTTGTTGCTTAGTTAAGTCATACCATATGGTCAAGTGTGACGGCAGTTTTGCCCCAAAATATTGGGTGAGCAAGGAGAAAGATTATTGTCTGTTCTGCAAGAGGCTTCTCGCCTTCATTGAGGTGCCCAGGATCCCACTGTTACTTGGGTTAAGGGATCTCAAGTGGTCAAGTCTGACAGCAATTTCCCCCCCCCCAAAGTACCAGAGTGAGCAAAGAGGAAAGCAGTTGTACCTTCTGCAAGTGGCTTCTCGCCTCTGTCAAGTTGCCCAGGATCCCCTTGTTGCTTGAGCTAAGGGATCCCAAATGGTCAAATTTGACAGCGGTTTTGAACCCAAAGAACGTGAGTGAGTAAGGAGGAAGGCTGTTGTCCATTTTACAAGAGATTTCTCACCTCTGTTGAGGTGCTCAGGACCCTGCTGTTGCATGAGGTAAGGGATCCGACGTGGTCAAGTCTGACAGCAGTTTTCTCCCCAAAGTACTTGAGTGATCAAGGAGGCAGGCTGTTATCCCTTCTGCAAGTGGCTTCTTGCCTTCGTCGAGGTGCCTACGACCACCTTGTTGCTAGAATTAAGGGATCCCAAGTGGCCAAGTGTGAAAGAGGTTTCTCCCAAAGTACCTGAGTGAGCAAGGAGTAAGCTGTTTTCCCCTCTGCAAGTGGCTTCTTGCCTCTCTCGAGGTGCCCAGGATGACCCTGTTGCTCAAGTTAAGGGATGCCACGTGGTCAAGTCTGACAGCAGTTTCTCAACAAAATACCTGAGTGGGCAAGAAGGAAGGCTGCTGTCCCTTCTGCAAGTGGCTCCTTGCCTCTGTTGAGGTGCCCAGGACCACCCTGTTGTTTCAGTGAAGATATCCCACCGGGTCAAGTGTGATAGCAATTTCCCCCCAAAGTACCTGAGTGAGCATGGAGGAAGGCTGTTGTCCCTTCTGCAAGTGGTTTCTCACCTCCATCAAGGTGCCTAGGATCCCCCTGTTGTTTGAATTGAGGGATCCCATGTGTCTAAGTGTGACAGCAGTTTCCCCCACAAAGTCCCTGAGTGAGTAAGGGAAGGCTGTTGTTATTTATACAAGTGGATTCATGCCTCCTTCCAGGTGCCCAGGACCCCGCAGTTGCTTGACTTATGGGATCTCACCTGGTCAAGTGTGACAGCAGTTTTCCCTGAGTGAGCAAGGAGGAAGGCTGTTGTCCCATCTGTAAGTGGCTTCTTGCCATCGTTAAGATGCCCAGGATCACAGTGTTGCTTGAGTGAAGGGATCCCACATATTCAAGTGTGATAGAAGTTTTCCCCTAAAGTACCTGAGTGAGCAAGGAGAAAGTCTGTTGTCCCTTCTCCAAGTGGCTTCTCACCCATGTTGAGGTGCCTAGGACCCCCCTGTTGCTAGAATTAAGGGATCCCACATGGCCAAGTGTGACAGCATTCCCCCCCCCCACAACGTTTCTGTTTGAGCAAGAAGGAAGGTTGTTGTCCCTTCTGCAAGTGACTTTGTGCCTTGTCGTGGTGCCCAGGACGCCCCTGTTGCTGGAATTAAGGGATGCCATGTGGTCACGCCTAACAGCAGATTCCCACCAAAGTACCTAAGTGAGCAAGGAGGAAGGCTGTTGTTCCTTAAGCAAGTGGCTTCTCGCGTCCATTGTGGTGCCCAGGATGTCCCTGCTGCTTGAGTTAAGGGATGCCACAAGGTCAAGTCTGACAGCAGTTTCCCACCTAAGTATCTGAGTGAACGAGAAGGCAGGCTGATGTCCCTTCTGCATGTGGCTTCTTGCCTCTGTCAAGGTGCCCAGGACCCTCCCCCCACCATGTTGCTTGAGTTAAGGGTTCTCACGTGGTCAAATCTGACAGCAATTCCCCCCCCCAAAGAACCTGAGTGAGCAAGGAGGCAGGCTGTTGTCCCTTCTGCAAGTGGCTTCTCACCTCCGTTGAGGTGCCCAGGACTTCTGCGTAGCTTGAATGAAGAGATGCCACGTGGTCAAGTGTAACAATTTTCCCCTGAAGGTACCTGTGTGATTAAGGACGATGGCTGTTGTGCCTCCTAAAAGTGGCTTTTCGCCTCTCTCAAGGTGCCCAAACCCCCCCTGTTGCTTGAGCTTAGGGACCCCACGTGGTTAAGCTTACAGCAGTTCTCATACCCCCAACATATCTGAGAGGGAAAGGAGGAAGGCTGTTGTCCCTTCTGCAAGTGGCTTCTCACCTTCGTCGAGGTGCCCAGGACCATCATGTTGCTTGAGTGAAGAGACCCCATGTATTCAAGTGTGTTAGCAGTTTTCCCCAAAGTCCCTGAATGAGCAAGGAGGAAATCTGGTTTTCTTCTGCAAGAGGCTTCTTGCCTCTGTCAAGGTGTACAGGACCCCACTGTTGCTTGAATTAAGAGATCCCACGAAGTCAAGTCTGACAGCAGTTTCCTATCAAAGAACCTGAGTGAACAAGGAGGAAGGCTGTAAACCCTTCTGCAAGTGGCATCTCGCCTCTGTTTAGGTGCCCAAGACCCCCTCTGTTGCTTGAGTTAAGGGATCCCACGTGCTCAAGTGTGATAACAACTTTCCCCTAAAGTACCTGAGTGAACAAGAAGGAAGGCTGGTGCCCTTCTGCAAGTGGATTACTACCTCTGTCAAGATGCCAAGAACCCCCCTGGTTCTTGAGTTAAGGGAACCCACATGGTTAAGTGTGACAGGAGTTTCAACCCAAAATATTTGAAAGAGCAAGGAGGAATGCTGTTGTCCATTATGCAAAAGACTTCTCACCTCCGTTGATGTGCCCGGGACCCCGCTGTTGCTTGAGTTAAGGGATCACACGTGGTCAAGTGTGGCAGCAAGTTTCAGCACAAATTACCTGAGTGAACAAGGAAGAAGGCTGTTCTCCCTTCTCTAAGTGGCTTGTCACCTCCATTGAGGTGGCTATAACCCCCCTGTTGTTTGTGTTAGGGATCCCACTTGGTCAAGTGTGACTGCAGTTTTGCCAGAAAATACTTGAGTGAGCAAGGAGGAAGTTTGTTGTCCATTCTGCAAGAGGCTTCATGCCTTCATCGAGGTGCCCAGGCCCAATGTTGCTTAAGGACTCCCACGTGGTCAAGTCTGACGGCAGTATTCCCTCCAAAGTACCTGGGTGAGCAAGGAGGAAGGCTGTAGTCCCTTCAGCAAGTGGGTTCTTTTGTCTGTCAAAGTATTCAAGACTGCCCTGTTGTTTGAGTTAAGGGATCCCACGTGGTCAACTCTGATAGCAATTTTCCCCCAAAGTACCTGAGTGTGCAAGGAGGAAGGCTAGTGCCCTTCTGCAAGTGGCTTCACACCTCCATCCAGGTGTCCAGGATCCTACCCCCGTTACTTGATTTAATTCATCCCACGTTGTCATGTGTGACAGCAGTTTCGCCCCAAAATACTTGAGTGAGCAAGGAGGAAGGCTGTTGTCCATTCTGCAAGAAGCTTCTCCCCTTAATCAAAGTGCCCAGGACCCTGCTGTTGTGTGAGTTAAGGGATCCCACCTGGTCAAGTCTGACAGGAATTTTACCCCCAAAGTACCTTAGTGAACAAGGAAGAAGGCTGTTTTTTCTTCTGTAAGTGGCTTCTTGCCTTCGTTGAGGTGCCCAGGACCTCCCTGTTGGTTGAGTTCGGGAAGCCACATGGTCAAGTCTGACAGCAGATTCCCGCTAAAGTACCTGAGTGAGCAAGGAGGAAGGCTGTTGTCTCTTCAGCAAGTGACTTTTGCCTCTGACAAGATGCCCAAGAAGCCCTGTTGCTTGAGCTAAGGGACCCCACGTGGTCAAATCTCCCATAACATACCGGAGAGGGCAAGGAGCAATGCTGTTGTCCCTTCTGCCAGTGGCTTCTCGCCTCCTTTGATGTACCCAGGACCCCATGTTGCTTGAGTTAAGGGATCACACGTGGTCAAGTCAAATAGCAGTTTACCCCCAGAATACGAGATTGAGCAAGAAGGAAGACTGTTGTCCATTTTGCAAGAGATTTCTCACATCTGTCGAGGTGCCCAGGGCCCCACTGTGGCTTGAGTTAAGGGATCTCACGTGGTCAAGTCTAACTGCAGTATTCTCCCCAAAGTACCTTAGTGAGCAAGGAGGAAGGCTGTTTTCCCTTCTGCAAGTGGCATCTCGCATCTGTCGAGGTGCCCAGGACCTCCCTGTTGCTTGAATAAGAGATGCCATGTGGTCATGCCTGATACCAGTTTTCCCCCCAAAGTAGCTGGGTGAGCAAGGAGGAAGGCTGTTGTTCCTTCTGCAAGTAGCTTGTCACCTACATCAAGGTGCTCCCTGTTGCTTGAGTTAAGAGATATCACGTGGTCAGTGGTGACAATAGTTTACCACCTAAATACCTGAGTGAGCAAGGAGGAAGACTGTTGTTTCTTCTACAAGAGAATTGTCACCTCTGACGAAGTGCCCAGGAACCCCTGCTGCTTGAGTTAAGGGATCCCACATAGTCACGCCTGATATCTATTTTCCCCCCAGAGTACATGGATGAGCAAGGATGAAGGCTGTTCTCCCTTCTGCAATTGGATCCTCGTATCTGTTGAAATGCCCAAGATCCCCCTGTTGCTTGAGTTAATGGATCCTATATGGTCAAGTCTGACAGCTATTTTCCCCCAAAAGTACCTGAGTAAGGAAGGAGGAAGGCTGTTGTCTCTTCTGCAAGTGGCTTCTCATCTCTGTCGAGGTGCCTAGGACCGCCTGTTCCTTGAGTTAAGGGATTGCACATGGTCAAGTGTAACAGCAGTTCCCCCCTCCCTCCCCCAGTGTACCTGTGTGAGTAAGGAGGATGGCTGTTGTCCCTTCTACAAGTGGCTTTTGGCCTATGTCAATATGCCTAGGAACCCCCTGTTGCTTCAGTTAAGGGACTCCACATGGTCAAATTTAACAGCAGTTCCCCCTCCCACAATGTACCTCAGAGAGCAAGGAAGAAAGCTGTTGTCTCTTCTGCAACTGGCTTCACGCCTCCTTCAAGATGATAGGACCCTCCCTGTTGCTTGAGTTAAGGGATCCCACGTGGTCAAGTGACAGTAGTTTCCTCCCCCAGTGTTCCTAAGTGAGCAATGAGGAAGGCTGCTGTCACTTCTGCAAGTGCTTCTTGTGTCCTTCGAGTTGTCAGAAGCCCCCTGTTGCTTGAGTTAAGGGATCCAAAGTAACAACAGTTTTCCGTCCAAAGTCCCTGAGTGAGCAAGGAGGAAGACTGTTGTCCCGTCAGCATGTGGCTTGTCACGTCTGTAGAGGTGACCAGGACCCTGCTGTTGCTTGAGTTAAGGGATCCCACGTAGTCAAGACTGACAACAGTTTCCCCCCCCCAAAGTAACTTAGTGAGCAAGGAGTTAGGCTGTTGTCCCTTCAGCAAGTGGCTTCTCACCTCCATACAGGTGCCCAGGACCCCCCTGTTGCTTGAGTTAAGAGATCCCAGGTGGTCAAATCTGACAGCAGTTTCCCCCCCCACCCCCCCTACCCGAACGTACCTTAGTGAGTAAGGAGGAAGGCTGTTTTCCCTTCAGCAAGTGGCTTCTCGCCTACATCGAGGGGCTTAGGATGTCCCTGTTGCTTGATAAAATGGATGTCACATGGACACGTCTGACAACAATTTTACAGCAAAGTACCTGAGTGAACAAAGAGGAAGGCTGTTGTCACTTTAGCAAGTGGCTTCTCGCGTCCGTCTAGGTGCACAGGACCCCACTCTTTCTTGAGTTAATGGATCCCATGAGGTCAAGTCTAAAAGCAGTTTCCCACCAAGTACTTGAGTGAACAAGGAAGAAGGCTGTTTTTCCTTTTTCAAATGACTTCTCACTTCTGTCGAGGTCCCAGGACCTCCCTATTGCTTGAGTTAAGGGATGCCACAAGGTCAAGTCTGAAAGCAGTTTCCCACCAAAGTACCTGAGTGAGCAAGGAGGAAGGCTGTTGTCCTTTCTGAAAGTGGCTTCTCACCTCCATCTAGGTACCCAGGACTCCACTGTTGCCTGATTTAAGGGTTCTCACGTGGTCAATACTGACAGCAGTTTCCCCCAAAAAAGTACTAGAGAGCAAGGAGGAAGGCTGTTGTCTCTTCTGCAAGTGGCTTCTCACCTATGTCAAGGTGCCCAGGAACCCCCCTGTTTCTTCAGGTAAGGTATCCCACGTGGTCAAGTGTGATAGCAGTTTCCCCCCCAAAGTACCTGAGTGAGCAAGGAGGAAAGCTGGTGCCCTTCTGCAAGTGGCTTCTCGCCTCTGCCAAGGTCCCCATACCGCCATATTGCTTTAGTTAAGGCATACCAAGTGGACATTGTGACAGCAGTTTTGCCCCTAAATACTTGAGTGAGCAAGGAGGAAAGTTGTCCATTCTGCAAGGCTTCTTGCCTTCATTGAGGTACCCAGGACCCCACTGGTTCTTGAGTAAAGGGATCTCACGTAGTCACATCTGATAGCAATTTCCCCCCCTAAGAACCTGAGTGATTAAGGAGGCAGGCTGTTGTCCCTTTAGCAAGTGGCTTCTCGCCTGCGTCCAGGTACCCAGGACCCTGCAGTTGCTTGAGTTAAAGAATCCCATCTGGTTAAGTGTGATAACAGTTTCCGCCCCAAAGTACCTGAGTGAGCAAGGAGGAAGGCTGATGTCCCTTAGGCAAGTGGCTTCTCACGTCCATCGTGGGGCACAGGTCCCCACTGTTACTTTTTAAGGAACCCATGATGTCAAGTCTGACAGCAGTTTCCCATCAAAGTAAGTGAGTGAGCAAGGAGGAAGGCTGTTTTCCCTTCTGCAAGTGGCTTCTTGGCTTGGTACAGGTGCCCAGGACCTCCCTGTTGCTTGAGTTAAGGGATCCCACATGGCCAAGTCTGAAAGTATTTTCCCACCAAAGTACCTGAGTGAGCAAGGAGGAAGGCTGTTGTCTCTTCCGCAAGTGACTTCCTGCCTCTGTCGAGGTGTCCAGGACACCCCTGTTGCTTGAGTTAAGGGATCCCACGTGGTCAAGTATTATAGCAGTTTTCCCCATAAGTACCTGAGTGAGCAAGGAGAAGGACTCCTTTCCTTTCTGCAAGTGGCTTCTAGCCTGCATCCAGGTGCCCAGGACCAAGCTGTTGCTTGAGTGGAGGGATCACACATAGTGAAGACTAACAGCAGTTTCCTCCCAAAGTACCTGGGTGAGCAAGGAGGAAGGCTGTTGCCCTTCTACAGAAGCTTCTTTCCTCTCTCAGGGTGCCCAGGACACCCTTGTTGCTTGAGTTAAGACATATCACGTGGTCAAGTGTGACAGCAGTTTTGCCCCAAAATATTTGAGTGAGCTGGGATTAAGGTTGTTTTCAATTCTGCAAAAGGCTTCTCAAATTCGTCAAAGTGCCCAGGGCCCCCAAGTTGCTTGAGTTATGGGATCCCACGTGGTCAAGTGTGACAGCTGTTTCCCCCCAAAATACCTGAATGGGCAAGGAGGCAGGCTGTTGTCTCTTCTGCAAGTGGCTTCTCTCCTCCATCCAGGTGCCTAGGACCACTCTGTTGGCTAGAATTAAGGGATGCCACGTGTCCAAGTGTGACAGCAGTTTTCTCCCAAAATTACCTGAGTGAGGAAGGAGTAAGGCTGTTGTCCCTTCTTCACCTCATCATGGTTCCCAAGACCCCCTTGTTACTAGAATTAAGTGATGCCACAAGTGTGACAGCAGTTTTTCCCTCAAAGTACCTGAGTGAGCATGGAGGCAGGCTGTTGTTACTTCAGCAAGTGGCTTCTTGCATCTGTCCAGGTACCCAGACTCCCCTGTTGCTTGAGCTAAGAGATCTCACATGGTCAAAGTCTGACAGAAGTTTCCCATCAAAGTACTGAATGAGCAAGGAGGAAGAATGTTGTCCCTTGTACAAGTGGCTTCTTGCCTCTGACAATGTGCTCCAGAATCCCCTGTTGCTTGAGATAAAGGATTCCACGTGGTCATGTCTGATATAAGTTTTACCCTCAAAGTACCTGAGTGAGTAAGGAAGAAGGAAGGAGGAAGGAGGAAGGCTGTTGTCCCTTCTGCAAGTGACTCTCACCACCTTTGAGGTGACCAGGACCTCTGTGTATCTTGAATGAAGGGATGCCACATGGTCAAGTATGACAACAGTTTTCCCTCGAAAGTATCTGTGAGAGCAAGAAGGATGGCTGTTGTCCCTCCTCAAAGTGGCTTTTGCCTCTGTCAAGGTGCCCAGGAAGTCCTGTTGCTTGAGCTAAGGGACCCCACGTGGTCAAATCAAAGAGCAGTCCCTCCTCCATAACGTACTGGAGAGGGCAAGGAGGAAGACTGTTGTCCCTTCTGCAAGTGGCCTCTCACCTTCATTGAGGTGCCCAGGACCACCCTGTTGCTTGAGTTAAGGGATTCCACATGGCCAAGTCTGTCAGCAGTTTCCACACATACAAGAAAGAAACTGAGTGAGCAGGGAGGAAGGCTGATGTCCCATCTGCAAGTGTCTTCTCTCTCTGTCGAGGTGCCCAGGAATCCCTCTGTTTCTTGAGTTTAGGGATCTCACGTTCTCAAGTGTGATAGCAGTTTCCTCCCAAAATACCTGAATGAGCAAGGAGGAAGACTGTTGCCCCTTCTCCAAGTGGCTTCTCACCTCTGTAGAGGTGCCCAATAACCCCCCTGTACCTTCAGTTTATGGTACCAGAGGGAGCAAGGAGAAAGACTGGTGCCCTTTTGCAGGTTGCTTCTCGCTTCCGTCAAGGTGTCCTGGAACACCTTTTTGCTTGAGATAAGCCATACCACGTGGTCAAGTTTGAGAGCAGTTTTACCCCAAAAACTTGAGTGAGCAGGGAGGAAGGTTGTTGTCCCTTCTGCAAGAGGCTTCTAACTTTCATTGAACTGCTCTGTTGCTTGAGTTAAGTGATCCCATGTGGTAAAGACTGACATCAGTTTTTCCCCCAAAGAACCTGCATGAGCAAGGAGGCAGGGTGTTGTCCCTTCAGCTAATGGATTCTCGCTTCTGTCGAGGTGGCCAATATCCTCAAGTTGCTTGAATTAAGGGATTCCACGTGGTCAAGTCTGACAGCAGTTTTCCCTCCAAAGTACCTGAGTGAGCAAGGAGGAAGGTTGTTTCCCCTTCTGTAAGTAGCTAATTGCCTTCATCAAGGTACCCAGGACCGCTCTCAAGTAGTCAAGTCTAACAGTTGTTTTCCCCCCGAAGTATCTTAGGGAGTAAAGAGGAAGGTTGCAAGAGACTTCTTGTCTCTGTTGAGATGTCCAGGACTTCCTTATTGCTTGAATTAAGGAATCCCATGTGGTCAAGTGTGGCAGCTGTTTCCCACCAAAGTACCAGAGTGAGCAAGGAGGAAGGCTGTTGTCCCTTCTGCAAGTGGCTTCTTGCCTCTGATGATGTGCCCAGAAACCCCTGTTGCTTTAGTTGAGGGATCCCACATTTTCAAGTTTAATATCAGTTTTTCCACCAAAGTAACTGAGTGAACAAAGAGGAAGGATGTTTTCCCGTCTGCAATTGGTTTCTTGCCTCCATCGAGGTGCATAGGACCCCCACGTTGTTTGAGTAAAGGGATCCCACGTGGTCAAGTGTGATAGCAGTTTCCCCCCCAAAGTACCTGAGTTAGCAAGGAGTAAGGCTGTCTTCCTTTCTGCAAGTGGTTTTTCGCTTACATCAAGGTGCCTCGGACCCCCCTGTTGCTAGAATTTAGGGATCCCAAGTGGCCAATGTGACAGCAGTTTTCCCCTCAATGTTGCTGTGAGAGCAAGGAGGAAGGCTGTTGTCCCTTCTGCAAGTGGGTTCTCGCTTTTGTTGAGGTGCCCAGGAGCCCCCTGTTGCTTGAGTTAATGGATCCCAAGTGGTCAAGTTTGACAGTTGTTCCCCCCCAAAGTACTTTAGTGAGTAAGGAGGAAGGTTGTCCCTTCTGCAAGTAGCTTCTCACGAGGTGTCCAGGACTCCCCTGTTGCTTGAGTTAAGGGATCCCACATGGTCAAGTCTGACAGCAGTTTTCACACCAATGTACTTGATTGAGTAAGGAGGAAAGCAGTTGTTCCTTCTACAAGTGGATTCTCGCTTCTGTCGCAGTGTCCAGGACCCCTGATTTGCTTGGGTTAAGGGATCACACGTGGTCAAGTGTGACAGCAATTCCCTCCCCCCAGAGTACCTGAGTAAGGAGGATGGATGTTGTCCCTTCTACAAGTGGCTTCTTGCCTTTGTCATGTCGAGGTGCCTAGGACCACCCTGTTGCTAGAATTAAGGGATCTCATGTGGTCAAATCTGGTAACAGTTTTCCCCTCAAAGTACCTGAGTGATCAAGAAGGAAGGCTATTTACCCTTCTGCAGGTGGCTTCTCTTCTCCGTTAATGTGCCCAGGACCTCCGTGTTGCTTGATTTAAGGAATGCCATGTGGTCACGTCTGACTGCAGTTTCCCACAAAAGTACCTGAATGAGCAAGGAGAATGGCTGTTTTCCCTTCAGCAAGTGGCTTCTCGCATCTGTCGATGTGCCCAGGACCCCAGTGTTGCTTGAGTTAAGGTATCCCACATGGTCATGTGTGACAGCACTTCCCCCTCCCCCCAAAGTATCTGAGTGAGCAAGGAGGTAGTATGTTGTCCCTTCTACAAGTGGCTTTTCGTCTCTGTCAAGGTGTCTAGGACCCTTCTGCTACTTGAATTAAGGGATCCCACGTGGTCAAGTGTGACAGCAGTTTCCCCCACAAAGTACTGGAGTGAGCAAGGATGAAGGCTGTTGTCCCTTCTGCAAGAGGCTTCTCACCAATGTCGAGGCACCCAGGATCTCCCTGTTGCTTGAGTTAAGGCATCCCATGTTGTCAAATTTGACAGCAGTGTTTCCTCAAAAATACCTGACTGAGCAAGGAGGAAGGCTGTTGTCCCTTCTACAAGTGGCTTCTCGCCTTTCTCGAGGTGCCCAGGACTCCCATTGTTACTTGAGTTATGGGATCCCACGTGGTCAAGTCTGACAGCAGTTTTCCCCCTCAAAGTATATGAGTGAGCAAGGAGGAAGACTATTGTCCCTTCTGCAAGAGGATTCTCACCTCCATTACGGAGCTCAGGATCTCCCTGTTGCTTGCATCCAGGGATCACCTGTGGTCAAGTCTGACAACAGTTTTCTCTCCATAGTACCTGAGTGAGCCAAGAGGAAGGCTGTTGTCCCTTCTGCAAGTGGACTCTCGCCTCCGTTGAGGTGCCTAGGACCACCTTGTTGCTAGAATTAAGGGATCCCACATGGCCAAGTGTGACAGCAGTTCCCCCCCCCCAAAGTACCAGAGTTAGCAAGGAGGAAGGCTGTTTTTCCTTTTGCAAGTGGCTCCTCACCTCCGTTGAGTTGCTCAGGACCCATATGGTCAATTTTGGCAGCACTCCCCCACCCCCAACCCCCCGCAAAGTACTTGAGTGAGCAAAGAGGAAGGCTGTTGTCCCTTCTGCAACTGGCATCTCTTCTCTGTCGAGGTGCCTAGGACCCCCTTGTTGCTTGAATGAAGGGATTTCACGTGATCAAGTGTGAGAGCAGTTTTCTTCCCAAAATACCTCAGTGAGCAAGGAAGAAGTCTATTGTTTTTTTTCTGCAAGTGGCTTCTCGTCTCCGTCGTGATGCCCAGGACTACCCTGTTGCTTTAATTAAGGGATTCCACATGGTCACGTCTGACAGCAATTTTCCACACAAAGTATCTGTGTGAGCAAGGAGGAAAGCTGTCGTCCCTTTAGCAAGTGGCTTCTCATCTTCGTCGGGGTGCTAGGACCCCTCTGTTGCTTGTTACGGGATCCCACCTGTCAGGTCTGAGAGCAGTTTCTCCCCCAAAGTACTTAGGGAGCAAATTAGAAGCCTGTTTTCCCTTCAGCAAGTGGCTTCTCTCCTCCATTGAGGCGTCCAGGACCCCCTTTCTGCTTGAGTTAAGGGTTCCCACGTGCTCAAGTGTTACAGCAGTTTTCCCCCAAAAGTACATGTGTGAGCATGATGAAGCCTGTTGTCTCTTCTACAAGTGGCTTTTCACCTCCGTCGAGGTGCCCAGGATCCCCTTGTGCTTGAGTTAAGAGATCCCACGTGGTCAAGTGTGACAGCAGTTTGTCCCCCTTCCAAACTTATCTGAGTAATCAAGAAGGAAGTCTGTTGTCCCTTCTGCAGGTGGCTTCTCGCCTCTGTCGAGGTGCCCAGGACTCCCTTGTTGCTTGAGTTTAGGGATTCCACATGGTCAAGTCTGACAGCAGTTTTCTCCCCAAAGTACCTGAATTAATGGGTCCCTCGTGGTCAAGCTAGACAGCAGCCCCCCCCCCAATAACTAGGAGCAGCACTCTCCTGCTCTCCTTCCTGCCATCCTTCATTGTGCCACTTCTTTTTTTAAAAAAAGTTTTATAAAGGAGTTTATTCAGGCAGCACCTGTCCAAAATAGATTTTAGAGGGTTACCATACAATTACACCATAAATAAAGGGGGAAGTGTCATGGCAAACACATGCCTCTTTCTTCCTTTTGTTTCCAAGGCCATTCCATGTTCTCTCTAGGTAACTATTATGAAGTAAAAACGGTGAGAGACAGGGAGGGAATGGTAAAACATGATTTTTAAACACACACACACTTAAAAATACACACACGTGCAATAGGAGATCTCAACACTTCAAGCGGCCTGAGCCTATCTCAGAACTCTTGGCCTAAAAACCTTCCCTCCCACCCCCCCTTCAGTCCTACCCCACAATCCCACCTCTTGGGAGTTATGGCTATGTATCTCTGGTACACAGCAAAATCCCCATTCTGTCCCAATTATAAAAAAAGAAAAAAAAACCACAAAACCCTAAGCAGATAACTTACTTTCTTTAAATTATTTTTTAAAAGTCTCTGAAATTATTCTGACATTTATATACTTCCTCTTCTCACATGTTAACCCAAAGTATCCACAATTGTTTCATAAAACCACCCTCTGTATTTCACTCCTGGCAAGAAGAGGGAAGATATCAACCCCAATCAACCTAATTAGGAGGTGGATGCCAAGAACAGAGAAAGTGTTCTTAATCTTTCACAGCTTCAATACATTCCCACCTCTCTAGTATCTCTAAAAAACTCTAATAAAATAGTTATAATATCTGAGGTAGTAGATATAATAACCAAGGCCCTCTACCACACTCCCACCTACTTCTCAGTATCAATTTATTAGTCCAAAAGGTGTGACATTATTTCATAAGGGAAGTAACTTTTAGTCCAGAATCAGTAGTTTGGTTGCTTGGTTTGTTTTTCTAAAAAATGCACATTTTTAAAAATTTATTATTATTATTATTGTTAATAGTGTGTGTGCTGTCAAATAAGATCTGACTGGTACAGGAAGAGGTTATCCCTCCTTCCCCGGCAGAGCATCTGGTGGATTCGAACCGTGCACCTCTGGGATTGCATTGCAACTTCTTGCCGCTAGGCCACCAGAGCTCCTGCATGTTTGTTTTGTTTGTTTTTTTTTAAAGACGTCCCTGCTCTGACTCGTTTTCTTTTTTACTTAGGGAGGGGAGGGAGCGGAAGGGGGTTCTGATGGTGTTCTGATGGGGTTCTGAGGTGGTGACCGTAGTTTGTCTGTATTGCCAGATCTGGAGATTTCACCAGCAGATGGATTCAGATATTCACCATAAGAACGATCAAATTCAAATGCAGGTGGCTGAGCAGGCTCAACACCCTGAGCACTGAGCAGAGAGTGAATCATATTCACAGTATGTTGACTGTCTATTGTCTGGGTTGTGTTGTGACCATTGGCCCCAGTGGATCCTTTCTCCAGTTTCACATGAGGAACTCTAGTTTTACAGCTGGGCTGTGAGAAGGAAAGGCCACTTGTGTCTGAGCCATGGCCAGGCAACTGGGCCATTGTAGAAAGAGAAGGGAAGGAGAAATTTATGGAAGACGATTTAGTACTCTTGGCAATCTTTGCTGGATGATCAAACACTGCTCCCCCTCCACTCTCTTCAGGGCAAGTCTTTTCCGAACAGAACTAGAAGAGGAGAAAGAACTAGACAAGCTATAGCTTTTGTGTGGTAAGGTGCTTGTCTGACCACTATGTTTTGGATCACCTGGATGTTAGCTCCCAGCCCCAGCTGGAAGCTGTGAGTGTGAGTGCTTGTTTGAGTGGTGATTATGATGATGGTGGTAGTTAGATCGGTGAGTTTTGTGCTTTTCTTTGTGCTCTCGGTTCTTTGTGACACTGTCATCTACAGTATTGTGCTCCTTAGATGCAGTATGGGCTCTAATACGCATCTTTATCTCTTCCGGTTTTGAAGAGGTAACCTTTTCTCCGCCCGCCACTGGGAGTCTCTCATTTTGAGAGGTTTTTTTGTCAGCTTTTTCCAGAAATGGCCGCTCAGGGTTTTCTGAGCCCTCTATCGGCATTTTCAGAATGGCTGTCATGGTGGGAGAGGAGATTCTGAGCAGCATATGCATATTGTGACTTCACGTTGGCCTCCATGTTCTCCAGCTGCCTCTTCTGGGCAGCCAACTCTTCTGCATGCTTTGCACGGTTTTCTTTCAGTGACACTTTAGCTGATGGCACACTCTTACTACTCTGCTTCTGGGAAACAAATGCATTTGAACTATCCTGTGTCAAGGAGTGATCAGCTCCTATAAGTGCTATATTCTCACTAGTCCGATGGCCCTGCACAGGTTCCAGCTTAAAAGGAGGTTGAGAAGACTGCCAACAATCACCCTGCAATATCTTCACCCTGCTCAAGGTGTATGACGACTCTTCAGCGGCTGGATGGGAAGGCACTGTGTTTGTGGTAGAAGACATTGACATGTTCATCAAACCAGCAATAGTCGTGTCTGAAGAGCTCTGGGAAATCATATTGAGGATCGTCTACTCTGAAATGTTCTCATCTGTTCCTCGTTCTTCTGCTTTTGTTTTTCCGGCAGCCGCCTGCACGCATACCCTCCAACTCCGAATGCGTTTGAGTCAACTCGGTGTTTTCTCCAGAATCTGTAGACATTCATGTGTCAGTTCATCTAATAGTTCCAAGGTCACAGTGGTATCAACATACTCCCACCAGTGCTTCGTATCAGTTGAGACCAGGATCTCCCAGTTGGACCACTTGTAAGCCAGATGAATGCAGACACAGGCCACCACAGGAGGTGTGTACTGCAATCTAAACATGGTCAAATGCAGGTTGTTGGTTGCCATGAAGTAAGAAGTCTGTGCTAAGTCCTTGCTTGCTCGAACAAGTTGAGTACACTTTACCACATGTGTATGTGGATGATCAATTGTAACTTCAAAGACTAAAGTCTGCAGAATTATACTTTCTAATATTACCAGATCCTGAACTCGTTGCAGATAATCCTCGCTCCTAATATCAGGAAGTGATTCTTGTGGATGGAGACAAGTATGTGCCACCTTGATGACGTGCTCCATTTTTTTTGGCTGCTCCTCTACTTTAGATGCTAGAAATAAAGCTGCTGGAGCCACAGAATTTCGATGAAACTGTGTAAATGACTGAATCATATAAAACCGGTGCATGTAGACGATCGCTGCGTTGATAGTCAATTGTGATACGTCAAGACGTTGTTCCATGTCCTGAAGCAGATTGGCCGCTTGCTGGCAATAATAAAGTTCTTTATTGGAGTCCACTCCAAAACGATGGGATAGGCTATTTTCCAACTGCTCTCGAGTAAAATAACACCCTTTGTTTTTCTTCTCCATAGCGCTTCAACCAGAAGGCAGCGGCGGAGGCTGCAAACACTTCCCAGTGTCACCTAAGAGGCGACACACATCCGCTGTACAGCCACTGAGACGTGACAACCTTCTGCTAAGGGAAAGCTTTGTTGTTGTGCCACTTCTAACTAGTTCTTGATTCCACCTCATCTTTTGCTCTTAGCCAGTGTTTGTCCCTCTACAAGAACTGCAGCCAGAGATTGGAGACTTTTGCCCTGACGTACTGTCGCAGTTACTGTTTCTCTGACTGGTTATGTACTCTTTTACTTTCTTTTTCCACCACTACTGCAAATAAATTGGTGCCTTTGAGCTGTGGTGCTGGAGAAGGGTATTGAATATACCATGGATGGCTAGGAGAACAATCAGGTTCACCCTGGAGAGGCTGCTCCTTGAAGGCAAGGATTCTGAAACTCCGTCTGACATATTTTGGGCATGTTGTAAGGAGACCAGTCCTTGGAGATAGACATGCTAGGGAATGTGGAGGGACAACACAAGAGAGGCAGACCCTTCATGAAATGGATTGATTCAGTGATTCGGGTAACGGTGATAATGTCAGAGACACTAAGACTGGCACAGGATAGAGCAGGGTTCAGGGATGTTGTACGTAGGGTCATTATGAGTCCCATGCAACTCAACAGCACATAACAACTGCAATTAAATCATCTCACTATCTCATCTAGGTATATGGGGTCTTATTCACTTTTTAGACCAGATTCTGCTATATTAAGTGGACACACATATAAGTAGATCTTTGATGCTACAAATTGACATAGCCCAGCAGGATCTAAAATGTTAATAAGCTTTTCTTTAAGAAGTTTGAGTGGCAACAAATATAGACCTCTTCCAATCTGCTAGCCAGACAACTGTCCTCCAAATTTCCTGACATAGACTGGTGAGTGTATCCAAGGCTGCATCTGTTAATTGAAACAAGTCAATTGGTATCCCATCGATTCCTGGGGCCTTATATTTTTAGCAAATGCCTTCAATGCAGCTTCACCTGCCTCTTTCTTATCTATTGGCTCCTGCTCATACAGTACTTGAACTTCTGGCATTTCTCTATCTACATACTGTTCCAGTTAGTTTTGCATAATCTTCAGCAGGATTTTGCTTGCATGTGATATTAATGATATTATTCAATAGTTTCCACATTGTGTTGGGTCACCTCTCTTAGGAATGGGAACGAACATGGGTCTCTTCCAATCCATTGGCCAGACAATTGTCCTCTAAATTTCCTGGCATAGATATCTAGGGTTTCACCTGTTAATTGAAACAAGCGGATTGGTATCACATAGATTCCTGGGACCTTATTTTTTGTCAATGCCTTCAAGTAGCTTTCACTTACTCTTTAGTTAACATTGGCTCCTGCTTAAATGGCACTTCCTGGATTTTTTTCTGTGTCAGTTGTTTTTGGTACAGTGATTCGGTGTATTCCCGCCATCTTCTTTTTATGCTTTTTGGGTCGTTCAGTATATTGCCCATAGCATCTTTCAATTTTGTGACTTGAGGCTTAAATTTGTTTTTCAGTTTTCTCAACTCTGCACATTTCATTATTATAATTTACTTTGTCTCCTTGACCTGTCATTTGAAATCTTCTGTTCAGCTCTTTTACTTTGGCATGTTTTCCCTTTGTTTTGGCTTCTCCACGTTCAAGTGCAATTTTTAGAGTCTCTTCTGATATCCATTTCAGTTTTTTCTTTTTCCTCTGTGTTTGTAATGACCTATTGCTCTTTTAATGGATGATATCCTTGATATTATCCCACAACTCATCTAGTCTTGGCTGGAATCCAGTTTGGAAGTCATCTACAGCAGCCGGATTCTATAGAGGCTTGTTTGCTGGTTCTGTGAGGATTAGGGTGGGATGTTAACTCGCTAATGAGTGTGAGATTATGTGATTCGACCTCCTATTTAAAAACACATTTGGTCAGCAGTATGGGCTTGGAATCTGGTTTGGAAGTCATCTGAGGCAGGCAGATTCTACAAAGATGTGTTTGCTGGTTGTGGTGAGGATTAGGGTAGAAATTTTACTCAGCAATGGGTGTGAGATCGTGTGATTGGAAGCAGTAGTGACATCCACTTCCTAAATGACTTGCACCCAGAAACTCTATGAACGTGGAGAAATGATGAAAGTTATGCAAGTGTTCAGGTCTTTCGTTCATAGGGTCTCTATGAATCATCTACAACTTGACAGCACTTAACGACAATAATAACAACAACAACAACAACAACAAGAGAGCTCTGTTGGCCTGTTGTTATTGTTGTTGATTGGCATCGAGTCAAGCATGACTCATACTGACCCCATGAAACCAAAGACCTGAAACCTTCCTATAACTTCTGTAGTTTCTTCAGGTTTATAGAGTTTCTAGAGGCATGAGGTTTAGGAAGGGGATGTCACTCCTGCTTCCAAACCTGTCTTAAACTGGGAACTTCACCAAACACTGTCCACCATGGGCAGCCATTATGATATTTGACTCCCAATGGCACAAAGTTCAGCTTCAAAGCAAACTCAGATGACCATAGTACAGCAGATTGACAGAAGAGCACTGTACAACTTGGGAGAATGTTTGTCCAAAATAATAACACTGTTGGCCTAGTGGATAGAAAATTATGCTACTAAGCCAAAGGTGAGTGATTTTAATCTGAGGCCCTGAGGCTTGCTTGGTTTTAATTGTTTTTGGTCAAACATGTTAAACACTGTGACACTTATGTGTCAAATACGATAATGGTTACCAATGGTGGATACTGTTTGGTGGAGCTTCCCGATTAAAACAAGCTTGGAAGCAGGACGGGCATCCACTTCCAAAATGGCTTGCCTCCAGAAACCCTATGACCATGGAGAAACGATGAAAGTTATATGTGTTCAGGTCTTTCATTCATAGGGGTGCTATGAGTCATCTATAACTCGACGGCACTTAACAGCTCTGTTGGCCTAGTGGATAGAAAGTTATGCTACCAAACCAAAGGTAGGTGATTTTAATCTCTGGCCCTCAGGCCTGGTTTTAATTGTTTTTGGTCAAACATTCTACATGGTACAGCACTGGTCTATTTACTGTACAGAGGTAACTCGTGGTTGGTATGATGCTGATGCGTCAAATGCGATAATGGTTACCCATGGTAGACAGTGTTTGATGGACATTCCTGATTAAAATAAGCTTGGAAGCAGGAGTGGCATCCACTTCCAAAGCAGCTTGCCTCCGGAAATCTCTATGAATGTGGCAAAATCATGAAAGTTATACAAGTGTTCAGGTCTTTCATTCATACAGTCATGGTCACTATGAGTAGTCTACGACTTGATGGCACTTTACAACAACATCATCTAGTCTTTGATGATTAGTGTTCAATGCTTCCAAGCTATTCCTAAAATGATTCTGAAATTCAGATGCAATAGAAATTCAAGATCATATTTTGGTTCTTGTGGACTTGTTTTAATTTTCTTCAGCCTCTATTTGAACTTTCACAAGAGTAATTGATGGTCTGCCTCACAGCCTGCCCCTGGCCTAGTTTTGGCTACTGATATTGAGCTTTTCCAATGATTACTTTCACTGATGTAGTCAATCTGATTCTTATACAGCCCTTCAGGTGAGGTTCATATGTAAAATCACCATATGTGGTTGATTTTTAAAAAATATTTTCAGTGAATAAATAATTGAAAATATAAATTTTGATGATTCCATTTCCAGCCTCATTTCTGTGACCAAGTCCTTACTTCTGACTACTATTCCCTCTTCACTGCGTTCAACTTTTGTATTGCATTCACCAATTATCATTAACACATCTTGATTGCACATTCAGTCACTTGTGGTGCTGGAGAAGGGTCTTGAACATACCACGGACTGTCAGGAGAACAAATAGGTCTGTCTTGGAGAGACTGAAACCAAGTTTCTCCTTGGAGGCAAGGATTTTGAAGCTACATCTCTCCTATTTTGGGCACATGGACAGGAGGGACCAGTCCTTGAAGAAGGACATCATGCTCAGAAGGGTGAAGGAATAGTGGAGATCCTGGATTAAAAGGATCAACAGATAACTGAGATGATGGGATTAGGTGAATCAGAGTCAGTGAGATTGGCAGGGTTAGGATAGGGCAGGGTTCAGAGCAATTGTACATAGTATGGTTGTTATGAGTAGCAGATGACTTGGCACATAACAACAACAACAACAACATGTTTATGAGGGCTATTGTTCTATTGTGTTTGCTGGTTTTTTGTGTGTGATATCTCTGCCTGACTTTGGTATTACAGAAAGTCTCTTGGAGTGTTCCTTCTGTTTTTATATTATTAAAGAATTTAAGCAGAATTGGTGATAGATAGTTCATCTCTGAATGTTTGGTAGAATTCACCTCTGAAGCTGTCTAGACCAAGACTCTTTCTATAGGGGCGAGTCTTTTTATGATCTGCTCAATTTCTTCTCTTGTGATGATCTGTTCGAGTGTTCCACTTCTGTCTGTGTCAGTTGTTTGGGTTGTTGTTTTGTGCCGTCAAGTTTGGCAGTTTTGAACTAGGTGCCTTTGGGACTGGCCTTAATTCACTTGGATAGGACAGTTGAAGATAAAGAAGATTTCCAAGGCTGGACTGGTTAAGGACTGGAACTCATAGGAGGTAGAGACTCAGAGGGCAAAGACTGGGTTCTGGCAGCCAAAAAATAGTTGACAAGGGCTCCAGAAGGATATAATGTCTGAAAGACACACCAATAACCCCCATCTATTTGTGAATACTTGTATATGGAATAAAAAGCATGCCTATGAGAGATGCATATGAAGGTAGTATGTATGCGAGTGCGTACTTTCCCATACATAGCATGTATGAGAAAGAGAAACTGCTCATTTAAGACAGTGGAGAAAGGAGAGAGGTTGGTTTCAACTGTATGTGGCAAGCTGTATTTCTTAAGTGAATGCATGAAAGTTTCTAGAAGTAGTCTGTTTAAGTTTATGCAAGTCCTAAAAGGAAATTATAACAATAAAGGAAAGAGAGAGAGAGAGAATGGACTCTGGAGTTTAAGAGGGGAAGGGAATGAGATTGTAGTGGGGTCCCTAGGGGATTTGACCCTACCTCATTTCCACTTTTAGTTAAAGCTTTCGCAGTCCTCCATCAGTATTATCAAGAATTTTTTCCCCCTCTGTGGTAATACTCTGTGTTAACATATCTCATAACTTATTTTAATTGAGGTGAAATTCCTGTAACAAAACTGACCATTTAGAGTGAATAATTCAGTAGTATTTAGTGCATTTATAAATGCTGTATAACCACCACATACATATAATTCCAAAATATTTTATCACTGTCCCCTTCCTCTAAAACTCCTATATCCATTAGGAACTTCTTATTGTGGCCAGGTGCTGTTGAGTAGACTACGACTCATAGTGATCCTGTGAACATCCAGATCTGAACCTTGCCTTTCCTGCACCATTCTCATGAACACTGATATACTTAAGCCCATTGTTACAGTCACTATGTCAATCCATCTTGTTGAAGATTTTCCTCTCTTTCTCTGAACCTCCCCTCTACCCAATATGATGTCTATTTCAAAGATTGTCCCATGCACAACGTGTCCCCAAGTTTCTCCTAGATAGATTTGCTTGTTCTTTTGGAAATTCATGGGATATTCAGTACTTTTTGCCAACACCAGATTTCAGTCACTCCTGGCAACCACCACTCTTGTGTCTTCAAGGATTTACTATTCTGGATATTTCATATCAATTACATCCTATAACATGTACCTTTTTGTGTCTGTCTTATTTTAATTGGTATGTTTCAACTTGCAACCACCTTTTACCAGGTACCAATTAGCACTTCATTCCTTTTCATGACAATGTAATACTCCATTGTATGTATATACTATCCACGATCTGTTTCTCCATCCTTAGTGGATGGATATTTGATTTATTTTTGCATTGTTTTTTCCTAATCATTACTCTTTTTAAATGATTTTATTTTATTATTTTTATGTGAAAGATTAAACTTTATATTGGGTTTTCATGCAATCATTCATAGCCATTTTGTTTTATAACATTGTCATTGATTCATGTTATTATTTAATTACAATGTATAATCAACTCTTAATTGTGTTAATTGCCTTTTCCTTCACCTAGTTTATCTATTTATTAATTTTTACTCCCTTCTCCCTCTCTTATCATCCGTGTTATCCCTCCAACACTGATTCTTTTTTAAAAAAGTATTACTTTCTTTATTCATTGTTGCCCATTTTCTTCTCCCTCTTCCCCTCCCCCATCATACCCCACAATGCACCCCTTATTCCAGGTTATTGTCATACATATAACACCTAGTCATATATTCCTTTCAGACAGTTCTTCTTTTCATCTGTTCTACTGCAGTGTTCATTTTCTATCCACTCTTCCCCCTTTTCTCTCCAGTCTCCCCATATCAGTCCTCTTTTATTAACAGCGGTGTTATTGCAGTATTTGTCTTTTTGTGCCTGAAATATTTCACTCAGCATAACGTCCTCCAGGATCCCCCATGCTGTGGAATGTTTTATGAGTTCATTGTTTTTCAGTGCTGCATGGTATTCCATTGTGTGAATATACCATAGTTTTTCTAACCATTCATTTGTTGATGTGCACTTGAGTTGCTCCCATCTCTTTGCTATTGTAAAAAACACAGCAATAAACAGTGGGTGTGCATACATCTGTTTGAGATGTGACTCTTCTTTCTTTAGGGTATATTCCCAGTAGTGGAATTGCTGGTTCATATGGGATTTTTATGTCCAAATTTTGGAGAAAGTTTCTGTTCATAGTGTCTGTACCATTTTACATCCCTATCAGCAGTGAATTAGAGTTCTAATCTCTCCATATACTCACTCACTAGTGTTTGTTGTTTGCTGCCCTGTTGAACTTTGCTATTGTTGCTGGGGTGAGATGATATCTCATCGTTGTTTTGCCAAGAATAATTCTATGTGTAAACGTTCCCCTGGCTTTTCATAATTGTTATCTTATACCATAATTGCTTTTTTTGTGACAGGTTTATGTCACTCAGCATAATTTATTCTTGAATCTGGGTTAGTTCCACCTTTTAGCTGTTTTATTAGTGCTACTATGGACATTTGTGTACATGTATTTGTACATTTTAAAATAAATGTGTACCTGCTTTGCTCAGTTCCCCATTTACTGGAGTGTTAAATCTGGAATGGTTAGAACTTTAACAAGTTTTCTTTTGCTCTCTTTCCCAAAGCCCTAGGCACAAAAATTTCTTCTTAGCAGGTGTTTTGTTAATGTTTGTTAGTGAAGTAAAATGGACACTTCTGCAGCTCCTCCTCTTTTTTTGTCTCCAGGATTGATGGTTTCAAATGTATTCATGTTTCTTATGGCTAGAGAGCCATGTTATGAGACAGAAGTAAACAGTTATCCACGTAATATGATTTAAGAGGCTTCAAAGTGGTTCTGTTTTTTTATGTGTTGTGTTGTACTAGTTGTTAAACCCTGGCAGCCTAGTCCTTAGGGAGTTAACACTGCTAACCCAAAGGCCACGCCTCTCTGGTGATTTGATTCAACTCCACCACATGCTCCACTGGAGAAAATGGGTAGTCTCCTTCTGTGTGATTTACAGCTTCATAAACCCAGTGGATGGTCAGTTATGAGTTGATCCCAACTTGATGGCAATAAGTAAGGTGCTCATATAGCTCATTGTGAATTGTTCATATAGACCAAATAAATATGACAGAAGATGTGCTAGGCAATGACTAAGGATGACAGAAGAATTGATGCCTTCGAGTTGTGGTGCTGGAGAGGAGTCTTGAACATACCATAGACTGACAAGAAAATAAATAGGTCTCTCTTGGAGAGGGTGAAACCAATCCTTGTAGGCTAAGATTTTGAAGCTCCACCTTACTTACTTTGGGCATGTTGCCAGGAGGATATCCTTGAAGAAGGACATCATGCTTGGAAGGGTGGAGGGACAGTGCAGGAGAGGAAGACCCTAGATGAGATGGATTGATAAAGTAACTGGGCCAATGGGGGTGGGAGTGTTGAAGTCAGTGAGACTGGCCCAGGACAGGGCAGGCTTCAAAACTGTTGTACATAGGATGACTATGAATCACAGGCGACTTGATGGCACATAACAATACAACAACATTACTTTTAGGACACTCTTTATCGCTACATTCTTTGTCAGAGGGCCAGAAACTCAGCCCACATGAACAAGGGCAGAGTCTCCAGTAGCTCTTACTCCAAGTCCCTCTGAATAGCCCCCAAGTCTGCTAACAGAGCCTGTATGTGCTCCTAGGGCCTGTCCTTGGGAGAGCTGTCTTGCCTGCTCAGCATTTTTTCAGGGTTAAGGGGTGTTTATATGGCAGGTGGGGGGTGGAGGAGACACAGAGGATGGGCAGAGGAGGGACAAGCCTGTTCTTCCATATCCTTGACACATGACTTAGAGGAGTTCAAGAATCCTTAATCCCAACTTAGCCTTGCAGGTTGTTACGAAGGTACTTTTGTCATGAAAAGAGAGATAATGTATTTAATGGCTTATTAGTTGATTTCAATGATACTAATGTTGAGGCACATGACATGGGAACTCCCACTGGAGCCTAAACTCCCACCTTGTCCTGGACCTTGCTAAATGTTTGAGTGTTAAATATGGCCAGGTTAAGTTTCTAGTCCACCACACCCTTGTTCTATGTCACACTTTGTTATCTCTGCCCAGTGGGGCACTTGGCTTCTGGAACTGGCTTGTTCCTGTGGCCCTTCTTCCTACAGGGAAGTACTAAGGTCTAGGAATTGAACCATGGTTCAGGCACGAGTAAAACCACCAAGGAGCCTGCTCCCTCTAGACATCCTCATCTGCACCTCACCTTCCCAAGGGCCTCTTTCTTTGCTTCCAGATACGTACATGCATGCAATCCTCCTTTTCAATACCATTCTCCTCCTACCAACACCCAGTTGGAGAATACTAGCTTGATCAGGCACACCTGTGTGGAGGCCAACCCCTCTTAAAAACATTCTGCAGTTCTGTCAACTCTCAGGCCTGAGTTACCAATCATCCACCTCAGTTCCCTCCCAATATCACAGACAGAGACAGGCCACAGAGCATGTTTTGTTGCATTAGTGCTTTTATTTACTTTTCATACAGTAAAAGTGAAGAAAACTCAAAGACATTGATAACTTGTTAGCATAGACCTGGGGGCATGAAAAGGAAAAGAAACTTAACTGCTTTATTTTAAAATAGCTGTGTGGTTACAGTGGGTGAAACTATTATGGGGTGTTCCTAGAGTGAACCTCTAGGCATGGAGGGAAAGGGAACTTGAGGGAACTCTGGTGGCCTAGTGGCAAGAAGCTGCACTGCAATCCTTAAGGCATGCTATTAATTTTAAAATACTTATGTTATTACTGTGAGGAAAACAGTTAATGGGTTGTTTCCAGAGTGAACCTCTAGGCATGGGGTGGGGTGTGAACTTAACATCTTAATTAGAAAATACTTATGTTGTTATTGTGAGGAAAGCTGTTAAAGGAGTGCTCCCAGAGTGAGCCTCTAGGCATGGGGTGGGGAAACTTAAGCTCTTAAATTTAAAATAGTTTTCCTATTACTATGGGGAGTTCTCAAAGTGAGGAAAAATCTATAGTGGTTCCACTAGAGTGGCCCACTCTGAGAAGAGGAGGTGAGGAGGTGCAACAGCTACACTCTCAGTATGAACTGGTATATAAATGAAATACAATCAACACAAATCTTCTACTAGCAAAAAAGGCAAAGAAATGCAAAATCCAGCATGTGGTGTACTGAGTTTGCTGATGCTGGCAGTGACTGCACTGGAGGCTATGTATTTTGTGGCATTTATGTCATTCAAATTCAACATCACTACAGGCAAGAAGCCACTACATGAAATGAGTATCACTGTTGGTGACTAGCTCTGAAAATGCTGATGCTCAACCCATGATCTATTTATTGCATCACATCTGCTAAGTAGCTCCATGCTTTGGATTTTTCCTTGGCCATGGCAAACCAAATTGGCTCATCAGATTCAACAGGTTCTTTGTGAGCTTCTGGAAAAGCTGCGGATTTTCTGGGTTCTTTACCAATGGCAGCCACTGGAGCCATCTTCTCTTCAGCTGGAACTACAGCAGATAAAATACAAGCAACAAAAAGCGCCAGTGATATTGTGATTTGTTGTTTATTGGAAGCAATCATATTTTTTCAATCTTTCAGTCTTACTCTAATCTCTCTCCTCTTAATACTTTTAAACTCCTGCCTCCTATGGGGCCAGGCTTCTAGAAATCATTGCTGCAAGGATAATGTCAAAGGCAGTGTGGGGATGTCAAAGGGAGAAAATCAACATGACCATTGGCCATAGGAAGGAACCCTCATGACATGGTGATTAAGCACTAGGCTACTAATTAAAAGTTCAGCAGTTTGAACACACCAGTGGCTCCAAAACACCTGACAATCTGCTCTTATAAAGGTCAAAGGTTAGAAAACTCTATGGGACAGTTCTACTCTGTCATATAGGGTCAACAGAACTGACTCAGTTTCACACAACAACAAGAACAACATAGCCTCAAGAGTCATGTAGTTAATACCAATAGCTAACTGACAGTTGTTTGGGAATTATTATTATGTCACTTTTGAAATGAAGCAAGAAGGGAAAGGCACTTTATGGTCTTGTGCAGTTAAAAAAATTTCCATTAAGGTAATATTGTCTGAGTTTTCCAATCTATGACATTCAGTAAAACAACTGATGATGCAATAGGGCCGCACACCTAGGGATTCCAGGCCTTTATAATAGACTATGTTTAGCAGTGACATTGGGAACATATAAGGTGAGAAAATATTGCTTTGCTGTGAACTGGAAAATGACTCGCACTTTCCTCTTGCACACACAGTCACTGAAACATCTAAGTCAGTGATCATCGTTCTGTGTCTATGTACAGCTCTTTTGGTGAGGTCAAAGACTAGCGGCCACTCTGAAAATTACACATTGACTTTATATGAACATAGACACTGAAACATCCTAAAATAGTCTAATGTCTATGTCTCACTGGAGAGTCACACAGAGTCACGATAATAATTTTCAGTCATGATAATGAATCTGTGTAGAAGACATGGATGACTTGAGTTAGATATAACAAGTTTCGAAACATTCTGCCAGGATTATTTTTGAGGGCAAGGATCTAAATTTTTTTACCTCTTTCGACAGCCATCATCTGTTTAGAGACAGTGGACATAGTAGTTCTTGGTTGATTTTCATTTTCAGGGCTACATCCCTTGAGTGAAACAAAGAAAAGAAAACCTCATTAAATCCTGACATCAAACAGCCAAGTTGCTTCTTCAAAAGAGTGTACAATGAGTTCAACAGTGATCAAAAGTAAAGAGAGAGCTAGATTATAGATGTACAGACAGATGAAAGATGGCACTGAACGACTTTTAGTTTGGAATTTGAGGTTCATAAAACCTAAGGTGGCTCAAGTTCACTACCTTTAGATGTGAAAGTAAAGGTTCTTTTATCATACATACAAACAGGATAACAGGATAATAATAACACTGAAGAATAACCATCTCTGGCCCTTGGCAGCAAACAGGATATAGAGGTTCCACATTCTATCAATTCATTGATGGGAGGTTAACAAGATTTCCCATCAACAAACAAATGGATAGAGAAGCATGGATAAAGTGCACCTTAAAAAATGTCACTAAAAAAGCTGAAAAGGAAGAAAAGATCAACATGGATGTCAAAAGAGACTCTGAAACTTTTTCTAGAACATAGATAAGCTAACATGAATAAATAGAAAAGCTGATGAAGAGATCTGAACAGAATATTTCAAACGGTGTCTTGAGAAGACAAAGTAGTAAAATGATAAATGGAAACAACTGGAGTTCGAAAACCTAAAGAGAGGAACACACGTGGTATTTTTCAAGATTAAAGAATTGAAGAAGAAGAAAAAATAAACCTCAATGTGCTATACTAAAGAATTCTCTGGGCAAAATATTTAATGACTCAGGAAGTACCAGAGGAAGATGGAAGATAATCCATGGTTTAATAGGAGAAAAAGTGTACATGAGAGTTTTATCCTTCACCATACCTATTCATCTATACACTGAGCAAGTAATCTGAGAAGCTTGACTATATGAAGAACATGACATTAGAATTTTAAGGATAGAAGGGAAGGAGAGGGGATAAAATGTGCAACAATGAATGAATGAAAATTTAACTTCCCTATGAACACTCATTAATATCACAATTAAAATAAAGCTTTATTTTGAAAAAAGAGGAAGGGAAAAATCACTGGGCTAACAGAGGTTAGTGGGTAGAGAAGGGATGAAGTAAAGGGAAAGGTACAATGGGGGCTTGAAAAGATGGGGTGATAATAGACGCAGAGCAATGGTAATATAAAATATAATGTATAGTAATGAATGGATTAAAAGTACATGTATAAAAATTATATATATGGATTATTATATGCAAACCAATAACATTTTTAAAATCACTGATGGGGGTGAACAGGGGTGGCTGTGGCTGAGCAAAAAAAGAAAAAAGAGAGAAGAATTTTACGGATAGTCACTAAGTTTTATGCCATGATTACCTTTTAGAGGTTTAATGACCTAACTCTGAAAGGTCATAATCTGGAAATTGCTATGAAGCAGATCTACAAAATCTTGCTATGTTCATTGCTCTTCACAAAAATCTAAGCTCATAAGGCAGGACCTGTTCACATCTGTACAAAGGGCATCATTCCCTCTAAAGATTTATGATCCCCTGAGCGATGCATGCCTGACAAAATTCCCCATGCATGCCTAAGCTATGACTCCAGCACATTTTTGGGGGCAGGTTTCTTAGAGCTGTTTCAAGTCTTACCTTCCATAGAGACTCTTCAGCCTCATCCTTGGCTCTAACTCCCCTTGTGGTGCTCAATTTGTTGGCAGTAGTAGAGTTGTTGAATTCATGGAATGGGATACACTGCCTCCGCTTTGCCATGGATACCCAAACTGGTTCTGAAGTGGTGGAGTCTGACTGTTGGCCAGGAGCTGTAGCTGAGAAAGTAATGAATGGAGTTAGAATTGCAGCAAAGCAGGCACGATCTGAAGCCTGCCTATCTGTGGCTGACCCACAATAATCTCCCAAATGAGATCTTTGTTAATTGCCACGTAAAAGAGATATCCAGTAGTGAAGGGCACCCCTCCCCATCTAGCCCTCCATCCCAGTGGTACTACTTAACTACCTGAATGTACTGTTCCTCTACTCATCTCTTTCTCTCCATTGTCCATTCTTTGCTCATCCCTTAATCAAGGTAGAAAAGCCCTGGTTAAGATGTTAAAGCCTGGCTGCTCCATGGGTCTGGGGTGGGTGGGGAGAAGATGAAGCAGTTTGCATCTGTAAAGACTATATATAGTCTTGGAAATCTTGTTGGGTAGCTCTACTCTGTTCTATGGGGTCAGAATCAACTCTCTGGCAATGGAAAAATCAGGGTAAGGACAGTAGTTGCCAGGCGGGGTGGATAAACTCCTTACCAGGTCAAAGGCTCAGACCATTGACATCATTTCTCTAATCTTGCATGTCTATGTTCGGGGCAGGGGAAATCCCTTAGGGATTCTTGGTTCATAGTCCATTATGCAAGTGTGTATACATAAGTGTGGTAGGGAGGGAAAAATATGAAGGTTGCAGGAGAGACATCTTAATGTGCTCAATTCTCAGCTATTTCAGGTGAAGGCATTTGCATGAAACTAAAATTTCAGGCTGAGAGTTTGAACATAGTTCTCTACTGAGAAGGTGACTTTTAAAAAGTGACATAGTATTGTGGGGGTGGGGGTGGGGGTGCAGCAAGAGTATATGTAAAAAGTAGTCTGAGAAAATAATTTAAATGCATTGCTGTGGAGTTGGAACCAACTCATATCTGACCATCCATTAGGTTTCTGAGACTGTGGCTCATACAGGAGATTGACGTCTTTCTCCCTTGGAGAACCCCAGGGAGGAGTAACCTTTGGGTTAGCAGGACAATTCTCTATAGACTAGGCCACAAGCACTCCCTCAAGGATAAAGAGTAATATTACACTCAAATGTTCGATGCATGGGGCAGGGGGAGGGGATTAAGAGAGGACTATGTGTCCATTCCAGAGTGTAGCTGGGTATCCAGAGGGAGAGCACTTTGGCAAAAAGGGAAGAGCCAAAATCAATCGACTAGAAATCCATTTGTCTAGAAGGGGACTCATCCCTGGCCCCAGAGCCACAAGCTGGATTTACTCAGTAAACAATTCTATAGAGGAGGCTAGACTTGATTTCCTCCTCTCCAAAAATTTGATTTCAGGTTCTTCCCTCAACTTGGAGCCTACTTGCCTTCTGGGAAGCTAAAATCTCACCTGGGATCTTGCAAGCCGATTCCTTTTTTATTATGTCTTCATATGCCAGCACCATCTTTGGCACATTGGACATTGTGGTGAGGCTTTCTGAGACGTCCGCTTTCTTGGCTGCTTCTCCTTCCTCTATATATGACGGAGTGGGGCTCGAGGGGCTGCCTAGAAGCTCAGGGATGTCTTCTTGTTTGTCATTTTTGAATGTGTGCAAGGTAAAGGTTCTTCTCAGCTTCACTCCAAAAACGTTTTCAATATCAGCCGCAACGGTAGGTGAGCTTAACAACTGACTATCAATCTGATCACTTTTCCAGACACTTTCTTTCTTCATAGGAGGGGCCCCGGAAATGGGTGTTTGTGGGGCAGGGGCACCGGTGAACTTTGCAAGCTTGGGAGCCAAGGGTGGGATGCACTTATTCTGGTCTTGAGAGCTTTGGCTCTGTCTCTGGGTTTTGCCTGGATACGGTGGGCCTCTTGGTGAGAGCGAGCTTCCGGGATCACTCTTGAGGATTATTTTCTCAGCAGGAGCACTCATAGAACGTGAAGGAACCAGTTTCTTCTCTTTAGCATCTTCCAAAGCCTGGCCTGTGGGAGGCAATTTCTCTCCAGAGCTCTTCAGCTTTTTGTGAGAGTTCTCAGAAACTGTGATTTCCTGCTCAAGCTTCTCCAAGGCCATAAATAGCTGTCTGGGAAGGATTTTCTCTTTAGAGCTGCTCTCCCTTTCTGGAGTGTTCTGTGGAACAACTTCTTTTTGGTCCTCCGGCTTCCCTAAGGCCTGTAATGAGCTCTTCATTGGCATTGGCTTCCCAGGTTGGGCTTGAGCTTGCTGCTCGAATTTAGGCTTCACCAAAGATTTGGAAGGATCAGTTAGAGGCACGGGACTTGCATAAAGGCCCTTATTGACAGGTGGGTTGTCTGAAACAGAAAAGACTTGCTGCACCATGAACTTCACAAATGACTGAGAAGGATATTTAGGAAGCATTGATTTCTTTGGTATGTCTTCTTCCACAGTATCAATCCCCAGATGGGAGGGCTTTTCCTGGGCTTTAGACTTTATTAAGAATGGGGCAGGATACCTAGAAGGCATTGGCCTTTTATAAATGCCCCCCTCAAGAGCGATACCTTCAAAACTTGAGGAACTTTGCTGGGCTTTCTGCTTTACAACAGACAAAGATTCTCTGGGTGGCAGCTGCTTCATAGAGGTCTCCTCAACAACAGCAGCAGGTGCTGGACCTGCAGAGACCTGTTGCTCAAATTTAGGGCTCGCTCGTGGCTGCAAAGAACCTCGGAGAGGAACCAAATTGCTCATTGAACCAAAGGTGCCCTGCTTGACTGTTGGTGTCACCAGGCTCTTGGGATAACATTCAGTAATCTTCACTGAGATGTCCCCCTTCAAAGGAGCACTCTTTGGACCTAGAGAGGCTTGTTTCTCAACGTTAGGCTTCACCAAAGACTGGGAAGACTGTTTAGGCACAGGTGACTCCATGAAACTTCTCTTTTCTGCAGAAATGCTAATTGAATCTCGCCTATTGATCTGTGGCTGGGCTTGAGATCTCATCATGGGCTGGCAGGAGCCTTCTGGAGGCAGCTGCGCTCTTAAAGTATCATCTCCCATAGCGGTACTCTTGAATAAGACCTGCTGGCATTTGGCAAAGGTACTAGAAGAATATTTGGGCAGTGTCACTACAGATGTGTCCCTTTGCACAGCAACATCCTCTGGAACTGGGACTTCTTTGGGCTCCTCTTTCAAATTCATCGAGGGCTGGGAAAAACAAGTTGATGGCTGCTGCTCCTCAGAAGTGCTGTTTCCAACTACTGAAGAGGCTTGTGGCTCAGCTTTAGCAGCCAAGAATAGCTGAAAAACACGTCTTGGAGGCTTCAGATTTGTTGAAATTCTCTCATCAGTCACATCAGCACTCTGGATATTCTCTGATTTCTCTGGAATGTTCTCTTCAGCAGTAAGGACTTTGGGTCTCACAAAGACTTCTTGATCAAATAGACTCCTTGGGGGCTTAGGGTGACGTCTGACAATCTTGCACTTCAAAGGTACCATGTCTTCAACATTAATCCTCTCTGGGAAGACCCACTGCTTACGTTTATGCATCTTAAAGTCCCCAGAGAGGTCACTGGAAGGCAGTAAGGTGGTAGAAATGCCCTGCTCAGCAGTGCCCTCGGGATCTTGATGCTTGAATTCAGGATTCATCCCTGACTGGCAAGGGGACCTTTCAGCAAACTTGGGCTCCATGGAACCACCACCTTGTTCTGTAGATGAACTAATTAGGCGTGAGGAGATTTGCTGATTAAGCTGTTTCATCAAAGGCTGAAGAGGAGGTCTGGATGGCTGCTGCTCGACAGTATCATTCTTGTTCTTTTCCAGAATTTTCTCTTCAGGCTTTTCCAAGGCCTGCAAAGGCTTTCCAAGAGGCAAGTCCTCCTCAGAACTGTTCCAATTCTTACAACAATAGTATTTCTCAACATAACCATATGAGTTTGAAATGATACTTTTCTTTTCAGGCTCTCTCAGTGTCAGACTAAGCCATCTGGGAATTTGCTGTTTCTGGTGAGCACCTGCTCCCTCAATACCACTTTTTGGTTGTGCAAAGACCTCTTGCCTGTCTTTTGTCTTCTCCAAGGACTGTGAAGAGCTTTGAGGAGGTGGCTGCCTCTCAAGACAAGCTTCTCCCTTTGCTTTCTGTGAATCTGGGAAGGCTTCTTTTTCATCTTCAGGCTTGCCCAAGGCCTGTGCAGAGTACCTGTGAGCCATCTGTGGCCTCACACTGTGGGATTTCACAGCCATGCTTTCTGATTTTGAGAGGACTTTTTGCTCATACCTAGGTTTCTCTGAGGACTGGAAAGACTGTTTACTGGCCATGTGCTCCTCTGAATTGCTCTCCTTCTCTGACTTAGAGACTTGACAGGGTTCAGTCTCCTCCAAAGCACAAGGAAGGCTGCTGGACTGCATCCTCTCAATAGAAATTCTTCTCTTGACCGTCAGACTCACTGGATCTACAATGCTTGCTTTCAGGACACAGGGTCTAGTCTGGATTGCCTTTTCTTTGATGTTTGGCATATCTTGGGCCGACTCCATCTTAAGATGGGCACTTTTAGAGTACGTGGTGGATGCTATTTCCTGTCCTGACAGCTTCTGATAGGGAGGAAGCTCCTTATTCTCCACTGTCACCGAGGGGGTGACGATTTCCTGAGGTGCACATGGACTTTGTACTACTGATAGTGGAGGACGCTTGATGTCTGTCTTCTTAGATCCAAAAGCTCTACCTTCATTGTACGATGGTGGGCCTGCAACCACAGATACACTCACATCTTCCTGTGTGCGTGGTGGTGGCAGGGCCTTTTTGCCTTTGTGGTCTATGATGCTATAGAGTACTTCGGTTTCTTTTTTATCTGAAGGCAACTTCTGAGGGGTAGTAGTTTCTGCTTTGGGGGCTGGGAGTTTTTCCTTAACTTGCTTCTCAGAGAGCAGGTGCCCAAATGGACGGTCTTTAGACATCTTCTCAACCAATGGGGATTCAGGTCGATCTTCAAGCTCATAACTTTGTCTAAGGCTTTTAAAGCATCTTCCTTGGATCCCATCATCATTCATTCCTAAAACAATTGATCCCCTCTTGCCATGTCTTCTCTGTAAGGTCTTGTCACAAATTTCAGTTCTGTTGCTCCATTCCTCGCATGGCAAACCTGTACCAAACAGAAATATGCAAAGGAGAAACGTGTGTGCATTTGGCTTGATAGTGTAAAAACACTCATCTCTGCCCCAATGAGTACCTATTTACTATTTAATAATTATTTACTATTTAATTCCTATTCAGGAGATAGAAAGAGAAAGCAACTTGGTCACTGTTTGTCTTATACAACAAAATTTTTTCAATAAAAGGGAAAAGCCTTTTGGATGAACTGATTCCAGGCTTTGTCAGCAGTTCTATCTACCACTAAGTTCACAACATGTCACAAGGTAATTTCTGGGAAACTGATTTGCTCTATAAAGTTTCACCCAAATCATAATAAGACCATGTTTGGTCTTGGAACAATGTTTACCTTTGAAGAAATGGAATGGGGTAAAGGGAAGGGCAATTTTTTACTTCATCCTTAATATTCATATATTCTACTTAGTATTTATCTGAAGGGCTTGACTATTGAGCTCATGATGGTATATTCCTTTGTTAATTTTTTCTAAGAAAGATGCCAATGGGAGTTATTTGTGAGGTAGGATTGCTGCTGTTATGGGCCATCACGTTGCCTGTGATACAATAGCTCTGAAGCCTTCCCTCTCCTAAGCCAGTCTCACTGACTCAAACACACCTACCCTCTTTGGCTAGTTACTGTATCAATCTATCTCATCTGGGGTCTTCCTCTCCTGTGCTATCCTTCTACCCTTCCAAGTATGATGTCCTTCTCTAAGGCCACGTGCCCAAAATATGTGAGCCAGAGCATCAAAATCCTAGTCTCCAAGAAGAATTTTATTTTCACCCTCTCCAAGACAGACCTATTTGTTTTCTTGGCAGTCCATGGTATGTTCAAGATTCTTCCCCAGCAGCACAACTCAAAGGCATCTATTCTTCTTCTATTATCCTTAGTCATTATCCAGCTCTCTGAGGCATAGCAAGAAATTGCTAAGACCATGGACTGGATCAGGCTCACCTTAGTCTCTAGACAGACATCATTGCTTCTCACGACTCTGGAAAGGTCCCTGACAGCAGATTCACCCAATAAAATTAGCTTTTTGATTTCCTGACAGCTGGTGCCAAGAGTGTTGATTGTGGAGCCAAGCAAGCTATAATTATAAACAGCTTTAATCTCTTCTTCATCCATCATGGTGCTGCCAGTTGGCCCACTGGTGAGAATCTTTGATTTCTTGATGTTAAGCTTCAATCCATATTGAAGACTATAGTTCTTGATCTTCTGCAGCAAGTGCTTCAGGTCCTCCTCAGTTTCAGCAAGCAAGGTTGTGTCATTTGCATAATGTAGGTTGTTGATGAGTCTTTCTCCAATCCTGATGCCACATTTCTCCTCATAAAGTCCATGATATATTCTGCATATAGACTGAAAAGGCATGGAGACAGAGTACATCTCTGACACACTCCTTTCCAGATTTTGAACCATGTAGTGTTTCCCTGCTCTGTTCTGAGGATTCTCCTGGTCCTCATATGTTTTGCATAAGCACAATCAAGTATTTTGGGATTACCATTCTTCTCAAAGCTAGCCAAAATCTGTTGTGATGCACACAGTCAAATGCCTTTGCATAGTCAATGAAACACAGATAGATATTGCTCTGGTACTCTTTGCTTTCTGCCAAGATCCATCTGACACTAGTGATACTGTCTCTAGTGCTACAGCCTCTTCGAAACCCAGCTTGTATTTCTGATAGTTCTCTGTCAATGTACTCTTCCAGTAATTTCTGGATAATCTTCAGCAGGATTTTTCTTGCATGTGATAGAAATTATTTTTGTATGATAATTTCCACACTCTGTGAATCACTGGAGAAGTTAGCTCTGAAGACTAGGACAGGTGCTGATTTCAGAACAGACCATCAACTACTCTTACGCAAATTCAAATTAAAGCAAAAGAAGGTCAAATCAAATCCACAGGAATCAAAATTTAACCTTGAGGCTATCCCAAATGAATTTAAAAAACAATTCAGGAACAGGTTTGAGGCCTTGAACACTAATGAACGAAGACCAGATGAGCTGTGGGAGGACATCAAGAGTATTGTCTATAAGAATGTAAAAGGTCATTACAAAGACAAAAGAAGAAGAACAAAAGACAAAAATGGATGTCAGAAGAGACTTGGAATATTGCACTAGAGCACTGAGAAGCCAAAGCAAAGAGAATAAACCAAGAAGTTAAGGAGCTGAATAGAAAATTTCAAAGGGCAGCACAGGAAGACAAAGCAAAGTATTATAACGAAATGTGCAAGGAGCTGGAGCCAGAAAATCAAAAGGGCCATACTCACTTGGCATTTCTTAAGCTGAAGAACAAATTCCAGCCTCAAGTCGCAATACTTAAGGATAGAATATTGAATTATCCAGGAAGACTTCAAAGAAGATAGAAGGAGTCTACAGAGTCACTGTACCAAAAAGAGTTGGCTGGTACAGAAGAATTTCAAGAAACAACATATGATGAAGAGGCAATGGTAATAAAGGAGGAAGTTCAGAATGCTCTGAAGGAATTAGCAAAAAATAAAGTTTGATTGCCATGCAGGAGGCCCCTTGGCTGCCTTTTCTTCCTTACCATCCATTACCTCCGTAGTGCCATACAGTGGTTTTATATCCCTCACACAGCACTGAGCATAACTATTTCCACACTGAACCACTCTAATTTTATGGAAAGTCCAAGACTATAGACACTGACTCAGTTCTATTCTCTGAGTGAATAGGGACAACTACTCAAATTAAATAGTAAAAAGATTAAAAAAAGATATTGTTTCTTTGATTTCTTTTTGCTGTGGAGTGTGTGTGTGTGTATGTGTGTAAATCCATTGAGGTTAAAAAAAATTACACAGCTCTTCAGCTTAATTTAGGGAACTGGGATTTTGTTTACACAAGGACTGACTGAAATTAGCTATCAGCTGAAGCCAATATGGAAAGATGTGCATTGATACACACACACACACACACACACACACACACACACACAGAGAAAGAGATTTTTTTTCACCCTAATGGAATTGTTGAAGGATTTGATCAGGGTTGGTTGCCAAGGACATTTGTCTGCAGCTGCCCAAGCTGTTTTGCTTATGTTTGGGATATGAAAACTGGTCTCTCAAAGCGAGAGTTGACTTTAAAAGAGAATTTGGGGTGGCAGGTCTGGGGAATGGGTGGCCAGCACCATGTCTGGCTGTGAAGGTGGTAAGAAGAAGCCCCTGAAATGCCCCAAGAAGCAGACCAAGGAGACGGATGAGGAAGATAAGGCTTTCAAGAAGAAACAAAAAGAAGAACAGAAGAAATTCAGGGAACTAAAAGCAAAGGCCATGGGCAAAGGTCCGCTGCCCACGAATGGAATTAAGAAATCTGGAAAAAATAAGACTGAGGCAATGATGAACCTTACTTCCGTTCCTTTTTAAAACATCTGAATTCTATGCTGTAACATCTGTTGCCTCCTGTAGTTAAAATGAAGTTTTGCCTTGGAGCCTGTTGTACATTTAAGAAGAAACTTTGTGAAAGAAGGAGAAGGAGAAGGAGAAGGAGAAGGAGAAGGAGAAGGAGAAGGAGAAGGAGAAGGAGAAGGAGAAGGAGAAGGAGAAGGAGAAGGAGAAGGAGA
>NW_006399881.1:4115090-4136202 GCF_000299155.1 Elephantulus edwardii
GAAGAAGAAAACTATGATGGTCCATCTCCGGTTCTCACTCAGCCATTCCAATCTTAGCTGTGTAGTCAAAGTAAATGTAATCCAGAGTACTGTCAGAATCTCCTCTTCATTCTTTGTTATGCCCAGAATTCTGTATCATCTTGACTCAAACCAACTCATTTGAAAAAAAAAAGATAATTTGGGGACCAACTTGGTATTACTATCTGGTTCTGTTGCTGAGGGAGATCACACTGCAGGGGTAATGACTGACTGCCCTCAGAGAACAGAGCCCATTGAAGAACTCCACATGTCCAGTAGACTCAGAGGCGATTAAACGCACTTGGAAACAAACTAAACACCTCCATGATTGGACATTCACTTGGATAAAACGGGATCTCTATCTATACCCCCTACAAGTGGAAATGACATTCATTTGGCAATGGTTAGATGGAGAAATCTGGACGATCTTAGCATGCACCTTAAATGGAAATGTCTCTGAAAACCAAGGCATATAGCATCCTCTTTATACAGCTCTTGCAATGTAGCACTGCAGTTAAGCTAGAAATACATATTTCTAGATGAGGGTGAAGATATGTCAACCTGCAGTGTCTTTACTACCTTCTTTTGGTTGGGTCATCTTTTTTTCAATGCCAGCTTCTTTTGGTTGGGTCATCTTCTTTTCTGCATCATGAGTCTGTGGAAAGCTTGTCTCCTCACTCTTTGGTTGCACCTAAAACACAGAGAGAGTTTTAATGAAACTGAAGTTCCACACTTACCCCTTCATGGTTGCTAAAAGGAAATAAATACATCAACAAAGAGCCCCAAATGTTTTTGATATCCAAACAATTCTGCTGAGAACATAACAAGACCATTAGAGAGGAAAGTTGTTTCAATATCATGATCAGTTTACTCATTATAAATGTTTTGTTCACTGTGAGAGTTAGGGCTGACCCTCCTGCACACAAACTGCATAAGTTGATGGCCCTGATCTCATACCACTTCAGAGATAAAGGAAGACACTAAGGGAGAGAAAGCACAGAAGGTGAGACATTGCCACCCAGAATGAGCCTTTTGGAGTACTTGTGGGGAGGTGGTACTGTAACTTCCCTGGGGATTGACCCCTCCATTTGGGGATCCTAGTCTCTGTGGCTGCAAGGCCATCCCAGGGGCCAGACAGGAAAGAGAGTTTGAAACACAGAGCCACAATCAGGGGAAAGACTTTCAGCTTTCTCAATTGGCACGTTAAGCTCCAAAAAAGAGAGCTGACATGAAACCAGCTGCTGCCCCAGACAGAAACTGCTCAAGTGGAGCACCTTGTCTCATCCCACTAAGCCACTCCATAGATAGATGAGGATGATAGAGTTTGAGATGGGGGAATGCATTAAGGTGAGTTTCCTGGAGGGCTGCTTTGCAGAACAGAGAGAACCTGGAGGATATCAGGAAAGGTAAATTTTCCCAGAGAGGAATTTCAGTAGAGAGAGTGATTCACCCCATAGAGTGAACATTTCAACCTGCCAATTAATCAATAACATCATGATAAGAATTACTGACAACTCATGCAGATACAATAGAAAGGGCCTAGCACTTATGAAGAAAAACTTCACATCATGTCGATAAAGCAGCAGGCAGTTTCAAATACTTTGAGAAAACAAATTAAGCCTTCTCAAAAAAAAAAAAGAGGAGAGAATATTGCAGACACAGTGAATACCCCAGAGTCAAGAAGGCAGATGATATATGTTGATGTGGAGACATTCGAACAGTTATGAAAAAAAGTACAAATGATGGAAGAAACAATGGATACAGTCAAGAAAGCAGACACTCCAGAGACATAGAGCCAGAATAAATATATTGGAAAATTAGGAGCTTGTACAAGTGCAGAAGAAAATAAAAAAAGATGGAAGAAAGAATTGAAACTATAGATCAAGAGACAAAAACTTTAAAAAATCATCACAAGATAGTGTACAGCTAACACGATACATGAAAATGCAATCCAGATCATTAAGACCAAAATGGCAGAAGTATCCAACATGCTAGAGGGACAAAAAAGTAGAACAGTAGAGATGGAGCAGAGGGCCAGTGAGCTGGAAGCCAAGAACCTCAATGGAAACATACTAGAAGAAAAAAATCAGAGATAAGACATAAAGAAAATGAAGAAAACATTAGAATCATGTGGATTACATAAAAATGGAACAACACACATGTGGTTGGAATTCCAGAATATGAAAGGGATAGAGAAATCACTGAATAAATTGTGGAAGAGGTAGTAGATGAAAACTTCCCAAGTATTATAAATAATGAAGATATCCACCTTCAAGAAGCTCAGTGAACACCAAGTACACTAGACCTAAAAAGAAAAAAACATCAAGACATGTCATAGTCATATACTCCAAAATAAAAAATAAGAACAGACTACTAAAAACAACATGAGAAAGGCAAGAGTCACCTACAAACGAAAAGCAATAAGATTAAGTTCTGATTTTTCAGCAGAAACCATGCAAGCAATAAGACAATGAGATGGCATAAACAGAAAGTTGAAAGAAAACAACCACCAGCCAAGGATCCTGTACCCAGCAAAGCTCTCCATCAAATAGGAGGGAGAAATCACATCCTTTGCAGAAAAGAAAAGAACTTAAGGAATTTGGGGAAACAAGATCAAATCTACAAGAACTTTTAAGGACAGTCCTTCACACAGAAACCAAAGGAAAGTGAGTGGACCATAGTAATCAGAAACAACAAAAAGAGAAACACAGCAAAATGGCAATGATAAAACCTGTCCTGTCAATAATCACAATGTAAAAGACTAAATCCACCAATCAAGAGAAGAAGAGTAGCAGAATGGATTAAAAAAAAAAAGCCCTTCAATATGTGGTCTATAAGAGACACATCTAAGAAATGAAGAGAGAGATAGACTCAAAATCAAAGGCTTGGAAAAAATATAGCAAGCAAATGGCATCCACAAAAAAAGCAAGAATGGTGATACTAATCTCTGATAAAATAGATTTCAGAATGAAAACCACCATAAAAGAAAGGGCACTGTATAATGATCAAAGGCACAGTAGATCAAGAAGACGTAATCTTGACCAACATCTATGCATCAAATGATAGACTTGCTAAGTATGTAAAGCAACTGTTAAAAGAATTGAAGAAATAGCACCACAATAGAGGTAGGAGACTTTAACACACCACTTTCACCAAAGGATAGGTCAACTGAAAAGAAACTTAACAAATATGCAGAAGATCTAAACTCCACATTCAGCTAACTTGACCTTGTGACACTGCACCCAAATAAAACTCGGTTCACATTCTTCTCAAATGCACACGGGATATTTTCCAGAATTTATTACATATTAAGGCACAAAGCAAGCCTCAAAAAAATAAAAAAAATCATTGAGTGCATATAAATTATCTTCACAGACCACAATGCCATAAAACTAGAAATTAATCACAAGAGTATAAAGTTTATAAAGTCATCAATGTGGAAGCTAAATAACACCCTGCTTTTGGCTGACAGTCTGGGACTATTTCCAGGTTGGGAAGAGGAGTAGAATGCCCAGATTCTGCAAAGGTGTGTTTTCTGGTTTAGGGTTGAAACTAGGGTGTGGCTTTGCTCCAACAAGATGTGAGCTGATTGGATTTAAAAAGGCTTTTACATGTCAATGTCATGGATATTTGACCTGAAACTCAGTGTGCCTTTCATTCTAGTCATGGAACAGCAGTCATCCTTTCTCCCTCAGGCAGCAACAAGAGTGCAGGGGACAAAATTCTGATTTGTATGTTGAATTTACAGCCTTAACCAAGATCCTGTGTAACTTGTGTCAGAGTGTGCAAAGTGCAGCAAAGCCACGGTTGTCCATGTCATTTTAAAAAATACAGTGCTAATCTAGGTATCGTTGTAAAAACAAGTGGAATTAAAGACATTGTTTTTTCTGGAGATGGTTCTGTTAATACTGAACATAATAAGAGTAGGCTTGATTTCTAATACTTCCAAAATAAAAGATCTAGAAGTTAAAAAAAAAAAGGTTTTTAGGCCCTTAGGCCTGCAGCCCTCAGGCCTGGTTTTTGTGAATCTCCCAAACAAAACTGGCTTGGAAGCAGGAGTGGCATCCACTTCCAAAAAAAAAAAAAAAGTTTGCCTCCAGAAACTCTATGAACTTGTAGAAAAGATGAAAGTTTTGTGTTTAAGACTTTTGTTCATAGGGTTGCTATGGGTCATCTATAACTCTTAAGGTACTTAACAACAACAGAACATGATTAGGTTATAGAAGAAATAAAGAATGATATAAAAAATTTCCTTAGAAAAAAATGATAATGATAATACAACGCACCAAAACCTCTGGGATGCAGCTAGGGTAGTCTTCAGGGAAGAGGCAAATACATAAAAAAACAAAGAAAGAAGCAAAATTAATGATCTAACTCAACACCTTCATCAAATAGAAAAACCAACAATCTAACCCTACAGTCTCTAGAAGAGAGGAAAGTATAAGAACAATGAAATCAATGAGATAGAAAAACAACTAAAACCATCAACAAAACCAGGAGCTGGTTTTTCAAAAGGGTTCATAAGACTGACAACCACTGGTAAACTTAACAAAAGAAAGAAAGAAGAAGACACAAATAAATTGGTTAAGTAATGATAGAGGTGACATCACAACACAACCAGAGTAAATCAAATCTACAATATCAGAATATTTTGAAAAATTATACACTGTGACACCAATGTGTCAAATGCGATAATGGTTGCCCATGGTGGACAGTGTTTGGTGGAGCTCCCTGATTAAACAAGCTTGGAGGCAGGAGTAGCATCCACTTCCAAAACAGCTTGCCTCCGGAAACCCTATGAACCTGGAGAAATTATGAAAGTTATATAATTGTTGAGGTCTCTCATTCATAGGGTCGCTAGGAGTCATCTATGACTCAATGGTACTTAACAACAACAACATACTCCGATAAATTTGAAAACTTAGAGGAAATGGATAAAACTCATGCCTTATCCAGACTGACATGGACAGATGTAGAACACATAAGCAGATCCATCACAAAATAAGAAACTGAACAGGTCATAAAAAGGCTCCCCCACAAAAAAGTCCTGGACCAGATGGCTTCATGGCTGAATTCTACCAAACATTCAGAGAAGATTTATCACCAATCCTATTTAAATTATTTTTTAAAATAGGGGGAAAATAAATAGTCTATAAAACAAGCATAACCTTAATACCAAAACCAGGCAAAGATATTGCCAAAAAAGAAAGCTACAGACCAATAGCTCTCATGAATATAGATTAAAAAACTCTTTAACAAAATCCTAGCCAATAGAATCCAAGAGCACATCAAGAAAAAAATTCATCATGACCAAGTGGGATTTATAAGAGGTATGCAAGGGTGGTTCAACATAAGAAAAACAATCAATGTAATTCACCATATTAATAAAACAAATAACAAGAACAATATGATCTTAGCAATTGGTGCAGAAAAGGCATTTGACAAAATCCAACACCTGTTCCTGATTAAGACACTCAGCAAAATTGGAATAGATGGGAATTTCCTCAAGATAGTGCAAAGTATATATGCAAAACCAACAGCCAACATCATTCTCAATGGAGAAAGACTAAAAGCATTTTCTTTGCAAACAGGGACTAGATAAAGATGCCCACTTTTGCCACTTCTATTCAATATTGTATTGAAAGTGTTTGCTAGGGCAGTATGACAAAAGAAGTAAATAAAAGGCATCCTGATCAGCAAAGAGATGGTTAAAATATATGTAGATGGCATGACAGTGTACATAGAAAACTCCAAAGATTCAACAAAAACAAAAACTGTTAGAGCTAGTAGATTAATTTAGTAGAGTGGCAAGATATAGGATCAATCAATATTAAAAAATCAATGGGATTCCTCTACAGTAACAAAGAGAACTCAGCCAACCAAAGATTGAGATACCTGGGAAAGAACCTAACTAGAGACAGAAAAGACCTATACAAAGAAAACTACAGAAAATTTCTGTGAGACACAATAAAAGACTTAAATAAATGGGAAAATGTGCCTTGTTCATGGATAGGAAGACTCAATATTGTGAAAATGACAATTCTACCAAAAGCAATCTATATGTTCAATGCAATCCCAACATAGATACCAAATTCATTTTCCAAGGAGATCGAAAGGGAAATTATTAAGTTTATTTGGAGAGAAAAGAGACCAGAATAAGAAAACCATTTCTGAAAAACAAAGATGAAGTGTGAGGCATAGCCCTGACCTCAAAACACAGTGGTAGTAACCAAAATAGCATGGCACTAGTACAATGGCAGGCACATAGACCAATGGAACAGAATTGAGAATCCAGAAATGGACCCAGCTATCTATAGTCAACTGATAAGGAAATAAAAGGAGAAATTAGAACCTCTTCAACAAATGGTGCTGTCAAAATTGGACTATTACTTGCAGAAAGCTGAAACAGGATCCACATCTCACACTATACACAAAAATCAACTCAAGGTGGATCAGAGACCTGGGAGTAAAGCTCAAAACCATAAAGTTTATAGGAGACACACTAGGACCAAGCCTAGATAGCCTAGTCTATGGTATAAATAGATTCCCAAATACAGCCAGAAATGCACAATCTGGAGGAGATAAAATTGATGAATGGAACTTCCTAAAGATTAAATCCCTGAGCACATCAAAAACTTTCCCAACAAAGTGAAAAGAAAAACCTACTGATGGGGAAAAAACATTTGTCAATACCATCTCAGACAAGGATCTCATATCAAAAGTTACACAATCTTAACAGGGCTTCCACAAGAAAACAACTGGTAACACAATTATAAAATGGGCAAAAGACATGAAAAGACTTTTCACAGAGGAAGACATTCAGATAGCCAACAGACACATGAAGAAATTCTCAAAATCACTGGCAATAAGACAGATGCAAATAAAAACGACAGTGAGATACCTCTTACCACAATAGCAGTGGCAACGTTTAGTAGGACAGCAAGCAATAAATATTGCAAAGGATGTGGAGAGGTGGAAACTCTCATACACTGTTGGTGGGATTGTAAAATGGTACAACCACTCTGGAAGACAGTTTGGTGTTTCCTCAAGAAACTCTATATGATTCAGCTATTCCACTATAAGGAATAAACCCAGAGGAAATTAGAACTGAGATATAAATGGAGATCTGCTCACCAATGTTCACAGTAGCTTTATTCACCATCACAAAATATGGAATCAGCCCAAATATCCAACTACAACTGAATGGATTGAGAAATTGTGAAATACAATGGCATACTATGCAGCACTCAGGAGCAACAATTTCAAAAATACTACATAACTCAGCATTATGCTGAGTGAAATAACTCAGTCTCGTAGGGACAAATAATGCATAAGACCATTATTATAAACACAGAAGCATAACTAGTAAAACATATATGGAGACCCAAGGGGGGAAGGGGTGGAAGCAGAGTGGTGAGGATAGGTAGGTGCAAAACCACAAGGCTGCACAGTTTGGAGTGTGGCGGGAGGGGGCAAAGCAAATGAGAATAAAAAAAAAAAAAAGATAGAGTAATGATGGGCAAGGTCCAATGGTGATTGATTTTTATAAAACATAATGGATGGGAATGATTGTATTAAACACAGTATGAACAAAGAATAGTGTAAAACACAATTTATATAAACATTGTAAGCAACAAATATAAAATTTATTAAAAAATTATCTTGTTCAGATTTGGAGCTTCTGATCTCCGAGGGAGTCCCTGAGTGGTGTAAAGAGTTCATGCTGTTGTTGCTATGTGCTGTCAAGTTCAAACCAACTCCTAGCTGAAGGGCCCTCCAAGGGATTTTCAGTGACTACGAACCACATGGGATGAGATTGCCCCCCTTTCTCCACTGCAGATCCTGGTGGCTTTTCAGTTGTCAGCATAACCCATGAATCAAAAGACAACCAGAGCTTCTTAAAGAGTTCATACAATCAGCTGCTAACTGAAAATTTAGAGGCTGGAGTCCACCTAGAAGCACTTTGGAAGAAAGGTCTTGAATCTGCTCATGAAAAATCAGCCATTGAAATCCCTGTGAAGCACAGTCTGCTCTGCTACATATGAGGCTATCACCATTCAGAATCAACTTGACTGGTTTGGCTGGATATCTAAGTGACATGCACAAGAAACTAGTGAACCCCACTTAGATTCCTAAGTGACATGAACAAGAAATCAGTGAACCTCACTTAGAAGGTCTAAAAATGGGGTTGGTGGGTCTGACAACAGTCACATCTCCATCAACAATGGTATTCTCCAATTTGGCTTGCCAAGCTTGTGAGTCCAATTCAAATACTGTTTGACTTTGTTCCAGGGTATTTAGTGAAAGCATGAATTATGTTTTTCCAATTCCAAAGAAGAAAGGAGACTGGAGTTTTGTTGGGAGGGAATAGAGTTAAAGATGAAGGGTTCAGCCCTTACACCAAATGGGTTGGAATTAGCTTAGAATAAACAAAGTTTGCAGATAATTACAGTGTAGCTCTGGAAATGTCAGAGTAGTGCTGCACTGAATAGCATCTGGAATTTGCTTAGGATAAGCCTTTCTGGCATGCATTAAAGGCAGACATACAAATAAACCGTCATGCTCTCCCTTGAAGGGCCTTCAAAAACAGACTTGACTTTAGATTATTATTTTTTTTTTATCAATGGAGACTGATGAACCTGCATTCAAATAAGTGCTTCATCACCTCCTAGTTGAGTGACCTTGGAAGAGCTCTACTCTGATTCTTTGTCTCCTCATTAGGGATAAGGAAATATGTCTGGGAGGACTTGCATATCTGAGCCATTCTGTGATAGGAGCCTATGTATTGTAAAAGGCATTGGGATTTACCCATGCGTCAGGGGGAGTCATGGGAGTGGGAGATGAGTGGGCATTTCAGAGGCTATAGTTCAGGCTATTTCTCAGTGTGGCTACCAGAAGAAGCAAGAAGGGCCACAGTGCCCTTTCTCTCAGTCAACAGTTGCCATGTCCTATATCTGTGGTAAGGTATCCAGGGGATGATATAGATATAGAGCTTGGCACACAGTAACGGGTAACTTCCAAACTAAGGAGATCTTCATAGTGCTACCAGAGGACTCCTCTCACCTGACCCTGGCAACTATCCTTTAAATGTTGCTTTGTCTACTTTCTAAAACACACTGAGATGTCTAAGCTAGAGTCAACAGGGGTAGTAGAGAGACTCTGGACCAGTACTACCTCAGTGTTTGACTTTGGGCAAGTACATGAACTATCTGTGCTTTAATATAAGTCTTTCAGTCTTTTCTAGCTCTCATTTACAACCCTTTACTTAAAGTCCAAGGAACTCTGGTGGTGTAGTGTGTTGTGCTGTTAACCAATAGATTGATAGTTTGAATCTGTCATCCACTCTGTGGGAGAAAGGTGAACAGTCTCCTCCTGTGAAGATTTATAGCTTCAGAAAGCTGATGAAGACTTACTAGTTGGTTTGAGTCACAGCCCAGGATGGCTGGGAGATTGGCTATTTGACCAGAGTAAATTTTTCAGCTTGCTGGCACATCCTTTTAAACACCTATTATTGCTGTGTGCCATCAAATTGATTTATCTGATTCTATAAAGACCATGCTTGGAAAGGTGGAGGTCTGGTAAAGGAGAGGAAGACCCTTAATCAGGTAGATTGACACAGTGACTGACACAATGGGCTCTAGTGTGTCAGGAAGTGTGAGAATGGCACAAGACAGGACAGGATTCAGATCTGTTGTTCATAGGGTCGTTATGAGTTGTGCTCGATGGCACCTAACAACAACAACAAGATACTACTATGGAGTTTGTTATGACTCGTGGTAACTCTCCATCAGGTTTCCAAGGCAGTAAATCTTTATAATAGGAGACCACCTCATCTTTTTCCCCTTGAACAGCTGATGGGTTCTAATCATGATTGGCAGCCTAATCACTATGCTTCTGGGGCTTCTGGAAAGATAACAGTTAAGAAAATTTTATGGAGCATGTGGTGTCAAAGGTTTATTGTTCAAAATTACTTTCTTATCCACAGACTTTGACTTTGCCAAGTGGATAGAGTGTATTAGCCTATCAACAAGGGGATTGGCTAGTTTTGCCACTAAATGGAGCAGATTCAACAGCGGATTTTGGGAATCTCATCACCAGAAAAGAAGTAGAGAATTCCCATGCCACTCAGACCAGGGCCTACAGCAGCCACAGCAGAGAGCCAGAGACCAGATATGAAACAGAGCTGATCTTGAGATTGCCACCCCCTGGAACCAGAGTTAAGAGCCTTCATCGAAAATTTGTGGGAGGGCTGGGTGGGGAAAGCCATAATTGGTAGGATTAAGAGCTTTGGAACACTGGTCTAAAGCCATGAGGCTTAAGGGTGACGTGCCTGTGAGTACATTTTGGAAGTTGTTGTGACTGAGTGATTATATACTGCTGCCAGCCTGAAAGATAGTGTGTTGTTGTGTTGGTTTGAGTTTGGGTTTGTTTTTTTTTACCTCCCTAATAACCCCTATAATCATGAGTATAGTTCGGTATGCACTTTAAGCTATTGAAATGTATTTTGGACCCAGTAGAGCAGTAAAGTAAAATCAGTATTGGAATTAGTAGAAAGAGGTGCAGGAAGGTGGGGGACATGACTAACCTAATGGGAATTGGTTTTCTGTTGTGGTTGTTGTTGGTTGGGACAGTTCCCCTTGTGGAGTTAGTAGAGATCAGATAATGGCCATCTCCATGTGGCCCTTGCTCTTTTTACAGAGCAGTTCTACTGTCATGTGGTCACTATGAGTTTAGATCCATACCACAGTACCTAATGACAACAGTATCAAGAATATGAGTTCTCTAAATCACAGAATTTTCCTTGGGCAAATTGCAAATGTTGGAACTCTTTTTTCATTTCATAAAGAAATAATACAAGGACTTATTCCTGAGCTTCCTGAAGGACTTACGATCACTTGAGAAGTCCTTGTGATCTTTTGTTTCCGGGGGTTTAAAGACATCTTGTGTTTCGCAGCTGAAGAGTCTAAACAGCCCTGGGAGGTAGCTGGAGTGCTGAAATCAGGACACACCACAGTTCTGCTTGGAGAGCTGAGCGTAGTCAAAGATTGTGAGCAACAAGGTTCAGAGGATGCCTCAGAAGAGCTCTGGAGCAAGTGAGAGAAAAGAAACTAATCAACTCTACATGCTGTCACTCATCTCAAAACCAGAAAAGTCCAGTGGCTGAAGAATTTCTTATGAAGAAAGTCATCAACTGCTGTTATTTGAGTCAACTAGGACTCATAGTAACACTAAGAGCAACAGATTAAAACCTTGCCTTATCCTGTGCCATTCTCATGATTTCCAACATTCACATTGTTGCAGTCACTATGTCAATCTACCCTGTTGAGAGTTGTGAGCTCCTAAGGTTAAAAAGCACTAAAAAATGAGGAGAAACAGTTGCAAACACCATTAACAATTGGAATATAAAATGTACAAAGTATGAATCCAGGAAAACTGGAAGTTGTCAAAAGTGAAACGGAATGCATAAAAATTGACATTAAAAGCATTAGTGAACTGAGATAGACTAATGTTGGCCATTTTGAATCAGACGGGACAAACTGAAGAGGGATGATAAGGCATTCAGTATCAAAAGGAGGATTTTCAGACCTATCCCAAAGTACAATGCTGTGAATGATGTTGTTGATGTGAGCTGTAGCGTCATAACTGACATATAGCTGGCCCTCCATCAGATTTTCAGAGGTGAATTCAAAACATATGCCTTTGAGACTGAAGTGAATGTTCTGGGGACTAGAATTGAACTCTATATCTAACGAATCTGAAAAGCATGTCCCAATAACACAAAGAAGAGAACTCTTCCTCTGCTTGAAGATGATATAAAGAATATTTGTATCACCAGCTTGGGCATGTGGTATGAATAAGAATCTGTGAGGATTAAATAATCAAGAAGAATCAGTTCTAAATTTATATTGTCTCCATTGTTCAGAACCCTGAAGAACACTAGGCCACCAAAACTGTAAGTGATAGGATAGAAAATATGGCCTTGAGTGCATCTGAAGTGAATTTAAAGGCCATTTTAAGATTAGATTTAACTCATTAAACATTAATGATTGAAGACCAGACAAGTTGTAGAATCGTATTAAAGATATCCATGAAGAAAGCAAAAGGTCATTACAATCAGGGTCTTGACAGTGTTCATTCCTTCTCTTGTTTTGCATGTCTGCTTATGAGCCTTGGCCTCCCTTGGAACGCCCTCATTTTCTTGGTGTTTATCTTCCCTTTGGTTGTACACTGGTCTTTTTTATATCTCAAACTATTAAGTTTAAGACCCAACCTACACTTTATAGGGAGCTCTGGTGGCCTAGTGGTAAGAAGCTGCACTGCAATCCCAAAGACATGTGGTTAGATCTACCAGCTGTTCCGCAGAAGAAGGATAGGCAATGTTCTCCTGTGTGATGAACTGCCTCTGAAAACTGCTGGAGGGTCAACTATGGGTTGGTTCCAACTTGTTGGTGCACAACAACAACTACATATTATAGCCTCGTTAGCATAACAAAAGAATTCTTCTCTTTTTCAAACAGTGCCATATTTTTAACTATAGGGGTTAGAATTCCAAAATCCTATTGGGGGGGGGGCAAAATACATCCTATAACACAAATGACAGTCACAGATAACGATGAGAAGAATAGGAATTTCAGAATATTTAATTGTGTTCATGTGAAGCCTATACATAGACCGAAAAGCAGCCATTCTAATAGAACAAGGAGATACTGCCTGTTTAAAATCAGGAAATATGTGTATCAGTGTTGTATCCTTTCTCTTCACATATTCAACCTGAGCGCTACACAAATTAGAGAGACTGGAGTATATAAGTAAGAATATGACATCAGGATTGGAGGAAGACTCATTAACAACATGTGTTATGTAGATGACACAAACCTTACTTGTACAAAGTGAAGACTTGAAGCACCTACTGAAGATCAAAGACTATGGCTTGAAAGCTGTAATATAGTTTACATCTCAAGATAAAAATTTAAAAATACTTTGAGGAACAAAGTAAGACCTAATGAACAAGAATATCAGTGATAGGGCCTTGGAATAGACTTAGCAGGCTCTCCAAGTGAGTCTGGGGATGGGGGCAAGGTTGAGAACAACTGCCTAGTCCTCTGACATGAAGAGAAAAGTTCTTGTTTAAAAATAGAAACCCAGAATGCTCCTAAACAGGTCCATCAGATGCCTTAGAGGAGGAATCTGTGATATCTGGATTCTCTCTGGGATATGGGGCTCTTTTTTGAGGCCCTTCCCATTCCCCTAGGTCATACTGGTTAGGAGCAACCTGGGCAAGTTATCACAGGACCCAACCACAGGGTAGTATAAGAAAAGCAAACCTAATCTCTTTCTGAAAGTACGTGGAAGAAACAGAACTTCTTTCCCTACTTCCTCAACTTCCCTTCCCCTACTCTTTCCTGCACTCTGTACAGTCCCTCTCTATACTCAGTGTGCTAATACACACCCTGACAGATTTTCATTCCTTATCTGGTGGCCTAGTGGTAAGAAGCAGAACTGCAATCTCCAAGGCACACAGTTTGAATCCATCAGCTGCTCTGCAGGAGAAGGATGGGCAATCTCCTTCTGTGTGATTTACTGCATTTACTGACTCTGAAAACCCACTGAAGGGTCAGGTTCAGATTTGACAGCACACAACAACAAACACTTGTGTTTTAGAAAGAAGTTAGCACAGTCTCCTGATTAACATCTGAAATTAAATGAACTCCTGGGAAATGTGTCAGGCCTAATACCCACTAGCCTAGGATCTTTCTTGGGAAGGAATTGTGTAGGGCTTAGGACCCAGGAGAAAAATCCTTTAGCACTGCTTTGCTATTATAATATACTTTGATTTGTGTATATATAGGAATAAACTAATTGTAAGGTATTTTTTTAAATTACATTCTCATTACTCTGCAGAATTTCAGTTATGGGAAGACACGCAACAAAATGGATTGGCATAGTGGGTGTAACAAAAGGCTCAAACAACAGAAATTGTAAGGATGGTACAGGGTCAGGCAGACTTCCCTATGAGCAGGAGGTAACTCAACAGCACCTAGCAACAGCAGCAACAAGGATTAGGTCCTCAACTAATATAATGGAATAATTAGCACCTACTTCTCCCCTACTAAAACATGTTAATAGCAATATTTATCATTCAATGGTATTAAAGTTAGGACACTTAATCCACTGAAACTATAAGTACCTGCTTAGCTGAGACACCCTTCATTCAAGTGTGAAAACGGATTTGTTTGTATGTATATGACTTCTTTTTAATTACTTTCCTCTCATGCAGAGCAAAATTAAAGAAAATTTATAGATTCTTTTTCTAGACAAAATTTCCTTGTTTCTATGAAATGTAGATGAAGATGACCCAAGTCAGACAGTTGGTAAGTGCCAGGGAACCATAACCAGGAAGATTCTCTGATTCAAGTATGCGCTAGAGTTGGTAGTCAGACCCTAAGAAATATTGCCTGCCAAGGAAAACTTGTGTTTCTTTGAGTGGTAAAAGCTGAGGTCAGGCAAAGTGTTACAGTAGCTCGTTTTTGCACATATGTTAAGGAGAGATGGAATATCTGGGTGGTGCAAATGGTTAGCATACTGGTCTGCTTAGTGATAAACTGAAGATCCAAGTCTTCTTGAGAATGCCTTGGAAGAAAAGGGTGCTAGTGATCTACTTTCCCCTAAATTAGCCATTAAACCTTCTATGGAATACAGATCTACTCTGACAGACATGAGGTTGCCAAGAGTTATAATGATTGACAGCTTCAGAAGTCCAATGGAAGGTGGCTAGGAGTTGGAATCAATTTGGCAGCAGTGAGTTAGGGCTTGGGAGTTTGGATTGACTTCATAATCAATAGTTAAATACATAAATCCTAAAACTATAATAATAATAATTTTAATAATAATTTTGTAGTTTATGGCATAAAATAAACTATCAAATATAACCCAAAATACACAATCAGTGAAGAGAAACTAAGCTATTAGGATCTTGTTATAATAAGATCCTGATGTGTATCTAAAGACTTCTCAAAAAAAGTAGAAAGAACCTACAAAATGGGGAAATATTTGATAGTGACATATCTGACAAGGGACTGATCTCTAAAATTTGTAGAAAACTATAATATCTCATAAAGAAAAAGACAACTCAATTGCAAAATAGGCATAGGATATGAAAATATACTTCACCAGAGAAGACAATCTTAACCAACAAACACATGAACAACTATTCAAGTTCATTAGCTATTATTTGTTGTGATGATGTGTCGATGAGTTGCCTGTGACTCATAGCAACCCTATGCACAATAGCTCTGAAACCTGTTCTATCTTGAGCCAATCTGTCTCCAACACAGCTGCCCCTATTACCCCAGTCACTGTGTCAATCCATCTCATCCAGGGTCTCCCTCTTCTGCATTGTCCCTCCACCCTTCCAAGCCTTAGCTCTTAGACAATTGTAAATCAGAAAATAAGGTAGCATCTCACCCCAGCAGCAACAACAAAGTCCAATAAGACAGCTAACAACAAATGATTCCTTGGAGCCACTAGTTGATTTAAACTGTTTGAGGCATATGACCTTTGGGGAAGCAGTGCAAGATGAAAATATATAAAAGCCTTTGAGACCAAGGAGCTCTGGTAATGTAGTCCATAGGTTGTTGTGCTGCTAATTAAAACCTTAGAGACTAGGCAAAAGCAATGCTTAGGGGTCAATTTATAGCAAAAACCACACACACCAAAAAAGAAGACTCAAAACTAACATCTTAACTCACCAAGTCCAAAAGTTCGAACACAAAAAAAGCCTACAGTTTCCAAAAAAAAGACAATAATAAAAGAGCAAAAGTAAACAAAACCAAAAACAATAGAAACACATAAGATTATATGTTGCTTCTTCAGAAAATTAACAAAATTGTCAAACCTCTGGCTAATTTAGCAAAGGATAGAAGGATAATGCATAAATAATATAAGAAACTAAACATGTTATGCTACAACAAAACCAATGAAAAGAAAAATATTAGGAACAGAATATGTACTAAAAAATTGAAAGCAAAAACAATGGACAAATTTCTAGAAACAGACGGTTTACTTAAACTAACACAGAATGAGGCAGAAAATGTGAATAAGCACCCCCCACCCCCAACACACACAAATGAACAGGTCATAAAACAACTTCCAACAAAAAAGTCTTGGACCAAACAGCTTCACTAGAAAATTCTACCAAACATTCAGAATCCAGAACATGGAGAAGGGTGGAATACCCTCAAACTCAGTTTATGAAGTAAGCATAATTCTGATAATAAATCCAGGTAAAGGAACGAACACAGTGAGAATTACAGACCAGTATCTCCCATAAACATAGACTAAGAAAAATCCTATCACCAGATATTACCAATAACAAACATCATTATATGCTCTATCCTTTGAGATGATGGGATTTGTAACTTTAGAGACTTCACTTCTGCTCAAATATCTTAATTTTTCTCTTCCTGAAATAATTGAAAACATCTACAAAATATTATTTTTAAATAATATTTATTTTAATTGTGATTTTTATTACTTTATGGAAAATGTCAATAACTATGTCTACCAAAAGGCAAGAATTATAGCTCTTTTCTCAAATGATCCCAGTTGACTCAAAGCAAGAGGAAAGGGTGTAAGAAGAAATTATGGCTCTAATATATGGCCACTAGCCTGCCTCTTAGTGTTGGGCTCTTACCTTCTTAGCTGTCAAGACCTTGGGGGACAAAGTCTTCTGTCTGCTTGCATTTGACTCTTCAGGCAGAACGACTTCTTCATATACGTCACATGTTAAATACGGACTGATCCTGGATTGGCGAATGAGACTCCGTGAACTCTGTCACCAGGAAGAGAGAGGAAAACGTTAAACATGTGTAATTTCTCCAAGTCATTGGTATTCTCTTGTTGATTGAAGAACCAAGAACTCTGTATCCTCACAGATAAACGCATATAAAATGCTCAGGAAAGAATTCCCTGCTGTCTTCACTTCTAGAGTCAAATTCAGACCAAAGACCAACAACTTTGGATTATTCTCTGGGTTGCTGCACATCTTTCCCACTCTCCAAATAAAAACTGAAACTTCAAATGGTGTGCTGGTTCAAAAACACATTACAGGTGTTATTTCTCAACTCATTCTGAGCACAGATATTATTTCATTCTGATTCCTAGTTTGATTTTTGACCCTGTCATTCAGAGTCTGAGTCTCATGGTTACAATCTGAATTCCACGTGCATTTTACAATTATAGTTCTTATTATTTTAGGAATTATCTGAATTGAGTCTTAACTGTGTTTTTTTGTTGTTGTTGTTGTTGCTTATTTTAATCTTTCAAGACTGATTTGCTGGAAATGTTAGAAAACCTAAAGAATACATGTTGTTTAGAAGGGCTTTACTAGGCTTTTTATAAAACTAGTTAAAAGTATTAGTTTGGGTCACCCTTAAGATTTACCAGGCTTATTTCGTTTCTGTCAGTTGAAGTTCATGGGATACTTGAATTTGAGGCACTAATTCTAAGTGTGGTCCTCTTGATGCAGAGCAGCTGGTGGATTTGAACCATGCACCTTTTGGTTGACAGTGCAGTTTCTTACCACTAGGCCACCAGAGTTCCCTACCAAGCCACCTTGTCCTATCTTACACCGACTACAAATCTCCATCATGCTCAAACCCATTATTACAGTCATTATGTCAACTCATCTTGTTGAGAGCCTTCCTCTCTTTCATTGGCCCTCCACCTTCCCCAGCATGATGCCTTTTTCCAAGAACTGGCCCTTCCTACAACGTGCTTCAAGTATGAGACAAAGTTTAAAAATCTTTGTCTCTAAAAAGCATCTTGGTTGAACTTGTTCTTTGGCAGTGCATGGTATATACAGTATTCTTCTTATACGTCTTCTCCCCTTAAAAGCTTGTCTATTGTTTGTCTGAAAGTTGAGCACCAAGGATGAATTTTGCTCCAGACTCTAAGAGTAATTAAGAACCATACTGTTAGGGGTTCCACCAGTCTCTATTGCATCAGCAATCTTGCCCATTTCTGTATTTTTGCTTTTTGTTCTGCATTTCCCTCACTCTATCCAGGATTTTCTATTGTGATCCCTTTAGGAGTGGTTAGCAAGTAGTGATAGCTAGGCACCATCTAGTTCTTCTGATCTCAGAGATCTGAAGCTGAGGTTCACATGGTGCATTAATCCTTTAGGGAGTTGTGGTGGACTAGGCCATAGGGAGTTATGTTACTAATTCAAAGGTCAAGCCTCTCTGGCTGTTTTAATCCATAAGAGGGTCCTCAGGAGAAAGATGAGAAATCTCCTGTGTCATTTGTTGTTTTTATTGTGCTGTCCAGTCACTTGTGACTCATAGCGACCCTAATGTATGACAGCTCTGAACCCAGCACTATCTTGAGCCAACATCATTGTCTTTGACACACCTACTCCCATTACCTCAGTCACTGAATCAATCCATCTCATCAAGGATCTTGCTCTTTTGAACTATCCCTCCACCCTTCCAAGCATGATGTCCTTCTCTAAGAACTGGTGAGTCCCTCCTTGTAACATGCTCTAAGTATGTCCAATGGAGCTTCAAAATCCTTGCTTCCAAGGAGCAGCCTAGTTTCACTCTCTCTAGGATCAACCTGTCTGTTCTCCTAGCAGTTCATGGTATATTCATCACTCTTCTCCAGCACCACAACTCAAACGCAACAATTCTTCTATCATCCTTAGTCATTGTCCAACTTTAGGATGCATACCAAGTAATTGTGAAGACCATGGCTTGGATCAGGCATAACTTAGTCTTTAGACTGACAATGTTGCTTTTCAGTACTTTGGCAAGATCCCCAACAGCAGATTTTCACAATGCAATTAATCTTTTTTTTTTTTCATTTTAATGAAAGTTTACAGAGACTTTGGATTTCCAGTCATTCATTGTTGTACAATTTCCTTCCTCCCGACCCCTCCCTCCCAGTTCACTTTTCTCTTTGAAAAGTAAAAAAAAGGTAAAATTCTTTCATTGTTATACAACACCCCTCCCACCAGTCCACTGCACTATGCAGTTTTCTTCCTGGACTCTTGTTATGACAATAATACCTAATCATATATTCCTCCAAAACAGTTCTCTCTCTCATCTGTTTCAATGCAGTATACATTATTTATACCCTGTTAGTTTCCCCCCAACTCCGATGTCAGACCCACTTTACAACAGTGGCACTATGCAGTATTTATACTTTTCTTACTGAGATATTTCACTCAGCATAATGTCCTCCAGGGTCACCCATATTGAATAATATTGCATGAGTTCCTTGTTTTTCAATGGAGTATAGTATTCCATTGTGTGAATATACCACAGCTTCTCTATCCATTCGTTTTATGATGGGTACTTGGGTTGTTGCCAGCTCTTTGCTTTTGTGTACAAAGCCGCAATAAATATGGGTATGCATATATCTGTTTGGATGGCAGTTCTGGTCTCTTTAGGGTATATTCCCAGTAGTGGAATTACTGGGACAAATGGTATTTCTATCTGAATCTTTTTGAGAAAGCGCCATATCTCCTTCCATAGTGGTTGCACCGTTTTACACTCCCACCAATAGTGAATAAGGGTTCCAGTTTCTCTGCAACCTTGCCAGCATTTGATGTTTGCTGTTCCGTTAAATTTTGCTATTCTTACTGGAGTGAGAGGATTTTTCAAAGCAGTTCTGATTTGCATCTCTCTTAGAGCTAGGGATTTTGAACATTTCTTCATGTGTTTGTTCACCATCTGAATGTCTTCTCTGGTGAAGTGTCTGTCCATATCCTGTGCTCATTTTTCAATTGGTTTGATTTCCTTTATTTTGTTGTTGTGCTCAAGTATTTTATAAATTCTAGATATAAGTCCCTTAACGGACATGTCATTACCAAATATTTTTTCCAGTCTGTGGCTTCTCTTTTTACCCTGTTGGAGAACTTTTTGGATGTTCATAGGGATTTGATTCGTAGAAGGTCCCATTCATTTATTTATCCTCTCCTGGTGGTAGGTTTTCAGGATACTTGGAAGACTGTTCATGTCGTGGATTAGGACTTCTAGAGTTCTTCCAAGTTTTTCTTTAATGAAGTTTATAGTCCTTGGTTTTAGTCGTAGGTCCATTATCCACTTTGAGTTAGTTTTTGTGTATGGAGTGAGGTGTGGCTCCTGCTTGAGTCTTCTGCAGATAGTTTTCCAATTTTTCCAACACCATTTGTTTAAAAGGCTGTAGTTTCCCCACTTATCTGATTTCATCTCCTTGTAAAAATCAGTTGACCATAGATAGATGGGCTGATTTCTGGGTTCTCAATTCTATTCCATTGATCTATGTGTCTGTCATTATACCAGTACCACGCTGTCTTGACCACTACAGCACTATAGTAGGATTTGAAATCAGGAAGTGAGATTCCACCTACCTTGTTTGTCTTTTTAAGGAGTGCTTTGCTTATTCCATTCCAAATGAAAATTGGAAATTGCCTTTTCCATCTTGTTGAAGAATTGAATTGGTATTTGTATTGGGATTCCATTGAATATGTAAATTGCCTTTGGTGGTATTATTTTCACAATATTGAGTCTTCCTATCCATGAGCAAGGTATATTCTTCCATTTCTCCAGGTCTCTTTTGGTTTCTTGTAGTAATGCTTTGTAATTTTCTTTGAATAGATCCTTTGTGCTTCTGGTTAGATTTATTACCAAGTATTTAATCTTGTGACTCTGTATTGTCTTTGTCACTGTGTTGTTGTTGTTATGTGCTGTCCAGTCGCTTGCCACTCATAGCGACCCTATGTACAACAGCTGTAAACTCTGCTCTGTCCTGTGCCAATCTCATTGCTTCCAACACACTCATCCCGATTGCCCCAGTCACTGAATCAATCCATCTCTCAGAGGGCCTTCCCCTCCTGCACCTGCCCTCCACCCTCCCAAGCATGATGTCCCTCTCCAATGACTGGTCTCTCCTTACATCATGACCAAATTATGTCAGACGAAGCCTCAGAATCCTTGCCTCCAAAGAGCAGTCCGGTTTACCCCTCTCCAGGATGGATCTGTTTGTTCTCTTAGCAGTCCATGGCACATTCAGCACTCTTCTCCAACACCAAAGCTCAAAAGTATCAATTCTC
>NW_006399881.1:4137548-4153802 GCF_000299155.1 Elephantulus edwardii
TTGGTTTTCTGACTCCAACTCTTTGCACATGTCATTGTTATCTTTTACTTTGTCATCCCATGCTGCCTTTTGAAATCTTCTGTTCGGCTCTTTAGTATCTTGAACTCTTCCTTTTGCTTTGGCTTCTCTGTGCTCCAGTGCAATCTTCAGAGTTTCTTCTGACATCCAATTTGGTCCTTTCTTCCTCTTACGTCTTTGTAATGAACGTTTTCACTCTTCTTGGATGATACCCTTGATCTTCTCCCACAACTCATCTGGTTCATTCATGTTCAAGGCCTCAAACCTGTTCTTGAGATGGTTCTGAAATTCAAGTGGGATAGACTCAAAGTTACATTTTGGTTCTCATGGATTCGGTTTCATTTTCCTCCGCTTCAGCTTGCATATGGGTAGTTGGTGGTCTGTTCCACAATCAGCTCCAGGCCTAGTTTTCACAGCAGATATTGAGCTCCTCAGCGGTTCCTTCCACAGATGTAATCGATCTGATGCCTACGCATACCATCAGGTGAGATCCATGTGTATAACCTGCATTTATGTCTCTTAAAAATGTGTTTGCAATGAATAAGTCATTGATTGTGCAAAATTCAATCATTCTATCTCCAGCTCCATTTCTGTCTTCAAGTCCATGTTTTCCGACTACTGATTCTTCTTCTCTGTTCCCAACTTTTGCATACCAGTCACCCATTATTATCAATGCACCTTGATTGCATGTTCGACCGATCTCTGACTATAAAAGTTGGTAGAATTCTTCTATTTCCTCTTCTTTGGCTCTGGTTTTTGTTGCATATATCTGAATGATAGTGGTATTCACTGGACTTCCTTGTATGTGTAGGGATATTATCCTGTCACTCATAATATTGTACTTCAAGACAGATCTAGAAATCGCTTTTCTAACTATGCAATCCCATTTTTCCTCACCTTTTCATCTCTGAAGTAGTATATCATATGATCATCTGATTCAAAATGCCCCATGCCAGTCCATCTCATCTCACCAATGCCTCATATGTCAATATTTATGCATCACTGTAGAAAAACACAACTGCTTTTTGTATGTTGTTCTAGTATTCTGCTACTTTGCTGATTGGTCAACTATGTCCAGTAGTTGTTTTGCTGTCTTTAGGGTTTTCTAAGTATACTATCATATTATCTATATAGAGAGAAAATTTTACCTCCTCTTTACCAATTTGGATACCTCTTATTTCCTTCTCTTGTCTTATTTCTATTGGTAAGACTTCCAATACAATATTGAATAGGAGAGGTGAGAGTGGACATCCTTGCCTAGTTCCTGTTCCCAAAGGGTTGTTGTTGTTAAGTGCTGTGGAGTCATAGACAACTCATAGCAACTCAATGAATGAAATACCTGAACACTTGTATAAGTTTTATTGTTTCCCCGAGTTCATAGAGTTTCCTGACGCAAGCTATTTCAGAAGTGGATGCCACTCCTGCTTCCAAGCTTGTTTAATTGGGGAGCTCCACCAAACACTGTCCACCATGGGTAACCATTATCACATTTGATACATCAGTGTCACAGTGTTGAGCAACACAGCAACCACAAGATTACCTCTGTATAGCAAATAGACACACCAGTGCTATACCACTTAGAAGAATGTTTTACCAAAAACAATTAAAACTTAATCTTATCTGTTCTCCCTTATAGTTTAATCTTTGTTTCTCCCTCTGCTTTCAGAATTCTCTCCTTATCTTTGGTACTGGAAAATTTGACTATGATACGCCTTGGTGTTTTTCTTTTGGTGTCTATTCTATATGGTGTTCTCTCAGCTTCTTGAATATATATCCTCTCATTCTTCATTAGTCCTGAGAAGTTTTCTTCTAGTAATTCTTCCACAATTTGTGTGTGTGTGTGTGTGTGTGTGTGTGTGTGTGTGCCTTTATTTGCTTCTTCCTGTTCTGGGATTCCAACAATGCACAAATTCTTTCTCTTGATGGTGTCCCACATTATTCTTAGGTTTTCTTCTCTTTCCTTCCTTTTTTATTCTGCTCTTTGCTCTAGCAGCTCAGTGGTGACAATTCTTTTATTTCACTGGTTCTGTGTTCCATCTCTTCTACTCTGTTCATATTTCCCTTTATCATATGATAGCATCTAAAACAGTACACATCATATTTTGGATCATGGTTTCTTGTTTTTCCAAAGGTCTAATGCCTCATTTGTTTTATCTGCATTGTTTTGGATTTTTTTTTAAGCTCCTCCTGGTTTTTGCTTGCAGTGTCCTTTAATTCTTCAAGTTTGTCTTTCACCCATTGAAAAGATTCAATCATTGCTCTTTTAAATTCTGTGTCAGAAAGTTCCATCAGACTTTTTGGCTTCAGGAAATTCATTGATACTGTGTTATTTGGGGGGGGGGTGATATCTTGCTTTGCGCTTGTGTAGGAAATGAGGTAGTCTGCTTCTTTTGTGACATTGCTGTTGTAGTTTTTCATGCCTGAGGTGATAGGCGGTTCTTGATCTGATGTCACTGCTCCAGAAGAAGTTTGAGCAGGTGTGCACACATAGATGCATGTAAGATGGGCACATGCATGGATGCACATAGGGTCGGTGCTAGCACAAACGCATGAGAGGGCTGGGGGGGGGATATGCATGCAGACCCATGCAGCCAGGGTTTGGGGGGGACTTGAATGGAAAACCAGGAAGCCTTAATTTTCCCTTCAAGAACTGGGTCTGTCACCCCAGTCGTGCTCCAGCAATTTCACTCCCTCCTGCTTAAAGTGAAGAGGTCCCACAATTGGTCCAGCAATCAACAGTGGTCTCTCCCCTAAGTATCTCACTCAAATTCCCACTGTCCTACTGGCTCCTAGTGGCTGGGTCTTACTGCGACTCACTGCTCCCTGCCAAGGCACACTGCTCCACGCTGAGGCACACTGCTCCACGCTGAGGCTCACTGATCCCCGCTGAGGCTTCCAAACTAATTATTGTAATAATATTTCTCACTCAAATTCCATCTGTCCTTGGCTTGCTCTCTGCGCTTGGCTCGCTCTCTGAGTTTGGCTCCACAGTTCATCTTTTGATTTCCTGGCTGCTAGTACCAAGAGTTTTTATTGTGGAGCCAACCAAGGTGAAGCTATTAACAATCTCAACCTCTTCATTGTCTATCACGATGCTGCCAATTGACCCAGTGATGAGAATCTTTGTTTTCTTGATGTTGAGCTTCAATTCATATTGAAGACTGCAGTCCTTGACCTTCTGCACCAAATGCTTCAGTTCCTCCTCAGTTTCAGCAAGCAAGGTTGTGTCATCTCCATAATGAGGCTGCTTATGAGTCTTCCTCCAGTCCTAATGCTACATTCCTTCTTGTAGAGCCCAACCTCCCAGATTATCTGTTCCACATATAGACTGAACATGTATAAAGATAGGATGTACCCCTGTCATACACCTTTCCTGATTTTGAACCATGCAGTGTTTCCTTGCTCTGTTCTAAGGACTGCTTCCTGGTCCAAGTATGGGCCTCATGTAAGCACAATCAGGTATTCTGGGTTTCCCATTCTTCTCAGAGTTAGCCACAGTTTGTTGTGATCCACACAGTGAAATGCCTTTGTATAGTCAATGAAACATAGATAGATATTCCTCTGGAACTCTCTGCTTTCAGCCAAGATCCATATAACATTAACTGTAATATCCCTAATACCACAGCCTCTTCTAAACCCAGCCTGCACACCTGGCAGTTCTCTGTTGGTGTGCTATTCCAATCATTTTTGGATAATTTTCATCAGGATCTTGTTTGCATGTAACAGTAATGATATTGTTCAATAATTTCTGCACTCTATAGGGTCATTTTTTTAACAGCTTCCCAAATCCAATGGAAGGTCAGCTATGAGTCAATTCTGGCTCAAGGGCAGTGAGTGAGGTTAGTCCTTTGGTTCAATTGTTTCAGTACTTCTTTGCTTTTCTATCTTTGTTCCAGAGAGAGGGAAATCAATTATTGGTATTTCCTGTTGCTGCTGTTGATGACTGATGATGATGTATACCATCAAGTTGGAATCTACCCATGGCTGACCCTCCAGCAGGATTTCAGAAGCAGTAAATGACATGGGATGAGGTTGCCCATCTTTTTCCTGTGAAGTGTTGTTGTTATGTGCCATTAAGTCAACTGACTTATAGTGACCTTGTGAACAATGGCTCTGAACCTTGTTCTATCCTGGGACAACATCACTGTCTCAGATACACCTGACCCCATTGCCACAGGCAGTGTGTCAATCCATCTCATCTAGTGTCTTCCTTTTCTGTGCTGACTCTCCATCCTTCTTCCAAGCTTCATGTCCTTCTCCAACAACTGGTTCTTCCTGACGCCATGCCCAATAGGTGTCATTAAATTGACTATGAGTCATAGCAATGCTTTGAATAGATCTAAACCTTGCCCTATCCTGACCATTGTCATGATGTCTGTCTCGTTCAAGCCCATTTTGGTAGTCACTGTATCAAGTAATTTTGTTGAAGATCTTCCTCTCTTTTGCTGACTCTCTACCTTTCCAAGCTTGGTGTCTCTCTCCAAAGACTTCTCCCTACTGAAAATATACCCAAAGTGAATGAGATATAGTCTCACTTTCCTTGCCTCTAAGGAATGTTTTAGTTTCATTTCCTTCAAGATAGATTTGTTTGTTCTTTTGGAAGTCCATGGCATTATCAATACTCTTTGACAACACAACAATGTAGTGGCATCAGTTCTTTATCTTTTGTCCTTATGTATGGTCCAATTTTCAGATGCATAAGAAGCAATTGAAAGAATCATGGCCTGGATCAAGTGTACCTTAATATTTAAACTAACACCCTTCATCTTTAGAATTTTGGAGAGGTCTTTGACAGCATATTTCCTCAATGCAACACATCTTTTGGTTTCTTGACTGCTCTTCCATGGATGTTGATTGTGGACTCAAGTAAAAAGGAAATGGTTGACAACTTCAATCTTTTCTCCATCTTTCATGATATGTATTTGTCCAGTGGTGATGATGTTTGTTTCCTTGATGCTGAGATATAACTTATATTGAAGGCTGTAGTTATTACTTTCTGTAGTAAGTGCTTCAAGTCTGCTTCACTTTCTGCAAACAAGATTGTGAGTCTTCCTCTATCTCTGATGCCACATTACTCTTCATAATGTCCAGCTTCTCTAATGATTTACTCAGAACACAGATTGAATAGGTATGGAGAAAGGGCACAATATTGACATACACCTTTGATTTTAAACCATGCCATGATTCCTTGTTCTGTTCAAACAACTGCTTGTTGGTCTAGGTATAGGTTTCCCATAAGTACAGTCACGTTTGGGGGATTCTTAGTCTTTTAAACATAATCCATGTTTTGTTATGGTCTATACAGTAAAATGCTTTTGCATAATTAAAAAAAAAACACAAGTAACCATTTGTTTGTTGTTTTCTTTCTGGTATTCTCTGCTTTCAGCCATGACATCAGCAATTATATCACTCTTCTCACCACTCTTATTTTCTGGCAGTTCCCACTTGTATTGTCGCTGCCATGTTTTGATATAATCTTCAGCAAGATTTTACTTGTTTGTGATATTAATGATATTGTTTGATATACTTGTTATTACTGTTGTCATTAGGTGCTATCAAGTCAAATATGACTCTTAACAACCCGATAAACAATATATAAAACCTTGTTTTAATAGGGTTTGAATCCACACTGAGGCAAGGAAGACTCAGAGAGGCTGGTTAAGAAACTAGCCTGGGCACACAACCATTATGTAGCACAACAAGAACTCAAGAACAGATTTATCTGACCCAGTTACTGATGCTCTGAACAATTTTACTTTATTCTTTCAGAATCTAATCACTTATTGAGACAAACCTCTAAACACAATTTCAGACAACATTCCAGACAAATGACTAAGACCAATCCCAAGCAAGGGTTCTAGAAACATGAACTTTCTGTGGAAGACAGAAAACAGATTGGTAGTAGAGATGACTATACCTTAATAGTGGAATGTAATAGCCCGAATAGCTATTCTTGGGATGTGATAAGAAAAGTGAATAGTGATAATACTGGCCAACACTCATTATTGAGTATGTCTTGTGCACCATGCACTAAGCACAAGACACACACACACACACACACACACACTTGTGTTGTTGATTTCTGTTGAGTTGAGCACAACTCATAGCAACCCTATAAACAAAAGACCTGAAGCCTTTCTATAACTATAATTGTTTTTCAAAGTTCATAGACTTTCCAAAGGCGTGTTGTTTAGATGCCACTCCTACTTCCAATATGTGTGTGTATGTGTGTGTACACACACACACACACACACTCCCTCATTCAATACTTTGATCAACATCATGAGGTAGAATTAGTTGAGAAACAGGGCTAGGTTCTTCCCTCTTTCTTTTGGTAGAGTGAGAGGAGAGAATAATTAAGAATATAAAGCAATTAAGCACCAATGCTTGCATTGCTATTACCTGCTGAGATCCACTTCTCTGGCTATCTGGAGAGGAGCTCGTTTTACTTGATGATTTTTCAGATTCAGGCTCCAAATGGAAGATACTTTCACGGGATGTGGTTTTAGTCCGTTTAGTATCCTTGGGCCTAGATAAGAAGGAAAGATCTTTTAAAATGCAGATCAAAGATCATAGGAATCAAACATATACACACATGTGTATTATAGCCTCGCATAGATACCTCAGAGGAAGGACAGGAATGCACATGTGCTGATATAGAAAAATGTCTATGAAATTAAAGTGAAAATAAGAAAAGGTATAGTATTTTCCCATTTAACATATATACAAATATCACAAATATAAATGCTCATGTTCATAGACAAAAAGTCTAAAAGGATATGCACCAAATTATTAGTGTATACCTTTAAGAAGTGTCATTGAGAACAGGATGGAGGTTTAACTTCTACTCATAAACTTCTGTACAACTTTGATATTTTTAATGTAATGAGCACATATATTTTTTATCTAACAACTTTTTCAAGATATAACTCATATACCACATAATCCACATATTTAAAGTGTAAAATTCAATGGTGGTAAACCAGAGAAATGGAAGGGAAAACGCCAATCCTTTCTATTATTATAGTGAGAGTTACAAGGACCTTTTATATGCCAGTTTATTTCTGATGTTTTCATTTTTATTTGATTTAAAATACCAGCTGCTGAAACACCTTATCTACCATGTCTCTTCCTCTTTCACACAGGTTCTATTGATACATCTGTCCAGCTTTTAAGATTTACCCTCCAAGCTTGCTAAAGTCAAGTGGAAACACATTGTAATTGAGAATAGAGCCAGGTTAATGACAATTATCTGCTACAATAAAGCAGGAGAAAGTTAGAAATAAATAAAAGGCCACAAGCACAAAAGACTCCTTTGGATAAATGGGAATAGATTTTACTTTTTAAAAATTTAGCTACATTATCTTGTAAACACATCACAATAATTTTTAAAAAGCCACAGACTTATAGATGCAAATATTCTCAACAAATACTGGTCAATCAAATCCATATATATGTAAAATATATATTTTTTTCAAGTAGGATTTAACATCCAAATGCAACATTAGCTTAACATACAAACATTATTATGCCATGTCAATGAATAAACAATTTAAAATACAAGATCATTTTGATAGATGCAGAAAAACATTTCTAAAAATATTTATTTTATATTGGTTTGCATACAAAGTTTATGTACACTGTTTCAAACTAGTCTTCATTCACATTGTGTTTCATACAATCATCCTCTTTCATTATGTTTTATAAAATTAACCACTATTGAACAATGTCTACTATTACCATGTCTTTTCAGATACCCATGAGATCTCAGAAAAAACATTTTATGGTAAATAAAACAGACTAAAAATAGAAGATAACTTCTCACCGTACTACAGCAGGTGATGCTTTTCTTCCAAGATCAGAAGCAACACTTGGATGTTGTTGAGTCACCACACTTCTGGTCTGTATTATTCCACTGGGTATTCTAGCCAGAGACAGCAGTAGTAGCATCAAAAGGTATTCATATTGAAGAGGAAGAAGTAAAACGGTTTCAATTTGAATATGCTAAAAATCATTTCACTAGAAAACCCTCAAGAATACTTGTGCACGTGCGTTCATGCGCTCTCTCTCTCTCTCTCTCTCTCTTACACACACATACACACACACAGAGAGACAGAGAGAGAGAGAGAGAACTAAAAAAAATTAATAAAATATCAGGATAGAAAATTAACATTTAATATCAGTTGTATACCAGCAGTAAATAATGACAAAAAGGAAATTAAGAAAACAATTCCATTTACAACACAACAAATACTTAATAAATTTAGCAAAAGAAGTATGAAACATACACTCAGAAATCTTTTTAAAAAACTAAAAACTTAAAGAAGATCTAAATAAATGGAAAGACATCCCATGTTCATGGATTGGGAGACTAAACATTATAAAAATGGAATTACTCCACAAATTGAGCTGCAGTTTAATCCAATCTCTATTGGAATTTCATCTTATTCTCCTCTCTTCCAATAAATAGACAAGGTAGGTGACCATAAACTTAATAGGAAAAAGCAAGGGACCAAAGCAGACAAAATAATCTTTAAAAGAAGAACAAAGTTTTAGGACTCATATATTTTAATGTCAAAACATACTGGAAAAAAACAATTAATGAAGTCAGGGTAGTAATATAAGAATAGACATAAACCAAAGGAATAGTTAAAGTTATTAAAATAAACCTATATATCTGTGTTTAATTGATTTTTGTTATTGAAAGTAATGCCAATGCTATTCAGTGAGGGAAAGAATAATCTCATCAGTCAATAAATTGTGCTGAGATAGTTATATTTCTACATATAAAAAGATAAAGTTGTACTTTTATCACACACTGTATAAAAATTAGGAAGCTCTGGTGGCCTAGTGGTAAGAAACTGCACTGCAATTCCAAATGCACACAGTTTGCATTCACCAGCTGCTCCACAGAAGTATGGACAATCTCCTCCCATAAAATTTACTGTCTCTAAAAACTCACTGGAGGATAAGCAATGGGTTGATTCCAGCTCAACAGTACACAGCAACAATACATAAAAATTAACTCAGTGGACAAAATACATAAACAAAAACTACAAAACCCTTAGAAGAAAATATAGGCATACATTTTAGGGATTTGCTTCTGCAAATCATTAATTTTTTAAATTTTATTTTATATTAGTTTGCTTACAAAGTTCATATACATTGTACTTCATACTATATACTTCATTTACATTGTGTTTCATACAATCATTCCTATTAATGAGATTTTATAAAATTCATCATCATTGAACTATGCTCACCATTATCCTGTCTCTCCAGATCCCCACCAGATCTTTCCTATTTCTTTCACCCCCTCTCCTCAAACTCATCAAATTGTGCGACTGTATGACTTCCCTCCTGCCCATCCTCATCCTTCTGCTCCTCCTCTCTCCCCCTTGGATCCTCAAATATATTTTTACTAGTTCTTAGAACAACAGTTCTTTTTCTATGCAAAGAATTCTTAAATACGATACCTAAAGCACAAGAAATGAAAGAAAAAGAGATAAATTAGACGTCATTAAAGTAAAATTTTTGTTTGCATCAAAGGTCAGTATAAAGAAAATGTTTATTTGCTTTCTCAAAAAGTTAAAAATTGAAATACCATTTGACCCAGAAATTTCACTGTTGGAAATATACCCTAAAGAAACCAGAGCTGTGACTTAAACAGATGTATGAACAGCCATTTTTATTGCTACATTATTCAACAGCAAAGAGATGGAAGCAATCCAAGTGCCCGTCAACAAATGAATGGATAGAAAACTATGGTACACTCCCACAATGGAAAATTATGCAGCATTGTAAGACACTGAACTTGTAAAATATTACACAACATGGGGGAGCCTGGAGGATATTAGGCTGAGTGAAATATCTCAATAACAAAAGAACAAATACTGCATAACACTGTTGTTATAAAATAGGACAGATGGGGACAGGAGTTAGGGAGGGAATGGAAAAAGAGTGGATATATAATGAATACCGCATTGGAACAGATGAAGGGAAGAACTGCTCAAAAGGAACATATGATTAGGCATTATACATATAAAAACAATCTGGAAGACAGGGTGCACTGTGGAGTAGGCTGGGAGAGGAGGGTAGAAAATGTGCAACTGTGAATCTAAAAAAAATTGAAGTGTAATAAAAAATGTAAATTTTTTTTTAAAAGAAAATGTTCATTGCTGCATTATTTGCAATAGCCAAAGGGCAGAAACAAATTATGTGTTCATCAACAGTTAAACAGATAAATAAGACATGATATGGCCATATCATGGAATATTACTCAATCATAAAGAGAAATGAAGCCCTGATTACCTACAACATATATAAACCTTGAAAATATTATGCTGAAAGAATTAAGTCAATAAGAAGAGGCAAATATTATATAATCTAATTTATATAAAAGATCTAGAATAAGCAAATGAATGGAGACAAAAGCCATTAGTGATTGGGGGAGAGTGCAAAGGTGGGAGTTATTTTTAGGAAACATTTAGTTTCTCTTTATAGTGATGGGAAATTTAGTGACATAATAAGAATAACATAATCGTTATCATTAAATTGTATATGTTGAATTGACAAGTGTTGTATATACTTTAAAACAATCAAAAGTGTAATGAAAACCTACAGAATGGGAGAAAATAGTTTAAAATACTAAAACTACTAATAACGATGTGTTGTTGTTGTTGATTGCCTTCGAGTTAAACACAACTCATAGCGACCCTATGAACAAAAGGCCTGAAGCCTTTCTATAACTATCAACATTTCTCCAAGTTCATAGAGTTTCCAGAGGCATGTTGTTTAGGAAGTGGATGCCACTCCCACTTCCAATCTAAAAGATCAAGTGTTTCCATTTAACTCTACGAAAATCGAGGAACATGTAAGTCATACAGCATTGTCTGCATACACTTATCAGTATCCAGAATATAGAAATTACTCTTGTAACTCAATTGTGAAAGATACATAACCCAATTAGAATTTGAAAAGTACATAAATAGATATTTCCACAAAGAAAGTACATAATAAGCAATGTTGTTGTTGATTGCCTTCAAGTCAAGCATGACTCATAGCAACCCTATGAACAAAAGGCCTGAAGCCCCTCTACAACTACTGACATTTATCAAAGTTCATAGAGTTTCCAGAGGTAAGTTGTTTAGGAAGTGGATGCCACTCCTGCTTCCAAAATAAGCCAATAAGCATATGAAAAGATACCAAACATTATTAGTCAGCATAGTAATGTAAATCAAACTAGAATTGGGAAAGGTTTCAGGTAAAATGGCAGACTAGACTGACACCATCTCAGACTCTTTTCAATGCAGAGACCAGAAAACAAAGATAATAGACAGGGATGATAATTCTGAAACTCTGAGTTTATAAGGAAAACATAAATAAGTGGTTCAAACATTGACTGAAAAGCAGATGGAACAAAGGAATTAGCAACAATAAAAGAGTGCATCTAAGAAAAGAGGGGATAAATAATGTGTACTGCATTGAAACACATGAGGGAGAGAACTGTTTAAAATGAATAAAAGATTAGGGATTTGGTTTTTTGGTGTTTTTTCACGACAAGATTACAGAAAATGAAATGCATAGTAAATTCGACTGTGGACTTGGGAGGGGGTTTGTATAACAATGAAATAATTTTTTTCTTTTCAAAGAGAAAAACGAACTGGGGGAGGGATGGGCAGGGAGGAAAATGTGCAACAATAAGTGAATGGGGGAAATTAAATCAAAAGAATATGCTATAAAAATATATATGGTGCATTAAAATATCATTAATAAAATAAAAATACTTTTTTCCTTCTTAAAAAAAAGAGTACAGCAAAATGACAGAATTTTTTAAAAATCCACAATTGGCAGTATCTTGATAGATGTAGAAGAGATTGCAGTTGTTAACAATTTCTGCTTTCTTAGTTCCACAATAAACACTCTTGGCACCAACATCCAGAAGATCAAAAGATAAATTGCATTAAGAAAATTTGCAGTCAGGGACCTCTCCAGAGTGCTAAAAAACAACAGTGTCAGTCTAGATAGAGTATAAGGTGCACCTGATCCAGGCCATGGTCTTCCCAATTACATGCTATGCATGAAAGAGTGGGATAATGACAAAGGATGATAGAAGAAGAATCAATGTCTTTGAGCTATGGGGCTAGAGAAGAGTATTGAACATACTATGGACTGCCAAAAGAACAAGTCTATCTTGGAGAGGGTGAAACCAGGAAGCTCCTTGGAGGCAAATATTTTGAAGCTCCATCTCACATACTTTGGGCATGTGGTCAGAAGGGACTAGTCCTTGGAGAAGGACATCATGCTTGAAATATTGGAGGGGCAGCTCAAGAGAAGACACCAGGTGAGCTGGATGGACATAATAACTGAGGTAATTGGGATAGGTATGTTAGAAACAGAGAGATTGGCTCAGGATAGGACAGGATTCAGAGCTGCTGTGCATAAAGGCACTAGGAGTCACAGGCAACTTGATGGCACATAACAACAACAATTGACAATTACCCTGACTGTGGCTGCATTCAATGCACCAGTCAAGAGAAAGAGTATCCAAATGAATAAAAATATATGATCCATCAATACAGTTCCTACAGGAGACACAACCTAGACACACAGACAAAGATAGACTAAAAACCAAAGGGTGGGAAAATATATAAAGAAAATAACAATTTTTTAAAAGTAGGAGTGGCAATATTAATTTTTGGTAAAATAGACTTCGAGACAAAAACCAGCATATGAGACAAGGAAGGGTATTGTATAAGGATCAATGGATGGGGAGAAATCAGGAGAACAGAAGTTAGTGGACAGAAGGCAGGGTGAAGGAATAGGAAAAATTCAATGAGGACTTGAAGACTGGATGATAATAGGCATAGATCAATAGTAATTAATTACATAAAATTCAAGTTGGGCATGTTGCAAGGAGGAACCAATCCTTGGACAGGGACATCATGCTTGGAAGAGTGGAGGGACAGTGCAAGAAAGGAAGACCCTGGATGAGATGGATTGACTCAGTGAATGGGGCAATGAGTATAGGTGTGTCAGAGACAATAAGATTGGCACAGGATAGAGCAGGGTTCAAAGCTGTTGTGCATAGGGTCACTATGAGTCGCGGGTCACTTGGTGGCACATAACAACAACATATTGAATTTTATATAATAAATTTGTATAAAACACAATGTACATGAATGAAACAAAGTTAGAGATCATATAAACTAAAATGTACATGTAGGAAACACAATGTTTATGCATGATTGCATGCAAACACATAAAAATATGCTTAAAATGTTTACCTGAACAAGAAGATATAGCTACAATTAATGTCTACACAGTCAATGACAGAGCAGCAAGATATACAAACAAAACTTCAACAGATTTTAAGAGATAAGTAGACAACTCCACAACTCTCACAAATAGTAAGAGAACGTAATACATTACTTTAGATAAGGGAGAATGACTGGAATGAAACTAAAAAAAAGATGCAGAAGAATTAAATAATGTAATTAACCAATTAATCTCATAGAAATATATTGAACAGTTTAAGTTAAGGAATAACACAATATACATTCTTCTCCTGTAAACATGCAACATTATCCAGAAAACCCATGTTAGGCCACAAAGAAAGTTTAAGTAAATTTAAAATTATTGAAATAGAATAAAGTATCTTCTCAGACCACAAAGTTATGAAATTAGAAATCAATTACATGAAACTGTGGGGGCTAAAATACATGCAAACTAACACCTTGCTTAAAAATTATTGGAGAGAGCTCTGGTGGCCTAGTGGCAAGAAGCTGCTCTACAATCCTGAAGGCATGTGGTTCGAATCCAACTGATGCTCTGCTGTAGAAGGATCCTGTGCCAGTTGGATCCGATTCAATGGTACACAACAAGAAAAAAAAATTATTGGGTAAAAGAAGGAAAAAGGAATTAAAAATTTCTTGAAGCCAATAGAAATGAAAATACGACATGTAAAAAACTTTGGGACACGGCAAAAGCAAGACTCAGAGGTCAATTTATAGCAGTAGGCACACACATTATCATCCACTATGATCAAGTGAGGTTCATACCAGGTATAAAAGGGTGGTTAACCATTATAACAACAATCACTATAATCGACTGAATCAATAAAACCAAGAGAAATAACCATATATTCATTTCAATTCCTTCAGAGAAGACATTTGGCAAAATTTAGTATCTTTTCCTGATAAAAATGCTCAACAAAATAGGAATAGAAGGGAAATTCTTCAACATAATTAATTAAAAGCATATGTACAAAACCAACAGCCAACATTACTCTCAATGGAGAAATGTAGTGCATTTCTCTTATAAATGGGAACCAGAGATGTTTGCCCTTCATCACTGCTATTATTCAATACTATACTGGATGTCCTAGCCAGGTCAACAAAGCAAGGGAAATAAAAGGCATCCGAATTGGCAAGGAAAGAATAAAACTATCTGTTTTTGCAGTTTATATGATAGAAAATCCCAAAGACTCAGTAAGAAAATTTTTGCATCTACTTACTCAATTCCATCAACTGGCAGAATACAAGATAAATGTACAAATATCAGTTTTCTTTCCCTATAGCAACGAAACTCTGAGAAGGAAATAAGGAAAATACTGCCATTTACAATAACCACCTTAAAGATGAAATATTTAGAAGTAGATCTAACCAGAGATACAAAATACAGAAAACTATGAAAATGATAATACAAGAAACCCAAAGAGACCTACGTAAATGGGAAAATGCCATATATTCTTTAATCAAGAGACTTTTCAGTGTGAAAATGGCCATATTATTAAAAGCAATCTACAAATATAATGCAATCCCTATCTATGAACTTTGATAAATGTTGATAGTTATAGAAAGGCTTCAGGCCTTTTGTTCATAGGGTCGCTATGAGTCATGTTCATCTCAAAGGCAATCAACAACAATCTAGATAGTGTCATCATTTTCCAAAGATATGGAGAAAGTAATCACCAACTTCATATGGAAAGGGAAATATCTCTGGATAGAGAAAGAAATACTGAAGAAGAAAAAGTAAGAGGTCTTATACTTTTTTATCTCAAATCCTACTACACAGCCATCATAATCAAAATAGCATAGTACTGATACAATGGCAGGTACCTTGACCAATGAAATAGAACAGAAACCTCAGAAGTAAAACTTCCCATATATAGACAATTGACATTTGATGAAAAGATGAAATCCATTAAATGGGGGAAAGAGTCTCTAACAAATGTTGCTAGCAAAACAGGATGTATATTTGCAGAAAATTGAAATAAGGTCCATACTTTACACCATACATAAAAACAAGCTCAAGATGAATCAACGAACTTGGCATAAAACCTAAAACCTTATAAAGAGCAATAAAAAATTGGGCCAACCTAGGAAAGTCTAATCTATGGCTTTAAGTAGATTTTCAAATGCACAAACAACAAGGGATAAACTAGATGACTGGAACTTCCTGAAAATTAAATACCTATATTCAATAATAGAATACTCGTGGACGGTGGGAGTGGACTTGAATTGGGACACACCCCTGCAGCTCTGACCCACAACCCCCATCTTCAGGTATCGCATCACTCCCCCCAACCCAGCTCACGACCCCTGCCAGCTCTGAACTTTGGGACTGGCCAAGGTGCCGTGCACAGATGCAGTGGATGGTGGGAGTGGACTTGAATTGGGACACACCCCTGAAGCTCTGACCCACGACCCCCATCTTCAGGTATCGCATCGCTCCCCCTGACCCAGCTCGCGACCCCCCCTCCCCCGCCAGCTCTGAACTTTGGGGCCTTCGGCCTTCAGGCCAGGACTTAAAGAAAAGGGGGGGAAACCAACAAAAACAAAAAAAAAACACACAAAAGAAAAAAAAACATAGACCAAATTTATAGCATTTTTCAACATCACTTGAAAAAGTTGTCCAATATTGAAGATTTCGTTTCTTTAGACTACAAACTGTTATTTGGCCCTACCACATCGGTCCCATCAACCTAAGCAAAAGGAAGGTACTGGACATCTTTATAGAGAAGTAGTGACATCAAACCAAGAACCAACTAACATCTTAGTTTTCAACAACTCTTCCACTTCAATGTCTCGAAAGAAGCAGGGTACCTCACTCACCACGAAAGCCCAAAACAAGATATCTCCCCCAAAAAATGACACAGTAGCAATAGATTTCATGAAGCCAGAAAGTTTGATGGAACTTTCTGATGCAGAATTTAGAAAAAAAGATGATTGAATG
>NW_006399881.1:4160089-4174949 GCF_000299155.1 Elephantulus edwardii
TTAAACCAAGTTGCTCCTTGGAGGCAAGGATTCTGAAGCTTTGTCTGACATACTTTGGACATGTTGCAAGGAGGGACCAGTCCTTGGAGAGGGATGTCATGCTTAGGAGGGTAGAGGGACAGCACAAGAGAGAAAGATCCTCTATGAGGTGGATTGATTCAGTGACTGGGGTAATCGGGGTGGGTGTGTCGGAGATGGTGCCATTGGCACAGGACAGAGCAGGGTTTAGGGATGTTGTACACAGGGTCACAATGAGTCGCAAGCTACTTGATGGCACATAACAACAACAACAAATATGGGGGGGTGATATTTGTCAATGACATATCTGACAAGTATTCACCTGTAAAATTTGTACAAAACTCTGCAGCTACACACAAAATAGGACAAATAACCCAATTACAAAATGGGCAGAGGACATGCATGGACACTGCACCAAAGAAGATGCTTAGATTACCTACAAGAGAAATGCTCAAGGTCATTGACTATTTTAGAGATGCAAACAAAAAACAACAATGAAATACCATCACCCAACGGCAACAATAGCAATGTCCAAGTCAGTAAACAACAAATGCTGCCAGGGATGCTGAGTACTCTCCTAATATCATGTTAAATGGTTCAACTACTATGGAAAGCAGTTTGGCAATTTTTAAGTGGAACTATATAGAAGGCCATCAATGTCCAAGCATGGGCTGGGATGTAGGTCTCCAGATCAAAGGGTACAACAGGAGAACAAGATATAATAGAAATTAGGGGTGGGCAGTGATGACTGAGAAATAGTCTTTCTCATATCTATGAAAGGGGGAAAGTCTCCAGATAGAGAAAGAAAATACTGAAGAAATAAAATAAGAGATCTCATACTTTTTAATCTCAAAACCTACTACACAGCCATGATAACCAAAACAGCATAGTACTGGTACAATGCATGGAATAGAATTGAGAACTTAGAAGTAAATACATGCATGTATGGGTATAAAAATTTGATTCAGCAATCCTACTACTAGGTATATATGCCAAAGAAATAAGATCTGGGACAAAAAATTAGCACACATACCTGTGTTTACAGCAGCACTGTTTACTATATCAAAGATATGGAAGCAACTCAAATGTCCACCAATGAATGAAACACTAAAGAAACTATTGTACATTCACATAGTGGAATATAATACATCACTGAAAAGTGATCAAGAATTTGTTAAATACTCCACAGCACGGATGAATCTTGTACAAATTATACTAAATGGCATAAGTCAGTCACCAAAAAATACAATAATGGTATTAAGACTACTTATAGCAAGCTAAAGAAAGGTTTACACACAGATAAAATCAATCTGGGAGGGTCAAGAGTGATGAGAATGGAGGGATAAGAAAGTAAAAAGAAATAATTTGGATGAAGGAAAAGGCAATATTTAATAAGGGGTTGATTAGATATTAATTAACATAATCAGTGGTAATTAATGTTATAAAACAAAATGGCTGTGAACAAGTGAATGAAAATCTAATATGAATTGTAAACCTTCACACAAATAAATAAAAATCCCACACTCATTAACAAATTGAAGGAATAGGATTTGTTTGTTCCATCAGGTACAGCTTAAAAATAGATACTGCATCTAACTAGAAACACAAAAGATCTATAAAAAGAAAATTACAAAACATTACTACAAGAAACAAAAAGAGACCTGGAGAAGTGGAAGAATATCCCTTGCTCATGGATAGGAAGACTCAATATTGTGAAAATTATAATATCACCAAAGGCAATTTACACATTCAATGCAATCCCAATACAAATACCAATCCCATTCTTCAACAAGATGGAAAAGGCAATCTCCAATTTCATTTGGAATAGAAAGAAGCCCCGAATAAGCAAAACACTCCTGAAAAATAGAAAAAAGGTAGGAGGCAACTCACTCCCTGATTTCAAATCCTACTACACTGCCATGGTGGTTAAGACAACATGGTACTGGTACAATGACAGACACATAGATCAATGGAATAGTATTGAGAACCCAGAGACCAGCCCATCTATTTACAGTCAACTGATTTTTGACAAGGAGATGAAATCAGTTAAGTGGGGAAACTACAGCCGTTTTAATAAATGGTGTTGGCAAAATTGGAAAACTATCTGCAGAAGACTCAAGCAAGAGCCACACCTCACTCCATGCACAAAAACTAACTCAAAGTGGATAATGGACATAGGACTAAAACCAAGGACTATAAACTTCATTAGAGAAAAACTTGGAAGAACTCTAGAAGTCCTAATTCATGACGTAAACAGTCTTCCAAGTATCCTGAAAATCTACCACCGGGAGAGGATAAAACAGATGAATGGGAACTTCTAAGAATCAAATCCCTATACACATCCAAAAACTTCTCCAACAGGGTAAAAACGGAAGCCACAGACTGGGGAAAAATATTTGGTAATGACATGTCTGATAAGGGACTTATATCTAGAATTTATAAAATACTTGAGCACAACAACAAAATAAAGGAAATCAACCCAATTGAAAAATGGGCACAGGATATGGACAGACACTTCACCAAAGAAGACATTCAGATAGTGAACAAACACGTGAAGAAATGTTCAAAATCCCTAGCTCTAAGAGAGATGCAAATCAAAACCACTTTGAAAAATTTGGGGTTGGGGAGAGACTGAGTAAGATGGGTTCAATAATGTATACCGCACTGAAACAGAGGAGGGAGAAAACTGTTTAAAAGAGATCTATGACTAGGTATTTCTGTCATCACAGGAGTCTAGAGCGAGGGCTACATGGTGGAGGGGACCTGGGGGAGGGTCTGTAAAACAATGAAAGAATCCTTTCTTTTACTTTTCCATAATTTTTGACTCATGTACTTATAACTTGTTAGTCAAATTTGTGTCTTCTAGGTTGCAACACCCCCATGATACATCTTCAAGGATATGAACATGTACGGCCAAGCACAATCAATAAGAGTGCATCTAAATTCCAAAATCAATCTCTATAATAGTCTATGTGTTTCCTACTGCCAAAGGGGCCCTTTAGAGTAGTGAGAGAAGATCTTCACCCTGAAACCCACAGCGTCCCTTTTCAGCAGGAAGTAGCTAAGAGAATACGCCATCCCCTTTTCCTTATGAATCAGGGTGAAGTCTCTCTCAGGGAGGAGTGATAGGGAATGGCAAAGGACACACCGACAAAGGAGATTAATCAGAACTGACTTTGACAAGCACTGTGGCAATTGGACAATTAAAACAGACATTCGGATGGCGGGGAAGAAGAACAAACTGGGGAGGAGGGTAGAGAGAATGGTGCAGCAATGAAGGAATGAAAACCCAAAATCCCTGTAAATGTTCATTAAAACTAATAAAATTTAATAAAAAAAAAGAAAAACAAGGGGAAAAAAAGAACAAATCAAAACCACTTTGAAAAATCATCTCACTCCAATAAGAATAGAAAAATTTAACAGAACAGCAAGCAACAAATGCTGGCGAGGTTGTGGAGAAACTGGAACCCTTATTCACTGTCAGTGGGAGTGTAAAATGGTGCAACCACTATGGAAGGTGGCGTGGCACGTTCTCAAAAAGTTGCAAATAGAGATACCATTTGACCCAGCAATTCCACTACTGGGAATATAACCCAAAGAGACCATAACTGCCACCCAAGAATATATATGCACATCTATGTTTATCGCGGCTTTGTTCATGATAGCAAGTTAGGTTGGAAACAACCTAAGTGCCCATCAACAAATGAATGGACAGAGAAGCTGTGGTATATTCACACAATGTATTACAATGCTGCATTGAAAAAAAAGAAACTCATGCAATATTATTCAAAATCAGTGACCCTGGCGGACATTATGCTGAGTGAACTATCTCAGTCACACAGGGACAAATACTGCATGGTGCCACTTCTGTAAAACAGGACTGACCTTGGGGCTAGGGGGAGACTGAGAAATATGGGAAGGATAATGTATACTGCATTGAAACAGGTGAGGGAGAAGACTGTTTAAAAGGGATATGTGATTAGGTATTATTGTCATGACAGGAGTCCAGAACGAAGGCTGCATAGTGGAGTGGACCCGGGGGGAGGGATTGCAAAACAATGAAAGAATTTTCCTTTACTTTGGTTTTCAGAGACAGTAAATCACATGGGAGATTGCCTATCCTTCCCCTACATAAAGCTGGTGGATTTCAACCACATGTCTTTGGGATTGCAGCACAGAGTCTTACCACAGGGGTACAGAAAATTCAGAGTTGCCACAAAGTTCCCTCCTGCCTCCACCATCTGGTTTTTGGCAGGACTACTCTTACTCTGCTTCAGAATGGTGGAGATTGTGGGGATGGGGCAGGATAAGGCAAGGTTTGAATCTGTTATTCATTGGGGCACTACAAGTTACGATCAGCTCAATAATGTCTAACAATAGCCTTAGTTTTAGGAGCCTGTAGCATAATGGGTTAAGTGTTGGACTACTAACCAAAAGGTTGATGATTCAAACCTAACACTTTGTCTGAGGGAGAAAAGATGGGGCAGTCTACTCCCATAAAGGCTTACAGCCTCAGACTACCTGTGGGGCAGTTCTACCTGTCCTATTGTGTTGTTAAGGGTCATAATCAAGGACAGTGAGTTTTTAGTTTAGTCTTAGTCTTATCTAAAGCCAAAAGGCAATGATCGATAATAGTAATACAATAAGCTCCTCTGCCCCAAACCACCTCCTGTTATTGTGAGATGCCGTCAAAGCAACTTGACTCATAACAACTCTGTGTACACAGTTCAAAATCTTGTCCTATCTCTGCCACACTCAAGGCCATTGCTGAAGTTACTCACTACAGGAAAGAAAACAAAAACCTCACAACCCGCGTGCTGCATAGTATTCCATTGTGTGAATGTACCATAATTTCTCAATCCATTCCATTGTGGTTGGGCATTTGGGCTGTTTCCATGTTCTTGCTATAGTGAATAATGCTGCTATGAACATTGATTTTGTAAATTACTATCTAAGATAGAAAGGACTGAACAGCATTATGCTAAGTGAACTAACTCAGTCCCATAAGGACAAATACTGTATAGGACCTAATATAATTGTAGAATGTGTAAGAGGATTGGGGGGGAGGGCTTAAATATAGGGTCACACAATTTGGTAGGTGGAGGGAGGAATTGGTAAAGGAAAGTGGAAAGGTCCAGTGTGGAAAACAATGTTTATGAACTTTATAAACTTTGTATGTAAGCCATTATAAAACAGGGTTGTTGGGTTTTTTTTAAAAAAAAAAAAAAGCCCTACCACAACCACAATATTCAATTCACATATAAGGTTTCTCTTTTGAGTTTATACTACTTATACTAAAAAAACCCTACATTAAAAAGCAAAGCAAAGCAAACCTCACAATCATCAAGTCCAACTGATGATTATTTGTTTTCAGAGGCTGAACATCTTGAAGGAAATTGCTTCATCTTTCTCCTGCAGAGGGACTGGTGAGTTTGAACTACCTTTCCCGTACTAGCAAGATTATGCAAAATTTCTAGCATTTCATGCCTAAGATCCATCTTAAGGGGATATGCATATGGTATGCTATTGAAAGTGCTGAGAAGAGGGCAAGTGTAACATTCTAAAATAATTGTCCCATGACCACCAAGCAGAGCCTTGGGGAAATGGGTAGCAGTGCAAGTGAGTTCTATGGGAATTTCGATAGCTCTGGAACTTAAGGTCAAGGAGAACAGATTCAAGTGGAACTCAATTAGAAGGCTATAAAAGGTCCAGGCACAGATGCAGTTATTACACAACAGGAGAACAAAACAAGAGGTAGTGGAAATGAGGGATGGGTAGTGGTGGCTGAAAAATAGTCTTTCTCATATCTTCTCTGATTAGTTACAACATTGTCCCCAGTCTCCCAGAAAAAAGGAAAAAAGGGGAGTTAGACTGTTAATTGGTTTGCTTGTTTGCTTGTTTGTATTTACTTATTTTATTATTATTTCTTTTTTATTATTGATTATTTATTGATTGATTTGTATTTATTGTCTATTGATTGGCCTAGTGGTAAGGAGTTGCATGAGCAACCCAAAGGTAAGCAGTTTGAATTCATCAGCTACTCCATGAAAGAAAGATGAATTATATCACCTCCTGAGTGATTAACTGCCTCTGAAAACCCTCTGGGATCAGCTCTGGGTCTGTTCTTACTCGATGGCACACAACAACAACATTAATTGCAAAGAACCGTACTGATGGCCTAGTGCATAAGGAGTTGCACTGTCAGCCCAATGATGAGCAATTTGAATCCACCAGGGGCTGTGAGAAAGAAAGATGGACAATCTTAACAACAGTAATTGCAACTCTGCAGTGAAGGGGCCTAGTAAGCAATCCACACAAAATCCCTTAAGTGGTGTGGGTCACCCTGACTCTATGAGCCAAGGGTCACTCGTTCCTTGCTAGTAGTAGGCCTCACACCTCAAGTTCTTTTGGCTGTGTCAGGGAAAGGGCTCCCTGATCCCTCTTGCTCTGTGTTCCAAGAGGATAGTGGGTGCGCATTCCCCACTTGCCCACTGAGCTGTGTAGGTTAGCATTTGCAATAGCTGCCAACCAGGCCTTCACAAAGCAAGGAAACCAAAAGCCAGTCCCAGAGCTGCCGTCCCTTGTGCTATCCGTATACCTTTCCACCCGACCTATCCTTACCTGCTTCCAGGTGGTTTACTTGATGAACTTGACTTCAGAGAAGTGATGGGCAAGCTGCTGGACGAGGTTGGTGTTCTCCGACTCCGACTTTCGTCGATTTCATCATTGGCCTCGTCATCAGCCTCGGCACCAGCGTCTTCTTTGGATCCTCCAGGTTTTTCGCTGTGCACTCCCCCCTTCCGCTCAAAAAAGTTTACGAGGGCTCTAAATTTGGATTTCCTCCTTCCTGAAAGTCAGATATGAGAGTCAGGCTGTGTGTATGATGGGAGAAGGGAAGACAGGAGAGGAGAAAGGGCCTCCGTGACTGGAACAGAGCTTCGATCCCAAGTGAAATGCAGATTTTGGCTCCTCTCGCCCACAACACCCAGAGCACCATTGCATTGCTTTGCTCCTTTCTTAATGATTCGATAACAAAACATACAAGTCACTGAAGAAACAAAGCAGCCCTCGTCCTTTACTTATCAGGCCTTTACTTATCTCTCAACTTCATTTATTCATACCAAGTCTTTCGTAGTCCTAGAAAGTTCATCCATGTGCAGTAATTATTTGCAAACACTTGAAGCCACCCCAGCCCTCACCATCCGATAGGAGAACAAAGCTTAGAGCTTTGAGAGAAAACAATCCTTCTGTACCCTTGGAGATGCAAGTGAGAGTTGAGGCTGGCCAACCTGCATGAAAGGATATTGACCCCAAGTGGGAGGGAGGGATTTATGGGCAAGAGAGACAACTGGGAATTGGTGAGAAGAAAGGACAACCCAGGCAAATAAGCAACCCAGGCAAAATGCATGAAATAACTATCAGCATCAGTGAGGAATGTGTGATTTAAATGCTTCTCAGGTTCCTTCTGTTTGAGTTTTCTCAAATTTCCTAATAAGCATGTATATTGTATTGGGGTTCAACAGGAGGGGAGGGGCTCATACTACATTCATCACAGGAAAGGATTTATCTTTTATTGCCTTCACATGTAATAACTTACTAAATGGGTGAATGGTTTCAAGTTCCCAACAATCTGGTACCCTAGACACTCCATGGGAGAAAAATGGGCAGTATCCTCTCATAAAGATTTACAGCCTCAGACAACAGATAGAAAGTTGCTAGGAGTTGGTCCCAACTCAACGGCCATGTGTGGGTTGTTGTTGCTGTGTACTACTGAATTGGAATCAACTCACAGCTGACCCTCAACGGGTTTTCAGAGGCCATAAATCACACAAGAGGAGACTGTCTATCTTTCTCCCCCAGAGCGGCTGATGAATTAGAACCATGTACCTTAGGGTTAGCAGTGCACTTCTTTACCACTAGTGTTCCCTAAACATACAGTAACATAATGAAAAAGTGTGAACTCTTGAGGAAATTACCATAATCATCACACCAAAGTACACAGTGAGCACATGCTGTTGGAAAGCTGACAGACTTGCTTGATGGAGAGTTGCCGCAAAACCTTCAATTTGTTTTAGAAAAACAACCAAAACCAAACCACTATCTATGAAGCCTAGTATCAGATCCTGTATCAAGTTCTATACCTATTTTATTTAGAATTCTCATGAGCTTGATGACAGGCACAAGGCAACATGAGGGAAAGGCAACAAAAGAAAATTGTAGGCCTATTCAATTGATGACCACTATGTTAAGTCGTTTCCGTTTGGGTTAAGTTGATAGATTCTTATCTATCTGGAGGTGCTTATACCTAGGATTACAGGTCTGTCAAATTGACAATCACACCTAGAACTAGAAAGAATTTTTTTTAAAAAATGAAAATGCACAGGAAACATATCCCCACCAAGTTTTCATCTCTGAATTTTGTCTGGAAAAAGTATTTCATTTCTGTGACAGTAAACTTAAACATTTAAGATTATGGGTGACCTACAGATAGATGGAGAAGAGATTGAAACTGTCACCTTCATCTCACTTGGATCCACAATCAACATCCTTGGTACCAGTAGTCAAGAAATCAGGAGATGTATTGCACTGGGAAAGTCTGCAGTCTAAATTATTGATGAATGATGATGTTAGTTGGAGGACTAAGGTGCATCTGATTCAGGTTGCTTCACTTACTATGCATCTGAGAGCTGGACAATGACTAATGTTGACAGAAGAAGAATTGATGTCTTTGAGCTGTGGTGGTGGAAAAGTGCACTGAACATTCTATGGACAGTCAAAAGGGGGGGGAAAGTCTATATTGGAGAGGGTGAAGCCAGAATGCTCCTTGGAGGCAAGGTGATGAGGCTTTGGCTCACATACTTTGGGCATGTTGCTAGGAGAGGCTATTCCTTGGAGAGGGACATGATGCTGGGAAGGGTAGAGGGCTGGTGAAGGAGAGGAAGACACTCAACTAGATGGATTACATGGTGACTGCTGCGATGTGCACTAATGTGTCAGGAAGTGTGAGGATGTCACAAGATAGGACAGGGTTCAGATCTGTTGTTCAGGGACTCACTATGCATCATACTCGACTCAATGGCACTTAACAACATATACATATACCTATCCTCACTCCTCTGCTTCCAGCCCCTCCTCCTTTGGGTCCCCATATATGTTTTACTAGTTATTCTTCTGTTTTTACCATAATGGTCTTATTTTATTACGGTTTTAACAAAAGTTTACAGAAAAGTTGAATTTTCTTTCAGTCATTGTTAAACATATTTCCTCTCTCCTTCTCCTTTCTCACTCCCCACAATTCACTTTCTTTTTTAAAAAACATTCATTCATTGATGTATAATTTCTTCCCTCTCTCCCTACACTCCCACTTCCCTCTCCCCTCCCCCAGTCTACTTTGCATTACCCCCTTTTATACTGGATTGTTGTCATACATACAATGCCTAATGATACATTCCTTTTAAACAATTCTTTCCCTCTTCTGTTCTAATGCAGTATTATCTATCCACTCTTTTCCTAGCTTCTTCCCAACCTCCCATGTCAATCCGACTGTATATCAGTGGTTTTATGCACTGTTTGTCATTTTGTGACTGAGATATTTCACTCAGCATAATGTCCTACAGGGTCAACCATGTTATGTAATATTTTTTATGCATTCCTTGTTTTTCAGTGCTTCCCAGTATTGCAGTGTGTGGATATAACATAGTTCTCCCATCCATTTGTTTGTTGATGGGCACTTGAGTTGCTTCCATCTCTTTGCTATTGTGACTAACTCAGCAACAAACATGAGTGTGCATGTATCTGTTTGGGTGGCAGCTCTGGTTTCTTTAGGGTATATTCCTAGTAGTGGAATTGTTGGGTTTAATGGTATTTCTATTTCAAGCTTTGTTGAAGATCTTTTTAAAGTGCTCAAGAGCAGAGATGTCACTTTGAGTGCTAAGGTGCACCTTATCCAAGCCAGGGTATTTTCAATTACTTCATATGCATGTTAAAGTTGGACAATGAAAAAGAAAGACTGAAGAAGAATTGATGCCTTTGAATTACGGTGTTGGCAGAGTAGTGAAGGTATCATGAACTATCAAAATAACAAACAAATCTGTCATGGAAGAGGTGAAGCGAGAGTGGTCCTTGGAAACAAGGATTGAGAAACTTTGTCTCGCACATATGTTATCAGGAGGAGCCAGTCTTAGAGAAGGATATCATGTTTGGAAAATTAGAGGGTCATCCAAGGAAAAGACGATCCACAACATGTTAATTGACACAATGACAACAACATGCACATGGTTAGGCAAGGTTGTGCATAGGGTGATTAAGAATCAGAATCAACTAGACAGCACTTTTCTTTATCTCCTTTCTTTCTTTTTCTTTTTTTTTTTTGTGAGAAAAACTTATATTTATAATTAGCCAGCTAGACTCAGTTTAGATGATCCCAATTTTGTTGGCAACATCCAAAGCGTCATAGTCAGGAGCAAGTTGAACATAGGCCTTCTTCTCTCCGTCAGGCCTAATCAAAGTGTTGACCTTAGCCACATCAATGTCATAGAGCTTCTTTACAGCTTGCTTAATTTGGTGCTTGTTGGCCTTGACATCCACAATGAACACAAGTGTGTTATTATCTTCTATCTTCTTCATGGCTGACTCAGTGGTCAGGGGAAACTTGATGATGGTCAAGCTTGTTTCTCCTGGGGGTGCTCTTCTGGGGTATTTGGGCTGCCCTCAGAGTCTCAGCATCTTAGGCCACCAGAAGGTGGGTGATGTGTGGATCTTCTTCTTTTTTTTTGGGGGTGGGGGGCTGTGGATGCCCTTCAGGACGCCTTCTGGGCCTTTAATGCCTTTGCTTTGGCTTCAGTTTTGGGAGGGGCTTCCTTCTTCGCTTTTGGCACCATCTTCATAGAAAGGGTCCTTTATCTCCTTTCTTAACCTCTCCCACCAAATGATTTCTAAAACCTATGAAATTGTAAGGTTTATTTTAAAATCCACATTACTGTAATTTATTTTATCCTAGAAAACCTTTACCATTGACTCTGGAGAAAATGTCCTCATTTGTAATACTGTCCTATTTCTGTGTTATAACTATTGTCCCCCAACAAGGCTAAACTCAAGCTACCCATATGGAATAGGATAAGAAATGTACATAAATCAGGTGAAGCTACTTCAGTTGTGGTTGTTGATTGTCTTCAAGTCGAGCATGACTCATAGCGACCCTATGAACAAAGGGCCTGAAGCCCCTCTACAATTATCGACATTTATCAAAGTTCATAGTTTCCGGAAGCATGGTGTTGTTGTTGTTGTTGTTGTTATTAGTGTACCGTCAAATTGGATCTGACAGGTACAGGAGATTGCCCCTCCTTCTGCAGCTGAGCATCTGGTGGATTTGAACCATGTCCCTCTGGGATTGCAATGCAGCTTCTTGCCACTAGGCCACCAGAGCTCCCTGGAAGCATGTTGTTTAGAAGTGGATGCTCTGGTGAGCCTACGTCAGACCCCTTTGAATACTTTCTGTCCAGTGAGGATGAAGTATTCAGTGTTCCCTTAAATATAAGTTGGAGCATGTTTCATGTTAGTCTTTTAAGATATTTTAACTTTCTAATATAAGGGAGCTCTAGTAGCCTAGTGATGAGAAAACCATGCTGCAATCCTTAAGGCATGCAGTTGGAATCCACCAGCTGCTCTGCTGGAGGAATATGGCCAATCTCCTCCTGTGTAATTAACTGCCTCTGAAAACCCACTGGAGGGTCAGCGATGGGTTTGTTCTACCTTGATGGTACTCGACAACAACAACAATACAAGGAACAAGATTGTTAAGTGAGTCTTTTTATACTCTGGACTAGATGACTTCCATAGGAAGCTCTGGAGGCCGAGTAGGTAAGGAGTTGCACTGCCTACTCTAAAGCAGGTAGTTCAAATCTACCAGCTTCTCCGAAGGAAAATGATGGGCAATATTCTCCCATTCAAGTTATAGCCTCTGAAAACCAAAATGGAGGGCTGTCTATGAGTCAGTTTTGACTCAATTGCAATGAATGATGTGCATAATTGGAAGTAACCGAGGTGTTCTCTGGTAGGTAGATGAAAAACCAAACAATGGAATGACTTTAGTGACTTTAAAACAATGAGTTCTCAAATCACAAAAATACGTGGAGGAACCATAAATGCCCCCTGTTAAGTGAAGGAAAAGAGCCCTGATGGTACAGTTGTTAAATCTGGCATACTAACCAAAGGTCACTGGTTGACTCCACTAGCAGCTCTATAGGAACAAAGGTCTAGTGATTTACGCCTGTAAAAACAATGTTGTTGTTGCTGTGTACCATTAAGTCAGAACTGACTCATAGTTGACTCTCCAGTGGTTTTCAGAGGAAGAGGCAGTTTTACACTATCATATACCCCTAAACCCTACTACTAATTTAATACTTACTAATGGCAACCCTCCATTGAGTTTCCAAGGCTGTCAATCTCAACAAGAAGAAACTGTCCATCATTCTAATGACTGGTGGATTCAAACCTCCAGTACTTCAGTCAACATGTTAACTCAGATAAACTTTGTGTGCGTGTGATTTGAATGGAAGTTTAAAAAGAAATTGGGTTTTCATTCACTCATTTATACATATTTTGGTTTTCCCCTCCCCTGATTCAATTCATAAATACATATCCTGTTCCATATTTTTTATTGTAATTCCTGTAATGTCTGATCATCCATTCACTTCAGATTGAACTTCCTTTCACTTTTTTCAATACAGTGTCTATTATCTATCCATTCTATACACACACACAACACACATATATATATATATACATTCTATACATATTCTATATATATACAAATATACATATATATCTATTTATATATACATATCTCTCTATCTCTATATATATCATCTATCTATATCTATATCTCTATATATAATCAACCTATCCACCTGATGGAGCACAAGTGAAAGAAGTCGGTCTGAAAAGGCTACACATATTGTATGTTTCCAACTATATGACAGTCTTAGGTAAAGATCAGTGGTTCCCAGGGGTTCAGAGGGAGGAAAGAAGGTGTGGAGCATTAGGCACTGAAATGTCCTGGATGATACTATGCATAGTGGACACATGCCATTATAGATTTGTCAAAACTATATACAATCCAAAGAGTGCACAAAACTATATCCAATTCAGTAGAGCCCCAGCCAAAGTGCACCAATTTCTTCTCTTTGCTATTGGGAATAACACAGTAATAAACATGAATGTGCATACAAAAAAAAACCCCTAAAACAAATAGCTATATACAATCCAGAGAGTTAACCCTAAACTACAGAATTAAATTAGTAATAATATATTAACAGTGACTGGTTATTTGTAATAAACTTAGCACATAAAGTGCAGAGCTTTAAATTCAGTTTTGTCTTTAAATTCAACATCTTATTTTATGTATATGGTTTGTCTTAGGGTATGCATTTGCATATGTGTGTGCATGTACGCATATGTAGAAAGTTTATCATTGTATAGAAAATTCTACCTCCCTTTTTACTATTGCACTCAAAGTAGGTGGAATTACAATTTAAGCAATGGATACACATCTGTGTAAATTTTTCAAAAGAGGATGTTTATGATTAGAACTTATGTAAAAGAAGCTTGCGATGTTATGTTTTTGTTTCTATTATGCCTTTACACTTCATATTACAAATATATAGATGTCAAATAAGGATTTCTACCTACACTTAAATTTGAGTTGTATTCCTCAAATCCTGACTTGCTCTAATTTTTCCCCCCAAGTAAGCATAAATGCATGATTCGAAATCAGGAAAAAAGTGTGTCATGGATGCATTCTGTTTCAATCTATATGCAGATCATTCAGGAGGCTGGACTTTATGAGAAGGAATGTGGCATCAGGATTAGAGGAAGACATATCAACAAACTACATTACGCAGATGATACAACCTTGCTTGCAGAAACTGAGGTAGACCTGAAGCATTTGCTGAAGAAGGTCAAGGACTGTAGTGTTCAATATGGATTGAAGCTCAGCATCAAAAAGACAAAGATTCTCACCATTACGCCAAATGGCAACACCATGATAGATGGAGAAGAGATTGAGGTTGCTAACAATTTCAGCTTGCTTGGTACCATAATCAACAGTCTTGGTACCAGCAGTCAGGAAATCTAAAGAGGAATTGCACTTGGGAAGTCTGCTGTCAAGGACCTCTCCAAAGTGCTAAAGAATAATGATGTCAGTGTAGAGATTAAGGCCATGGTCTTCTCAATTACTTGATACTCATCAGAGAGCTGGGCAATAACTAAGGATGACTGAAGAAGAATCAATACCCTTGAGTTGTGGTGCTGGAGAAGAGATTAAATATACCACGGACACCAAGAGAACAAACAGGTCTGTATTGGAGAGTGTGAAACTAAGTTATTCCTTGGAGGCTAGGATTTCTCACATATTTTGTGCACATGTCCAGGAGGGACCAGTCCTTGGAGAAGGACATCATGCTCGGAAGGGTGGAGGGACAGCACAGGAGAGGAAGTCCCTGGATGAGATCTATTAACACAGTAACTGGGACAATGGGGCTAGGTGTGTCAGAATCAGTGAGACTGGCTCAGTAAAGGGCAGATTTCAAAACTATTGTACATAGGGTCATTAGGATTCACAGGCAACTTGACAGCACATAAAAACAAGCATAAGTATCTCTATTGCCTTAGTATCTCTATTGCCTTAGTAAATGTAACCTTACAGTGATTCTTAATGGATGACCCTGGAGGACATTATGCTGAGTGAAATATCTCAGTCACAAAAGGACAAATACTGCATAGTGGCACTGTTGTAGAATGGGAATGACATCAGGGTTGGAGTGAGACTGAGAAAAATTGGATA
>NW_006399881.1:4175529-4239050 GCF_000299155.1 Elephantulus edwardii
ATTGCAGATCAATCTCACTATCACAGTTGGAGGTGGAAGAGAAAATATTAGAAGACTGAAAAACTAAATGGAGACAAATGAATCTAATGTCATTAGACATTTGCTATTAACTTTGTTTTCTTGTGATTTGGGGTTCCCCCCCAAGGGCTACTGCCATTGCTGTCCAGTCAGCTCCAAGTGATAGAGACCCCATGTGCGCCAGCATGAAACCCTGTTTGATACTGTGCTATCCTCATAAACTCTGCCATACTTAATAAGTTCATTGTTGCAGCAGCTGTGCCAATCTATCTCCTTAAGGGTCTCTTCTTTGCTGACTGTCCACAGGCATGATGTCTTTTTCTGGAAACTAGCCTCTCCTGATAGCATACCCAAAATAGGTAAGATGGAAGTGTCACCATCCTTGCCTTAAAAAGGGCCAGCCTGTCTGAACTTCCTCCAAGACAAATGTGTTTGTTCTTTTGGCATCATCACTCCTCAACACCATAATTCAAAATAGGAAACAAATCTTATTCTAGTTATCAGACTTTTATGGGGTTACTTACTTACCCTCCTCAGTGGCATCCAGAGCCTCAGAAACTTCACTAAGTGATTCCGCCATAGTAGAATCACTAAAATAAAATACAGAGTAAAAAGAACAAAATATTCATTATTTGATGCACAGTGTATAACACAATCATTTCACCTCATTTCTTATGTCCCAGTTAGGTTCTTAAACTATTCAAGAAAAGAGATTAAAGAAAATTGCCATTAGAAAGAATTTCTCCTCCTAGAACTTCTCCTCCAAGGTTAAAAAAAAAGAATTTATTCTTTTTTTTTATTTTTTGCTTTAAAATAAGACAATGTTTCTATGTGTATGAAATGTCCAAAGTAGCCAAATACATGGGTACAGAAAATAGATTTATGGTTGTTCAGTGTATAGGAGGCAAAGAAAATTTAATGTACCATGATCTGTCAAAAGAATAAGCCAATCTGTCTTGGAAGATATACAGTCAGAATGCTCCTTAGAATCAAGGATGGTGAAACTTCATGTAACATACTTTGGGCATGTTAACAGTAGAGGCTAGGCCCTGGAGAAAGACATTAAGCATGGAAAGGTAAAGGCTACTGAAAAGAAGATCTTCAACATGATGAATTGACACAGTGTCTCCAATGGGCTTAAGCACAACAGAGATTATGAGGATGATTCAAGACTGAGCAAGGATGCATTCTATTGCACATGGGGTCATTGTGAATCAGAGCCCATGAGATGGCACCTGATCACAACAACAAAGCATGGCTTGGGAAGAAGGGGAAGTTAAGGGTTATGGCTAAAGGTATATTTTCTTTTCAGGTGATAAATACATTCTAAAATTGACTGTGGTGATGATTATACAACTCTGTGTCCAAACTATCCACTCATGATGCTAACCTAGACAGCACATAGTTTGCATAAAATGAGATATGAATAGCTAACACACAGACCCTCCACTCCACATTTTCATTTATCAAATTTTCAGAAAAGTCTTAATTTGCTGATATACCTTTGCTGGTGAGAATGGGAGAGGAGAGAATAGTCAAGCACTCCCATCGACTCAATATCTTCTCATACACTGAGTAAAATGCTCTATCTCTTTGAACGGAAATTGGAAAAATACACAGCAAAATGTATAATGCTCATATCTTTTGTTCAAGTAGGACCACTGCTAGAAATTTACCTTGTAGATAGACTCACACTTGGTTGCAAAAATATTTTTTTAAAAAAGAAATTGAATGCAAGAATGTTTATCACATAAATCTCTGAAACTATTGCCCTGAGATAATATTTTTTTAAAAAAATCCCCTGAAATCTTCTTTAAACCAAACAACAGATTAGTTTAATTCGTTTTTTGGTGGGGTGTTTTTTAAAGTCTGCTTGAAACATTGTAATCTTTTAAATAACTATCTATGTGTGACCAAATTGCCAACTGCACCATCAAGGTTAGATAGGAAACTTAGGAGGCAAAGAATTTATATTATGGGAGAAGGAACAATTCAGAAAAGGAAGATGAGAGGTGTTGTGTAGTTTGCAGAATATAATAAATGTCACTGAATTGGATGTGCAGAGATTGTTGAATTAGTATATGTTTTGCTGGCTATATTTTAAACAAAAATATTTAAAAGAGAGAGAAATGGAGCAGTCATATCTTTTTAAATTTTATCTCATTCATTTTAATGAACATTTACAGAGATTTTGGATTTCCATTTATTCGTTGTTGCAGAAGCAGTCATACCTTATGGAGATCGTCTCAATGATGACAAATTGCCTTGTCATTAATATCCTCAAAACAGTAATGTGTACAATCACAATAAAATTGGTCATTTCTTGGGATTTCATTATGATTCTACATAAATGGTTAATATTTAAAGACAAAACAGAATGTTTATCATGGCATTGTTTTAAATAGTCAAAAATAGGAAACAATCAAAGTGACTATCAATATCAAACTCACATAAGTCTACATCATGGGAGAATTACCTGTTTCTGTGGCCTCTTCTATAATCATCTGAGATAATAAGTTGAGTCAACTGTACATTTCCCCCCATTCAATCCAGTCTTCTAGAAAAGCTAGAAAGTATGCCAATGAATATAGACATTCTTGATGGGAGTTTGGGATAGGGGAAAGGGAGACCTAATAAACACCATTACTCAGAGAGAGGAAGCATACTATATGCAATAGCTTTGTAGGGCCTATATTGAAGAATGATTAGAGAGGCAAGCAGGCACTTTGACCCCTGTGACAGCCACCCCAACCTTTGTGCCTTGATGTGATTGACTCGTGTATCATCAAGTGGGGTCAAGTAGGTTCTAGAATTCTTCCATATCTGCTCCCACACGGATTACACCAGGTTTCGTCTCTTCCCAGACCTAGTCAAGCTTCAACTGCCATTTCACAGAGGAGCTTAATAGTCACAAGCTCCTGATAACACCTCTAGAAGTAGAAAGGGGGCAACAATAGGCTCTGAGGCAAAGGAGAACCTAAGAGTACACACAAAATACATGTTCCAAATAATAATGAGAGGGGTGATAGGGCCCTAACATCAAGATGGTTTAATCTTTTTGACCTAAGATGCCCCTTATATTCTCTTTGTGTGCATTTTCTGTTGCTGCAATCAGTAATAAACCCAACGTGTTCAATCATTGAAGTGCGCTGATGGCCTTTTGCTGGAGATAAAAGTCACACAACCTCTATGAGTTAACACAATTATGACCGAAATATCATGACTTGGTCTCAAGCCCACCTAAAAACCAAAGCCCACTGTCATCTACTCTATCCCAACTCATAACAACCCTGTAGGAGAGGAAAACTCTCCTTTCCGTTTCCAAGGCTATATATGTTTACAGAAGTAGGCTGCCTTGTCTTCTCTAGCAGAGCAGCTGATGGGTTTGATTTGCCAACTTTGGGCTAACAGCCAAACCCTTCAGCTCCTACCCCACCAGAATTCCTCTAGATCCCTAATTCTCCACTAAGTCTGCACATAAACACTCCTCACTCCACATAAAGCACACCCCCTCTCTTATCAAACATATACTACCAGAAGACCCAATACATATACACCATACACTATCCTAGAAGAAGATGGATTTCCCCAGAATGTTTGCCTCTATTATTAGAGAAAAGAATTTAGAGAGAGGGAAAGAAAGAAGCTGGTCCCAAGTAACAAAGAGACCTTTACTAGCAGACCTATGAGGAACACCAAGTGACTGTGTGAAGAGAAGGTCGGAATAGTGTGCAGGCCAAGACAATTTCCTTTTATAGGGACTGTTAAGGAGATTTAGAGAGGATGATAGTTTGCTCAGGAATTTGGGGCCAAGGGTCCTGTCAACGTGTGATCAGGCTCAGGGCATTACCAGGATCTGGTCATCTAGTCGCTTTATCAGGAATTGGACATTATCAGGTTTCCTCAAGGAATGATCAGGCCTTGGGATTGGGCCTGCAACATTCTTCCTCCACCTACTATTTTAAAAAACCCCATCTGGTGATCTGAAAGGAACAAAGGGATGAGAAAACTCAGAAGTCCCTCATAACTTCAGAGGGAGAGCAAGAGAATTCCTTAGGCTAGGAGGAATGCATGTCACTTGTGAGCTCCTGAAGCATTTTAACAAGCTTTAAGCTTTAGGGAATCTCATGAAAGAGAGTCCTATTATCTAAAATGGAGGAGCCTATTATACAAAATGGCAGGCCTTAGTAGGCCTACCACTGACAGGAGTGGATAAAGAAAGAAAATAACAACAACAACAACAAAATATTTTTAAAAAAATAGAGACAATAACAACCAAAGACAAAAGGTAAAGCAAAGAAAGAGGAATCTTGGTGGTCTCGAAACTCCTAGAACATTAATACAAAACAATTCAAACCCACTGCCATCAATTTTATTTCAACTCAGGGCATCCATGAGTTTCTTAGACTGTAAATCTTAACGCAAGCAGGCCGCCTCATTTTTCTCCCCCAGAGAGGCTAATTGAAAAATCGTGGACCTTTCAGCAGCCCACCTTAGTCTGCTATATCACCAGGGGTCCTTGAAATAACAATAGAATCACTGAAATGTACTAATCAAGCTTAGACAGTCTCGAGTTTGTGTCTAGCACACTTGTTTTATTTCTCCAATTGAATCCTAAGGATCCAGACCACCAAACCCTCTATCCCTATCTCCAAACTCCTTCAAAAGAACCTATGGCTGTGACTGACTCATAACAACCCTACAGGACAGAGCAGAACTACCTGTTGGGCTTCCAGGGCTGCTAAGCTTTAAAGGTAGACGGACTCATCTTTCTCCCAAGTTGTGGCTGGTGGGTTTGACTGGCTTTTGGACTAGAAACTAAATACTTCACCCACTCTGACCACCATCCCTGACTGTCATCAACCAATCAATCAGAACATGCTCAACTATCTCTTTTTCTAAAGCAATAAATCAATGGTAGTAGCCAAACAAAAACCTCTTCTTCCTCCTTTCAAACACTCTTTTTGTTAGCACCCAAACATACAAACATACAAACCTCTCCTTCCTTCTTTCAAACACTTTTTTAGCACCCCATTTCTCTCCTCTTCTTTAAAACAAAACTTTAAAATAATTAATTGTACTCACCACGTAGCATTCACCACGTAGCCTTGTGTGTCTTACTCTGGAACATTCTCCAGACTTTCACATCACTCCACTAAAACAGCTTTTATGAAGCCCTCAACAATTGAGATCTTGACCTCATAGCAGCCCAGGGCACAGCTGATTAATTTGTTCTTTTTTAATAATTGTATCACTTGCCTGTTGAAATACCATACTCCCTCCAACTTTCTTATTGGCTGTTTCTTCTCAATCTTTTTTGTTATATCTATCATCCCTTTCAGATTTTGAAAAGTAGTAGCATCCTTGTGCCTTGTCCTTGGACCCCTTCTTTATCTCAATAATTTGTTAAACTAACTCCATTAGCTAGAAACACTGATGTAAGCCAAAAATACAAGTCACATATGTGGCTTTAAATGTTCCCAGAGCCAGACTAAGGAGGGGAGAAATAAAATAAAATTATAAAAACAGGTGAAATTACATCTAATTGTGTATTTTTTTTAAAAAAATTATTGATACAGTGACTGGGGCTATGGGGGGTTGGTGTGTCAAAATTAATGAGCCTGGCTCAGGACAGGGAAGGGTTCAGAAGCTACTGTACTTAGGGTCACTATGCATCCATCGCAAGTGACTCAACAGCACATAACAACAAAAACATACTATGACGGGTTTGGAAGCAGGAGTGGTATCCACTTCATAAACAACATGCCTCTGGAAACCCTATGAACTTCGATAAATGTCGATAGTTGTAGAGGGGCTTCAGGCCTTTTATTCATAGGGCTGCTATAAGTTGTGCTCAACTTGAAGGCAATCAACAAGGACAACAACATGTATACCATAGATAGGAGCCCTGGTGGTACAGTGGTGACAGGCCAGGCTTCTGATCTGAAAAATGGGTACTCCTAACACACCAGTCACTCCATAGGTAAAAGATAAGGGCATCACTTCTGATTAAGATTTGCAGCCTGGAAAGTTTAACAGGACAGCAATGTAGTTGAATTTTGTAAATAAACTAGTATACACTTAAAAAAAAAATATTTACAGCCTGGGAAACCTGATGGAAGGTGCCATGAGTTGAATGTGACTAAATGATAATGGATTTGATTTTAGGTTTTATCCCAAACATAGAAGCTCTGATGGCTCAGTGGTAAAAGCACTTGACTGTTAACAAGAAGTTCAGCAGCACTAACCCATCTGTCACTCTGTGGGAGAAAGATGTGGCCATTTGCTTCTGTCAAGATTACAACTTCGGAAACCACTATTTGCTATTATATGCCATCGAGTTGGAACCAACCTGTCTGGAGCTGACCCTCCAGCAGGCTTTTCAGAGGCAGAAAATTGCACAGAAGGAGATTTCCCATCTCCTCCTGTGAAGCAGCTGGTGGATTTGAACTGCGTGCCTTTGGGACTGCAGTACAGCTTCTTATCATTAGGCCACCAGAGCTCTAAAAACACTATAAGGCAGTTGATATGAATCAGAATCAACTTGACAGAAGTGAGTGCAGCTTTTATTATCTCAAATATTAACATTTTAACATGTAATCAATAAAATACCCGTGGTCTTGTCAGTTGCTTCCTATGCATCTGGAAGTTGGACAATGACTGAAGATGACAGAAGAAGAATCAAAGTCTTTCAGTTCTGGTGCGGAAGAAGAGTATCAAATATCCTATTGGAACGCCAAAAGATCAGATGTCTTGGACAAAGTGAAACCAGGCTGTTCTTTAAAGGCAAGTATGGTGAAACTTTGTCTCACATACTTGGTGCATGTTGTTAGGAGGGGTCAATCCTTGGAGAAAGATATGCTTGGAAAGTTGGAGGGTCATCATAAGAGAGGAAGACCCTCAACAAGATGGATTGACACAGTGACTATAACAATGGCCTCAAGCACATCAGAGATGGTGAGGATGGCACAGGATAGGGAAGGGTCCACAAGGTCACTGTGAGTTGCAGTCAACTCAAAGGCACATAACAACAACAACATCATTGTCAGAAGCCTCTTCCTCATTGACCTACTTAAACAGAACTTAACTTCCCAATACAGAGACATCATTATATTTATTCATTATGGCTAAAATGAGTTTAAAATGAATCTATTCTTTAATTATACGAGGACTCATTATCAGTGGTCTTGAAGCCTCTTCCTCTGGTCTATGCATCTATTTATGATACTTTGCAAACACTGCTGTCATTTCTATAGTATTGGGAGCTGAGAAGAGGCCACAATGTTCTTTCTAAATTCAAATCTGACCATGAGTCTCCTCAACTTGGTCATCAACTTGGTCATGCCTGAAGGATGAAAGCTAAATTCTTACCAATCAAAGTTCTCTGAAATCTGGTGATCTGTGGCACCCTCTGGTGGAAGATCACTCCATCTCACTCCAGAATCACGGGCCATTCCTCAAACATAGTATATCTTTTTGAACTCTCTGTGCTCTGTACAAACTGTTCTTTTGGCTTGGGATACCACCCACACGCTATTTCCCATGCTCAAAGTTTACCTGTCCCTGAACTCTCACTCCTCTGTGATATCACAAGGGCCAGTTTGAGATGATCTGGGTATTACCAGCACTTAACATAACACCTTTTATTTGGCGTGTTTGTTGGAGGAGAGTGTTGAACATCCCATGGACTGTCAAAAACACAAACAAATATGTCTTGGAGAAGGTGCAGCCAGAGTTCTCTCATTGGAGGGAAAGGTGATAAAGGTTTTCTCACATATTTCGTGCAGTTGCTAGAGAGGTTATTCCTTGGGGAGAGACATCATGCTTAGAAAGGTGGAGGAAGAGGAAGAATCTTAATGAGATAGATTGACACAGTGACCACAGGAATAGGTTTGAGTGTGTCAGAGATGATGAGGATGACACAGGATAGGACACGGTTCAGACCTGTTGTCCATAGGGTCAGGTCTCTATGAGTAAAACTCAACTCAACAGCACCCAAAAACAACAACGAAAACAAATACCAGACATATTAAAGGTGCTTAGTACTTGTTATTCTGAATGGAAGTTGTCATGTCAAAAAAGTTCAACAAGGAATCTCCTTTAAAAAAATTAAAAATACAACACATACGGTCTCTTTGAGACTGATTTTCTGTAAAGGACTCCTCTCCATGAAGTCCCATGAAAAAACTGGCAAGTTGATTAAGGGAAGCTGAAAGATCATATTTTGGGCAGTAAATGATGCCTTCAGAACTACTTGCAAAGAGCATAACTTGTCACGCAGTAACAGTTATCAGGAAAGGTGGCATAGCAAAGATAGAAAGCTTTATTAGCAAGTCCTCATTTCAATGCTTGCTCAAGTCCCAGGGTTGCCTTCTTCTTAGTCATCTGGCTTGAGGCCCAAGTGAGATTCAATGGGGGGGAAAAGAGAAAGACCAGAAGGAAAACTTATCTTCCAAGGTTAATGAAATTGTTTAACCATGAATTGATTCAGGTTCAAGGACTCCAAAAAGTTTGCCCAACAAATCTGCTGGCTTTCCAGAATGGGTAATACAAATAGAAAGCAGCTGGCCTCATGTTTTTGTTTTCTAAAGGATGCAAGAAAATGAAAAAAAAAAAAAAATTCGTAGAAAAACTGTGGTTGGCAGAGAATTCAAAATTGACTCCCACAGTTACCACTCTCTGGTATACATTCCCTTAAAGTCTCTTCCTTCTGAATGTAGATGGGCCTGACCTATCAGGCAAGCCATTTTTAAAAATTATCTAGAGTTCAGACATAGAGGAAGATAAAGAGATTTGATGTTTTCCTATTGGCTTTAAAGGTGAAAAGCACCATGTTATGAAGAGAGCTACAAGGCAGATATTGGTGGGCCACTTCTAGTAGCTGAGAACAGCTCTTGATTGACAACAATCAAGAAAGCAGGAACCAAACTATATTTTAATTTAGTGAAGACTGTCTGCCTCAAGCAGTGTCCTCTTCAAAAGACCTACGTATATAAGATTGAATTGACAATAGCAACTCAAAAGGTTAGATAAGACACTTGGGGTGAAAGTGAATTTATGTTATCAGTAATTTGAAAAAGGAGAGTATGAATGGTTGCACAATTCCAAGTATATAATTTCCCGATTTATCATTGCCATTGAGTCAGAACTGACTCATATTTGACCAACTAGTGGGTTTTATTTAAGGTTGTAAATCACATGGGAGGAAATTGACCATCTTTCCCTCATGAAACAGCTGGTAGATTTGAGTCTCCTGCCTTTGAATTGGCAACTCTATACCCACTAGGCCACCACAGTTCCCTACGAATGTAATCCGTGTCAGTGAATTGTGTATGATTTGTGTCTGTTTTACTCTGTATATTTTCAACAATAATAGAAATAAATAAATGAATTAATTACTAACAAAACCAAGCTCCATCTTACATACTTTGGACATGTTGCCAAATGTGAACAGTCCTTGGAGAGGGACATCATGTTTAGAAGGGTGGAGGTACAGCGTAAGAAAGGAAGATCCTCAATGAGATGGATAGACTCAGTAACTGGGGTAATGGGGGTAAGTGTGTCAGAGATGATGAAATTGGCTCAGGATAGAGCAGGGTTCAGAGCTGTTGTGCATAGGGTTGTAGGGTTGCTATGAGTCACAAATGACTCATCAGCATATAACAACATCACAATAAAAAAACAAAAAGGAAGGAAGCAGAGAGCTCAATCTTATAGCTTCCCAAACCAGAATTGAGCCAACAACCAGTAGCTGAAGCTCTGGTGGCTTATTAGTAAGGACTTGGGTTGCCAACCCGGAGGCACATGGATTGAATCCACAAGTTGTTCCACAGAAGATAAACCATCTGTCCTATGTGATTAACTGCCTCTAAATATCCACTACAGGGTCAGCTATGAGTTGGTTCTGACTCAAAAGCATATAACAATAGCAACAAGTAAGTTTGGAAAGTTTGAAAGAGGACACAGAATCTCAGATGAGACTCTAAGCAGAGACTCCAACAACTCCATACACAGACTCCTGACTCATGGAAACAGTGATAATAAGCATGTGGTGTTGTAAGTCACTAAGTTTATTTGGGGGGGAGTGTTGCATATAAATAAAATAAAACGGAGAGTCCTACAAGTCCTACTGCTAATTGAAGAAGAATTCCCACAGTAGAGTAGGTTTGGAACCATCACAGGCAAAGCTTGTAATGGGGTTGTGGGCTCCATCTCTCTGGTCCATCCCAACAAAGCATTCTTTATGAACAATACCCATCATCAGTCTCTTAAGCAAGTTGTCATCCAGATAGGTTAGATGCTACCACTCCATCAGTATGTCAGAATAAGCAAAAAAGCCCCTGAAAGGCTCATAACGTCTGAGATGGCTTGCCTCAACTCTGAAAGAAGGTCTTTGATCTGTTTCAAACTATGACTACATTTTGAGCCTTCAATTAAAACAGGGGTGTATGTATGCTCCAATCAGTGGATGCAGATTCTTGGAGGTGATCAGTTAGGGAAATCAGGGTGGGGCTTACTGTCTCTTTTTGAAACTCCTCAACTAGATCTAGAGGAAGTGGCTGCCAGGGTACCAATTCACTGAGGAACTTACCTGGGCTCCCCACTGAAAGAAAAACACCAGAAAATATCTTCACCCACCGTATTAATTTCAAAATAAGCTACATGACAGTGAAGAGGGATCATTGACCATAAGGTCTCACTCCACCACAACATGCTTCATTGTATGAGGTTGACAGAAGGCAACTCTCAGTAGGTAGCTGTTTCGGTCAACTCCTGAAACACAGCACTTAAGTATTCTGTCAAAGAACTATCCCTCAGATCACAAAGTGAGTTCCAATAGCCTAACTCCATAAACCTCACAGTAGTCAAGGTGTCTCCAATGAGGACAAAGTCATCCCATTGATTGGCAGAGTGTATTTCCATGGTGGTAGATACCTGATACCAAATTAAAACCAAGACTCAACTTACCTATCACCTTTGGGTAAATACCAGTTCATGGTGATTCCCTATGTTACAGAGTGGAACTGTTCTCCATAGAATTTCCAAGGCTGTGAACTTACCATATTTTCAGCATGCTCTCAGGAGGTTCCAGTCCTTAGGAAAAAACACCACACTTTAAAAAGCAGTGTACTGACAAAAGAGATGAAGACCCACTATGGCATGAATCAACACAGTGACTACAACAATAAGCTTGAGCTTGGTGGAGATTGTAGAGATGGCACAGGATAGGGCAAAGTTTCAATCCATTTCAATCTGTTGTTCACTATGAGTGAGCAAAGACTAGACAGCACCTAACAACTGTTGTTGTGGTTAGATGATGTCAAGTTGGCTTTAACTCAAAGTAACCAATCATATAGTAAACATTCTTCTCTAGAGTACCTGAAACATTCTCCAGAATAGATCTTGCTAAGTCATATAGCAAGCCTCAAAAACTTTGGAAAAAACATCTAAATACTTCAAAATGTCTTCTCAGATCTCAGTGTTATAAAACTGGAAAGCAATATCATGAAGACAAGGGTGGAGGGAAAGAATGAAGTATATGGAACCTAAATAATACCCTACTCAAACACTTGTTATTATGTGTTGTCGAGTGAGAACTAACTCATGGCTGACCCTCCAGTGGGTTTTCAGAGGCAGGAAATTACATAGGAGGAGCTTGCTCATCTTTTTCCAGCAGAGCAGCTGGTGGATTTGAACTGCATGCCACTGGTGGACTTAAATCTCCAGAGAGGTGTGGTCTTTGGGTTAGCAGCATAACTCTCTAGAGACTAAGTCACCAGAGCTCCCCTACAGGCAAAAATATTTCTATTTGCAGATGATACAATCCTATGTGGCTATTCCTTGGAGAGGGACAACATGCTTTCAAAGATGGAAGGTCAACAAAATGGGGAAAGACACCTAGATGAGATAGATTGACACAGTGACTTCAGCAATAGACTCTAGTGTGGCAGAGATGAGGAAGATAGGACAGGATAGGGTTCAGGTATGTTGTTCACAGGGTCGCTTATGAGTTATATTTGATGGCACCTGACAGTAACAACAAAATCATCCTACATATAGAAAAATCTCAGACTCAGAAAAAAATTACTTTATCTAGTTTAATGATTCAGCAAGGAAGCAGAGTATAAGATAGTAATTTTTTAAAAAATCACCCTTAGAGCTAGGGATTTTGAACATTTCTTCATGTGTTTGTGTGCATTCTGAATGTCTTCTATGGTGAACTATCTGTTCATATCTTGTGTCCATTTTTCACTTGGGTTGTTTACCTCTAACTTGTTGTGGTGCTTGAGTATTTTATAAATTCTAGATATAAATCCCTTATCTGACATGTCATTACCAACTATTTTTTCCCTAGTCTGTGGCTTCCCTTTTTACCTTGTTGGAGAAGTTCTTGCATGTGCATAGGGATTTGATTCTTAGAAGGTCCCATTCATCTATTTTATCCTCTCCTGGTTGTAGATTTTTCAGGATGCTTGGAAGACAGTTTACTTTGTGGATTAGGACTTCTAGGAGATATCATCTCACCCCAGTAAGAATACCAAAATTTAACAGAACAGCAAGCAACAAATGCTGGTGAGGTTGTGGAGAAACTGGAACCCTTATTCACTGTTGATGGAAGTATAAAATGCAATCACTATGGAAAGCTGTATGGCGCTTTCTCAAAAAGTTATAAATAGAAATACCATTTGACCCAGCAATTCCACTACTGGGAAAATACCCTAAAGAAACCATAACTGCCACCCAAGCAGATACATGCACACCCATGTTTATTGAGGTTTTGTTCACAATAACAAAGAGTTGGAAACAACCCAAGTGCCCATCAACAAATGAATCGATAGAGAAGCTGCAGTATATTCACACAAAGGAATATCATGCAGAACTAAAAAATAAAGAACTTATGAAATATTATACAATGGGTAACCCTGGAGGACATTATGCTGAGTGAAATATCTCAGTCACAAAAGGACCAATACTGCATAGTATTGTCCTTTAGTATTGTCCTTTGGTGTATTGTCCTTTAGTATTGTCCACATAGTGCTGTAAAACAGGACTGACATAGGGGTTGGGGGACACTGAGAAAGATGGGATAAGTTATGTATACTGCATTGAAACAGATGAGGGAGAGAACTGTTTAAAAGGGATATATGACTGGGTATTACTGTCATGAGAGGAGTCCAGAACGAAGGATGCATAGTGGAGTGGACTTGGGGGAGAGATACAATGAAAGAATTTTTCTTTTACTTTTCAAAGAGAAGAGTGAACTGAGAGGGAGGGGTGGGCGGTGGGGGGGGGAAAGTGCAACAATGAATGAATGAATGAATAGAAATCCAAACTCTCTGTAAACTTTCATTAAAATTAATAATCATTTTAAAAACTCAGTCAGATTCTTCTGCAGTAACTGATTACTGCCTCTGAAAACCTGCTGAAGGGTAAGCTATGGGTCAGTTCTGACTTGATGGTAAACAACAGAGAGCCATAGAGAGCTCTGGTGAAATAGTGATTGAAGAGTTGCACTTCCAACCTAAAGACAAGTGTGGCAGAGGAGAAAATGAGCAACCTACCATGTGATTTACAGCCTCTGGAAACCTCCTGGAGGGTCAGCTGTGAGGCAGTCATGATTCAACTACAGTGAGTGAGTGTGAGTGAGAGAGTGAATTAATGAGCTAACCCAACCTAAGACTAAGTCAAATACAAATGGCACTAGGCCAAAGTGGCCATATGAGCCAACAACTTCCTGCCTAGGTGTAAATCTTAACAATTTGAAAGCAGAGACTCAAATAGATACTTGTATCTCAATATCCACTGCAGCATCACTTGAGATAACCCAAAGGTGATAAAACCCCACATGCCCATCCTAAATGACTGGGTAAACAAAATGGCATATAGACAAACAATGGAGTATGTAGCCATAAAGGGAGTCCCGATACATGTTACAACATGGATAACCCTTGAAAACATCATGCCAAGTGAAATAAGTAACACACAAAAGAACAAATACAATATGACCTAACTTGTATGAAACATTCAGAAAAGGGAGTACTGCTTCAAGGGTACTAAGTGGTGATAGTTGTCCAACATGATGAATGCAATTAATGTCACTGAATTAGACACATGCAATGTTTAGAATGACAAACTTTTCTATATACTTCTATTGCAATGATACTTTTTTAGAGAAGAAAATGTATTGGAGTGGAGGTTTTGTGGGGATTTTTCTTTCCCTCCTTCCAGTAAAGGGTTCCTGCAAACTGCTCAAATAATCCCTAGTGAGTAAGGAACTAAGGCAGAAACCTCTGCTCACACACTTTCTGGCAAACTAAAGAAAGTAGCATTATTTACTCAATTCTGCTCAAAATGAATGACAGATGTGCTGGGGCTTCCAAGGTACTCTTCTTCCCTGTAAGCTCCGTCAGTCTAAACAGAGTCCCCCTCGAATTCATTTTCCTCTCCAGTCCCCACCTCCCCCCACCCCTGGGGAAGTTGAACTTCACTAAGGGGGAGAATTCAATAAAAGAGGAGAAAGTAACACAAAATTCAGCTGGCAGAATAGAGCCAGTCCCTTGAAGTCCACAGGATGGAGAATAAGAGAAGATAAAAATACACCCTGACTTTATCAAACTTTAATACAGTGCTTACCTTGTTCTTTTCTTATCCCTATTTGTACTTTCTAATGAATATCTCTTCTTCCCACCCCCCCACCCCTGCTCTCTTGTTTCTACCCACTAATTTTTACTCTCTCTGTCTTATATGCTGTAGTAAATAACAGAATTAGATTGTTACAGTTTGTTTGGTTTATAACAAGGTACACTAAAGACTCCAATCAGAAGCATGAAACATTTGTTTCAAATTGTACTCTAACAAACAATTTAGTGTCTGTTATTTTCTTCCCTCCCTAATCAGCCTTGATCCCAATAAATGCAATTCTTCACCTTCCTATCTGGGTCTGAGACCTCTGAGGACACAGAGATCCTGACAAGCCCTGTCACCTTGGATAAAATAGTATCTCTTCCTGCTTCAGCTTCCTGATCATCCTCTGCTCATTCTTGATCGTGACAACATAAAATCTCTACTATATCATTACTCTGAGGATTAAATGAAAGATGTGTGAAGTGTTGAAGATATTATCTTTTTTGTGGATGTGCATAATAAATGTTACCTGTTACTGTTGTTGTTATTGTGAGGCAGCATAAAAGTAGATTGTACAGCCTGTCAATCAGGAAAAGCAAGCAGCACCAAGGAATGATGTTCACTCTTCTCCTCTCAGGATTCCCTTCTTGGAATGAATTGATATGGTAAAGAGGAGCTCAGAAAGAGCACCAAAGTATAATCAACTTACCTTGTCTTCCAGAATACCTTTACTGCCCCCCCCCCAATGTTTGAGGCCCAAGGACATAGTGAAAGGCATTTACCGAGCAGTCAATGAAATCACACCATTTACCAGGCCAACATCTATTTAAGGGATACTGGACAACAATATTTTTTTACTTGATTCTATGTGGAGGTTGATACAGTCTTGGTACCATAAACCCTACTCATCCAGTTGGTCAACAAGTCCTAAGCCATTCTCAGTCCATGGGGGTCCCAGGTCATAATGAGTGGGTTAAAACAGCATGGCTGATTGGTAGCCAAGACCATAGTCACTGGGCTATCAGGGCTAGGAGTTAACATTTACACTCACTCGCTTACTGCCATTGAGTTGGAACCAACTCATACCTGACCCTCCAGGGTTTTTCAGAGGCTACATATCACATAGGATTACTCCCATAGAGCCATTGGTGGATTTAAACCACCTGCCTTTGGATTGGAAGCATAAAATATGTTTAAAAATGAGTGAACTAATGCAGTCTCATAAGGACAAATACTGCATAAGAACATGATTGTAAAAATAAAAGGATAACTAGTTAAACGTGTATGGGAACTCAAGGCAGGGGAGGACTGAGGATGGATAGGGGCACACACGGGTTTGCACAGTTTGGTGGGTGAAGGGAGGGGGGAAGTAAGTGGGAAGGATCCAGGCAAAAAGATAGGGTAATAATGGGCAAGATCCAATGGTGACTAATTTTATAAAACATAATGTATGAGAATGTATGAAACACATGCGAATGAAGAATAGTCTGAAACACAATGTATATGAACTTTGTAAACAAATCAATTTTAAAAATAAGCACAAAAAATATCTGTTATCTAATGGCAAGCCACTTTTTTAAATAAATGAGATCTTCAGGAAAGGAATATATAAAGTAGTTCAACCTCCAACTGGAGGAAAAAACTAAATGGAAACATCGAATAAGGACACTGGCAAAGCATGAAATTGTAAACAGTACTTTTTGGCCATTTTGAACAGAAGGTTCAGCCAGCTTGGGAACTCAAAACTTCAGTGGTGTCCCCATCAGCATGTGTCTGATGACAACAAAGGTGTGATCTCCCCCCTTCCCTACCACTTACCAGGTGGGTGGCAGTATCCTCCTGGCACATCTCAGCTCCTCCTGAGGCGAGACCCTAGCCATTTTGTATCTAGCACTGGGAACATGCTTGACCCTATATTCATCGATCCCCTTCAGAAACTGGTGTACTGTGCCATGCGTGGCCGGCAACCAGCCACTGAATTAGTAGAGCTGCCAACATCAGCCTGGGATCATTGTCTCTCACTAGGCACCCTTGAGGGGATATCATGCTCACCACACACCACAGTTGCATTTGAAGCAGTGCACCTTCCATGGAGTGCACCATCCTGGAGAATCTTAGATTGACAGTGATTGTCTCCTCACATAAGCCATCTCTGCCTAGGTATCCTGCCTGTGCTCAAACCTGGAATGGCATGGAAAACATACTGAGCCAGGCAGACTGTCTTAGGCTCCTGTAAGGTCTGAAGATACTCCATCCCATCATGGGTGCCCCACTCTTCAACAAACCCCTCAGACCAAAAGCCCAGTCTACATTATGGGTACTCAGTCAGCTCTCAATTTAGTAAAAACACTTACCTGACTGAAAACACTGTAATTCCAACTTTCTGTTGGATTGGCACCCAAACTGCCCCAGACCAGACACCTTGCCTCAACCTACCACAGCTGTGGCAACAGCACCAGTCAGATGGCCAGCTCAAGGTCTCTCCTTTTCTTCTCTCATTTTTTATTTACTTTTGGATTTTTGTCTGCTTGTTTGATTTTTATCTGCTTTTATTATTGTGGGAGTTTTGGTGTTGCTGCTAATTTATTTGGGCATGGGTTTTCCCCCTGTGTTGTCTGCTTTCACTCTAGCCTTCTCTATTCCTCTTGCTTGATTTCTCTCTTTTTGTTTCTGCCTGGTTTGGTTTTGTTTTTCTTACTTTCCATTATGATTCTCCTTCCTTTTGCACCTCTTGCAATTTTAGTTTTTCTATTTTCTCATACAGTCCAGTATGTGGGGTTTGGGGAGGGGGAATTTTTATTGTTTTCTTTTGTTTATCTTTTTTCATTGTCCCATCTGGTGACAGACAGCAGCAGTAGACAGCCACACTTACCCCTCCTGCAGCTTCACTACTGGGTAAGATCCTGCTCCATGTGATCTGCTCCTGGCTACAACCGACACCGAGCTAGTCTACCCTTAACTCTATGCAAACAGTGAACATAGAACTTCACATACATCTCAATACTCACATAGACCCATCAGAAGACAGACGGTGAAACAGTAAGAATGACCACATTATCAAGTAGTACAAGCCATGCTTTCATGGCTTATTTGGATATAGAAAAACAAAATAATATAAAGACAAAAATACTCCACTTTCTCAGAGGTAACAGATCACTATAAACCATCTAAAAAATCAAAATAAGATGGCATAACAAAGTGACCAAAATAAAGAACAAGAAAATTTTCCAGAGGAATAAAAGCTATTGGAGTTTCCTGATAAAGAATGCCACAAAATGAATATTAATGTTATCTATGTATTGAAAACACAAAGAAAATCTAGAAGATATAAAACAATAACAACAACAATTTATAATACCATCTTTGGTAATGTCAGGTGGATCTTGGCTGGAAGCAGAGAATACCAGAATGTCTATCTGTGCTTTATTAACTATGCAAAGGTATTTTATGGTGATCACAACAAATTATGGCTAACATAGAGAAGAATAGGAATCCTAGAACTTTTAATTGTGCTCATGTGAAACCTGTACCTACATCAAGAAGTTGTTGTCCAAATAGAGCAAGGGAACACTGCATGATTCAGAATCAGGAAAAGTGTTCATCAGACCTTTACCTTTCTCTATACCTATTCAATATGTATGCAGAACAAATAATTTGAGAGGCTAGACTTTATGAAGAAGAATATGACATTAGGATCAGTGACAGTCTCATCAATAACCTGTGTTATACAGATGAAACAACCTTCTTACTGAAAGTGAAGTGAACTTGAAGCACTTGCTGAAAAAGATCAAGGAGTACAGTCTTCAATATGGGTTACACCACAACACCAAGAAAACAAAAATCTTCACCACTGTGTAATGGGTACCATCATGATATTTAGAAAAAATATTGAAATTGTCAACAATTTTATCTTAATTTCATCAATGTCCTTGGTACCAGTAGTCAAAAAATTTTAAAAATGTGTTGCATTGGGAAAGTCAGCTTTCAGGGAACTGTCCAAAGTGCTGAAGAGCAATGATGTCAGTTTAAAAATCAAGATGCAATGTATACAAATTTTATAAGTAAACCAGTATAAAGTGTAAAAAATAATAAAGTAAAAAAACAACTAAGGTGTGCCTGATCTAAGTCATGGTCTTTTCAATTACTTGCTATGTATCTGAAAGATGAACAATGATTAAGGATAACAGAAGACAAATTGATATCTTCTTGAGTTATGGTGTCGAAGAACAGTGCTGAATATCCCCAGAACTGTAAAAAAGAACAAACAATGTTTGTTTTGGAGAAAATGAGGCCAGGGTGCTCCTTGGAGGCAAGGATGGTAAAATTTTGTCTCACATATTTTGAGGATGTTATTAAGAGGAACCAGAAAGGTGGGGGTAAACATGAGAGAGGATGACCTTCAATAAGAATTGACTCTAGTAATGGACTGAAGTCCATAATTAGAATGACACAGGAGAGTACAAGATTCATATCCATTATTTATATAATCACTATAAATTGCAGTTGACTTGATGGAATAGCACAAGAGCAACATACAGGACCAAATAGGTAAAATAAAGATAAAATTTCAAGCCATACAAAAAAAGCAAATAGAAATTCTGAGTATTAAGACTAAAATTTCAGAAATTGCTAACACAGTTGAAGGGCAAAAGAACAGCACTGAAGAAATAAAATATAGACTAAGTGAGATGGGGGACAAGTACCTCAACACTAGTCTATTAAAACAATCATAAAAAGGGGAAATCCTATAGAGGCTGTTCCACTCTGTCATATGTCACTGTGAGTTGGAACCAATTCAATCATACCTACAATTATATACTAGCTTGTATTTCTGGTAGTTCTCTGTGGATGTACTGTTTCAGTTGGTTTTGGTTTTACCAGGATTTTTATTAGTGTTATCGCTCAATAATTTTCACACTCTGTTGGCTAGCCTTTTTTTTTAAAGGGGATAAATATGAATCTCTTACAGTGGAAAAAAAAGAGGGGGGAGACATTAAGAAGGCCCAAGAATTACATGGAACAACATCAAGAAGAATAACTTATATAACAGGAATTCAGAAGAGGAAGAGACATCCCCTCCCCCCCCCAAAAAAAAAACCACAAAGAAAATCCTTGATTATTTACTGGAAGAAAACTTCTGAGTGATCCCTAAGAAGCACTAATCCCAAAAGAAAGGAAAAAGAAAACACCCCATATAATAGAAGTTTTCCAAATTGAAGACAAAGAATACTGAAGGAAATTGAGGGAAATTAAGAAGTTATCCACAAAGAATAATGAATAAAGCCAAGCTCTGATTTCTCAGTAGAAACCATGCAAGCAAGAAGAGAATGGGAAGGCAGATATAAAATCCTAGAAGAAAAAATGCTAACCAAGAATTCTACATCTAGCAAAATTGTCTCTCAAACATGATGGGGGAAATTAGGACATTCCAGATAAACTGAAATGAAGGGAATTTGTGAAAACTAGACCAACCTTAAAAGAAAAAAAGTTTTTTGGGCTGCAAACAAAAAAGGACAGACAACTACCCTAAATTAATATATATAACATCATTCAGGCATTGCCCTAGACATAAAAATGCATGAAGTCAAATAAACGTACAAAGCTAAAAATAAGGAACCAAAAATATCAGTCTGGAAATGAGGACAACTACAATGCATGTAGAGGAAACAAAAAGTATGGCTACAGAAACACTAAATGGAGAGGCAATCAAGATGATTTCAAGATAAAGGGAACTGTTTAGACTTGAGAATAAAATAGTAACTTGTAGGATAATCTCAAAGAAAATTAATAAACCTCATATACATTAAAAAAAGAAAAATAATGAAGACTTCAACTCAGCTCATTGTCACTGAGTCAGAAATGACTAATAATTGACTCTTCAGCAGACTTTTGGAGACTATCCATGATGTGAGAAGAGATTGCCTAACTTTTTCCTATGGAGTCGCTGGGGGGTTTGAACTACCAAAGAGGCACCACCTTTGGGCACACCCTGTGGACCACACCACAGGAGCTCCTTCATAAAGGCTTCAAAAACACTGAAACAGCAGCAGTGAAGGAAATTATAAGAAAAGCCATAAACAAAATTAATTCATCACAGAAAAGTAGATGGAACAAAGAAATCAGCACCACAAAAAGAGCAAAGTAAAAATGGTAGGAGTAAAATTAAACTTTCAATAATTATTCTGAATGATAATAGATTAAATGAGCTCATTAAGAGAAAAAGAGTGTGAAATGGATAAGAAAATGACCCATCAATATGCTATCTACAAGAGAAAAATCTTAGACACAAGGACGAAGGTAAACTAAAATAAAAAAGACGGGTGATATATCAACAAATGGTAATCAAAGAGGACCTGGAGTGGCAATATTTATTTCTGGTAAAATAAACTCTAAGGCTAAAACCAGCATAGAAGACTAGCTAGGAGGAAAGTAAAGAAAAAAAATAATAGTTAAAGTGCCAATTGAACAAGAGGATACAACTGAAATTAATATCAACTTGGACGGGCCTGGAAGATATTATGCTGAGTGAACAGTCTCGGTCACAAAAGGACAGATTCTGCACAGGATCACTGTTATAAAAATAGGATGGAAACAGGGCAGAGAAAGAATGGCTAGATAATGAAAAGTATACTGGAATGAGAGAAGGGAGAGATTATCTGAAATGAATGAATTATTATTACACATTGTGTATGGCAATTGACAATCTGGGCCAAGGCATGAATTATAAAGTGAATTATTGGAGGAGGAGGAAGAAAGGAAAATGTGTATGAATGAATGAGTGAAAATACATCCTTTCTGTAAACTTTCGCTAATATCACAATAAAAATTTAAAAAGACACCTATATTAATGGAAAAACATACCATGTTCATGGATCAGAAGACTTAATATTCTAAAAACAACAATATTATCAAAAGTAATCTATATATGACTCTGAGAAGAATGGGAATCCCAGAACACTTGATCATGCTAATGCAAAACCTATACTTGGACCAGGAGGCAGTCGTCAGAACAGAGCAAGGGAACACTGAATGGTTCAAAATTGGGAAGGGCATACACCAGGGATGCATCCTATCTCCATACCTTTTTAACCTATACACAGAACAGATTATCCGGGAGGCTGGGCTCTATGAGGAGAAATGTGGGGTCAAGATTGGTGGACGATTTATCAACAATCTGCGTCATGCAGATGACACAACCCTGCTTGCTGAAACTCAAGAGGACCTGAAGCACCTGCTGCAGAGGGTCAAGGATTGCAGCCTCCAATATGGATTGAGGCTCAATATCAAGAAGACAAAGATTCTCACCACTGGACCAATTGGCAGCATCAGGATGGATGGGGAAGAGATTGAGATTGTTCACAGCTTTAGTTTGCTTGGCTCCACAGTCAACACTCTTGGCACCAGTAGCCAGGCAATTAAAAGACGTATTGCCATGGGAAAGTCTGCTGTTAGGGACCTCTCCAAAGTATTGAAGAGCAATGGTGTCTCTTTGGAGACTAAGGTGCGTCTAATACAGGGCATGGTCTTTGTAATCACTTGTTGTGCATCAGAGAGTTGGACAATGACCAAGGAGGATAGAAGGAGAATTGATGCCCTTGAGCTGCGATGCTGGAGAAGAGTATTGAGAATACCATGGACTGCTAGGAAAACAAACAGATTCATCCTGGAAAGGGTTAAACTGGGTGGCTCCTTGGAGGCAAGGATACTGAGGCTCTGTCTAACATACTTTCGACATGTTGCAAGGAAAGACCGGTCCTTGGAGAAGGACATAATGCTTGGGAGGGTGGAGGGACAGCACAGGAGGGGAAGGCCCTCTATGAGGCGGATTGATTCAGTGACTGGGATAATCGGGATGGGAGTGTCAGAGACAGTGCGATTGGCACAGGACAGAGCAGAGTTTAGGGCTGTTGTACATAGAGTCGCTATGAGTTGCAAGCGACTCGACGGCACATAACAACAACAACAACAACAATCTATATATACAATTTAAATCGTGATCCAGATTCCATGATCATTTTTCAAAGAGATGAGAAAAGTAATCATCAACTTAATTAGAAATGAGAACCTAAATATAAAGCCATTTACCAATGAACAACTTATCTCTGACAAAGAGATGAAATCTATTAAGTGGGGATAAGACAATGTCTCTAACAAATGATGCTGGTAAAAGTGGATATGTTTTTACAAGAAGTTGAAAGAAGACTCATGACTTAAAGATGGATCAAGGATCTAGATGTAAAACCTAAAATCATAAAGATCATCAAAGGAAAAATTAGTGCAAACTTTGGAGATCTAATTAATGACATAGACAGACTATCAAATCTACTCTAACTGAAAATATACGATCAACAGAAGATAAACTAGATGATTGGAACCTCCTAAATATGAATAGGCTGGAAGAAGCACTGAACACTAATGACCAAAGACAAGATGAGCTGTGGGATGATATCAAAGACACCATCCATGAAAAAAGCCAAAGGTCATTACAGAGACAGAAGAGAAAGGAAAAACCAAAATGGATGTCAGAAGGGACTGAAAAATTGCACTAGAGTATCAAGAAGCCAAAAAAAGGGGCAGAGATGCAGAAGTAAAAGATATCATAAAGGCCATTCAAGAAGACAAAATTTTATAATGGGATGTACAAAGAGCTGGAGTTGGAGAATAAATAGAACCACTCAGCATTTCTCAGGCTGAAAGAACTAAAAAACAAATTCAAGCTTTGAGTTGCAATACTGAGAGTTTCTATAAGCAAAATCTTGAATGATCCAGAAAGTCTCAAAAGAAGGTGGAGGGAACACACAGAGTTGTTGTACCAAAGAATTGGTTGACATAAAAATATATCAGGAAGTAGCATATGACCAAGAGTCAATGGTGATGAGGGAAGAAGTCCAAGCTGCATTGAAGGCACTCGCAAGAAATAAGGACACAAAAATAAATGGGATACCAACTGACATATTTCAACTAACAGATACACACAATCTGTGTTGGGAAATTTGGAACACAGCTTCCTGGTCATTTGAATAGAAGATATCCATGTTTGTTCCCATTCCAAAGAAAAGTGATCCAACAGAACGTGGAAATTATTGGCCAATATCATTAATATCACATGTAAGCAAAATATTGCATATGAATAATACATACTTGAAAAGCAAAATCTTTGGAAGATCATCCAAAATGGCTAGAACAGTACATTGACAGAGAACTGCCACAAGTGCAGGCTGAGTTTAGAAGAGGCCATGGCACCAGGGTTATCATTACTGATGTCAGATGGGTCTTGGATGAAAGCAGAGAATACCAGAAGAATGCCTATTTGTGTTTTATTGATTATGCAAAAGCATTTGACTAGGAGGATCATAACAAACTATGGTTAACATTGAGGAGAATGGGAATTGCAAAACACTTAATTGTGCTTATATGAAACCTATATCTAGAAAACAAGCTGTTGTTTAAACAGAACAAGAGAAGACTGAATGGTTTAAAATTAAGAAAGTCATGTATCGGGACTGTATCCTCTCTTTACACCTGCTCAGTCTGTATGCTGAACAAATAATTCAAGAAGCAGGACTTTATGAAGAAGAATGTGTTATCAGGATCAGAGGAAGACTCAGCAACAACCTTCATTACGCAATTTACACAACATTGCTTGCTGAAAGTGTTGCTATTGTTACTGTTGTGTTGTTATGTGCCATCAAGTCACCTTTGACTCATAAAGTAAAGAGCACTTAAAACACGTGTTGTAGAATATCAAAGCCTGCAATATGGATTATATCTCAATATCAAGAAAACAAAAATCCTTGCCTCAGTATATCACGATAAATGGAGAAAAGATTAAGTTGTCAATTGTTTCATCTTGCTTGAATCCACAATGAACACCATTGATAGCAGCAGTCAAGAAATCGAAAGACGCATAGTGCTGGTGAAGTCTATTGTCAGGAACTTCTCCAAAGTAATGGAGAGCAGTGATGTTAGCCTGAAGACTAAGGTAATCTTGATTCAAGTCATAGTCTTTTCAATCACCTACTATGCATCTGAGAGCTGGACAATGAATAAGAATGATGGAAGAAAGATTGATGTATTTGAATTGTGGTGCTAGAGAAGAGAAGTGAGTGCCCCCAAGGACTGCCAAAAGAGGCAAGAATGGTGAAGCTTCATCTCACTTACTTTTGGCATATTGTTAGGAGAGGTTATTTCTTGGAAAGGGACATCATGCTTGGAAAGGTGGAGGGTCAGTGAAAGAGAGGAAGACCTTCAATCAGAAAGATTGACATGGTGGCTGCAGCAATGAGACAAAGTATGTCAGAAATTGTGAGGATGGCACAGGGTTGGAAAGGGTGAACATTTGCTGTTCAAAGGGTTGCTATGCGGTGGCACTTAACAACAACAAATATGAACGTATAGCCTGATGGTTCCTTGGAGACAAAAATGGCATAGCTTCATCTTACATACTTTGCGTGTGTGGTTGTTGTTATGTGCCAATACTTAGCTGAACCTCGAGTGGATTTCAGAGGTAGTAAATTGCATAGGAGAGCATTGTCCATTCTTCTCTCATGGGGCAGCTGGTGGATTAAACCATATGCCTGTGGGATTGCAGCACAGCTTCTTACTACTAGTTAAGAGAGGCTACTCCTTAGAGAAGGATATCATGCTTGGAAAAGCGAAAGGTCAGTGAAAGAGAGGAAGACCCTGAATCAGATGGGAATGACATAGTGACTGTTGCAATAAGCTTGAGTGTGTTGAAAGTGTGAGGATGTCCCAGGATAGGACAATGTTCAAATCTGTTGTCCATAGATTCACTATGGGCTGTATTAAATGGTATCTAACAACACCATAGATAAAATCTTTATTTGCATCAAAAGAGTAAAAATAGAACATACAGACCACGAAAAAATTTTTGGCAATGACATATCAGACAAGGGATTCACCTCTAAAATTTATATAAAGCCCCAATACCTCAATAAGAGAAAGACAAAACCCCAATTACAAAATAAGCAGAAAACAAAAAATAGATTCTTAACCCAAGAAGACATTCATATGGCAAATAAACACTTGAAGAAATACTCAAGATCAGTAGTTCAATGATCAAGATAAATTCTCAAGATCAAGTACCTACTATAGCTCACCTGTTATCAGATTCCTCACGCTTTATATGACACGGGAAATTTCCCATCTTTCTTCCATAGAAGTAGTGGCACGTTTGAACAGCCAGAGAAGTTCTGTCTTTGGATTAGAAGTGGAACTCCCTACAGATCAGCCAAAAGAGCTTTCCCCATTAGCTATTAGAAAGATGCAAATCAAAATAACAATGAAAGAGGCATGAAGGTATAGGTAAGGTATAATGGGGACTTGAGGATATGGAGAGACAAAAGTAGTAGACCAATAGTAAGCAATTATATAAAACACAATGTAAAGAAATGATTTTATAAATCAAAATATATATGAATGAAACCATGTATATAGGATTGAATGTATAAAAGTGAGTGATGGTATGCATATATAATAAATTTTTCAAAACAACAATGAGATATCACCTCAGTCCAGTAACAATAGCAATGTTCAAGAAGACAACAAATAATAAACGTTGGTGAGGAAGATGTCACAGGACAAATGCCAGTTAGAAATACCCACACTGGACCCTTTGTCAGAGAACTGGAGTTAGCATCCTTTCTTTTGAAACTAGTGGGGAAGGGGAAGGATGAAGGAAGAAATATTAGGAAGTTAAGTGCCACAGAAAACACAGAAGCCACTAATGACTGTGTTAAAGACACTTAATTACAATGAGAAGTTGAAGTTGTGTCTGAGTTCAAAGGCTGAAAAGCTGCAGGTTCATATGTTTGATGCTCTCTAACAGCCCACATTTGCCTTCTACAACTGGAAACTTGCACAGAGCCAGACTGCTAGTTCATGATTGTTCTCTGGGCTCAGTTACTTGGTAGTCAAAAGTTTGGTTTTGGTTTGGGGGATATCTAAGTCATGGGGTCAATAGAACAGGTTGCAGATGGGGTGTGAGAGGTGGCTCCAAGTCTCTCTACATTGGCGGGTCCTGCAAAATTGGATCTCCTTCAGCCTCTAGGCATCAGAGGGCTCCCTCACCTGAGTCCAGAAAATACAAAGACTTCTTGTAATCTATCAACTAGAGCTGGAAAGGTTGTCATTTATGGCTAATCTCAAGTAGAATGTTGGTACATGATAATAATACAATAATTATTTTCCCTAGTCAGAGATCAGAGATTAGCTGCCTTTAACCTCAGTTTCCTGAATCCTAGAAGACAACTATGATAGCATGAAGGGGTCCATGAACCTGCTTAGCTCCGCAGATGACCACTAATTACTAATTATAGTGTCACTAATGCATCTGTCTTCTTGTTATGTGCCATCAAGTCAGATCAGACCCATAGCCGACCCTTTAGCTCATTTTCAGAAACTATAAATTGCATGAGAAGGGATTACCCATCTTTCTCCTGCGGAGCAGCTGGTTGATTAATAAAGTAGAATATGGCATCAAGATTGGAGGAAGACTCATCAATAAACTTCAGCATGCAAATGACACAAGCTTGCTTACAGAAAGTGAAGAAATGAGCTCATAGTCATTGCAAAGGTAATAGATGACTGTTCTGCATAGGGTTGCTGTGAATTGGAGCTGATTTGATGGCATCTCTGGTGGCCTAGTGGTAAGAAGCTGTGCTGCAATCCCAAGAGTATGTGGTTTGAATCCAGTAACTGTTCCTCAGAAAAAAAGATGGGCAATCTCCTTCCCTGCAATTAATTCACTGCTTCTAAAAACCCGCTGAAGGATCAGCAATGAGTCAGTTCCAACTCAATGGTACATAATAACAAGCTATTATTGTAGTTTCTGAGTGGATGTAAGTTGTTAAAGCAATGGACTGTTAACTGAAAGATCAGCAATTGAAGACCAGCCAAAAAGATCTTATAAGATCTATATACTTATCAAAACCCAGCCACTGAAAACCCTATGGAGCATAGTTCTACTCTCACAAATATGGGATCATCATGAGTTGGAATCAAGTAGAAGGCAAATAGGTATGTGTTTTGGTTTGGGTTTTTTACCTATTATCACAGTAAATTTGGTCCAGAGCTAGACTATGGCCACAGGATGGCAATATGTTAATCAGAGGGAAATCTGTAGTCTACAATGCCAGAGACCTGGAAAATCCAGGGACAATGGCAATGTTTAGGGCCAGAATATCTAGAGTGGATTAGATTCTGGACTAGGGTAATAAGTGATATCAGGGGAAACTGAAGTTACCAAAACCAAAGGAGAGCTTGCCTTGAGCTGAATCTGATGGTAGACTTGACTGTGATGTGTGCTAGTATCCTGTGATGCATATTTCTGGTTCGTGGCTCATAATATAATCTTGCCTCTATCCTATGATATACAGCTATATACTGGGAATAATGGGATCCAGGATTCCAATCTTAGACTTGTCATTGACTGAAACTCTGGTGGCCTAGTTAGTAGAAACTCAAAGGAAGGTAGTTCAAATCCACCAGCTGCTCTTCAGAAGAAAGGTGGGCTAGCTCCTCCAATGTAATTTACAGCTTCTGAAAACCTGCTAAAGTGTCAGCTATGAGTCTGTTCTGACTCAACAGCAATGGAAGACTTCAGTTTCCTCATTTGTAAAATAGAAACAGTCACTCATCCCACCATTCCAGGATCTTACTATGTTAAGAAAGAAAAGTTCTTTAGCTTGTCTTTATTCTGCTCTCATACATGGGTGAAATGTTCTCTTTCAATTAAGGGCTTGCTATTTTCTCCATTCTTCTCATAAGTATGTTTACTTATCTCCTGAAAGATAAGTAAACAGTGACAACAACTTCGGATTACCTATTGTCATTATATATGTGTGTGTGTGTGTGTGTGTGTGTGTGATTTATATATATATATATAGAGAGAGAGAGAGGGCAGGTATATATATATATATATATATAGTGTGTATATATATAGTGTGTGTGTATATAGGGTGTGTATATATATGTGTGTGTGTATATGGGGTGTGTGTATATATAGGTGTATATGATGTGTGTATATATATGGGGTGTACATATATATGATGTGTGTATGTATATATGGTATATGTGTATATATATCATGTGTATATGGTGTATATAAAGGGTATATGTATATATAGTTGTGGAGGGGCTTCAGGCCTTTTGTTCATAGGATTGCTATGAGTCATGCTTGACTTGAAGGCAACCAACAATAGACATATATACACATAGTGTGTATGTGTATATATGGTGTGTGTGTATATATATGTATATGGTGTGTGTGTGTATATATATGGTGTGTATATATATATGGTGTGTGTGTGTGTGTATATATATATATAGTGTGTATATATATATGGGGTGGAGGGGTGTGTGTGTGTATATATACACACACACACACATATAGTGTATATACCTATATATGAAATTTATGTGAATTACCAGTTTGTCATACTGTGTGGTGCTTTGCAGGTTGTTGTGATTTTGGAAGCTAAGCCACTTATATTTCAAATATTCAACAGGGTAACCAATGGTAGATAGCTTTTAGTGGAATTTCCATACAAAGACATATTAGTAAAAAAGCAAGGCCAAAATTGGGCAATTAAAAACTCTGCACACCACAACAGAATGCTATTTGATACACCCAGTAACATTTCATTCTGTTGTACATGGGGTTACTTTGAGCCAAAGTGAACACAGCAGTAACATATAGTGTTAAAAATGTAATTGTGAACTGGGCAAATATTTCAGCAGTTTATGCTCCTCACTACCAGAAAAGCAGGAGTGTCCTGATAAGGAGAAAGGGGTATCCAATCCACCCACAGTACGTGAGTCACCTCTCTTCAGCATCCATATGACACTCCCCTGAACCTACAGGACAGATAAGTGTTCCATGGGGTTTCCAAGGCTTTAAATCTTTACTGAAGCAGATTGCTTCATCTTTCTCTGGCAGAGAAGCTGGTGAAGCCAAATAGCCAATCTTTTCACTAGCAGCCTAGTGTTTTAAGCCCTGAAACACCAGGGTTCCTATTCCATATGAAATGTCAGTGAAAATACCAAAGACTACAATTTTAGGCATATAAGCTACCCACTCTGTCTCTGTCCATACAGCACATTCCCATAAAGAGAATTCTAGTGCTTTGTCAACCCATGCAGCCTCAAAGGCTAGAGGCCAATAGTGAATGAGGTGATTTTCTGGGTGTATTATCACATTCTGATAGCCAAGGGAGAAGGAAATTGGTAGCCTCCAGCATCCACTGATTTAACTACGTGACTTCTTCATATTAGTAAGGAAGGAAGGCCTGGTGATCTACTGCCAAAATTGGGCAATAAAAACCGCACACCACACAGAATGTTATTTGATACAGTGGATGCTAGATCCAGTAACATTTCATTCTGCCATATATGGGGTTACTTTGAGCCAAGGTGAACACACTTTTTGGTTAATGTCTTCTTCCTGTTGACACTGCTTGAAACATACACACATATGCACACATAAACAGCCAACGACATTGCAGACACACAACGAGGAAATATCACAATATTTTGATCTAGCAAGAGGATTTTCTCCACTCATTCAAATTCCTTTTTCTTATTTCATCTCTTTCTCTTCGATTTTCTTTCCTCTCTTCCTCTCTTCTCACCTCCTCATTTGCTATCTCATTACCAAAAGTATGATGAGGGCCAGGACAAAATGTCTTGGTGAGACTGAAACATATTATTTAACCAAATTCTCACTGAGAAGGTATTTTTTTAAAAAAATTTTACTAATGAGAAAACTGGGATTTATTTTTTGGGGGATTTCATTCATATACATTTTGTTTCATAGCATTGTAATTATAGTTTCATCCAATCATTCATAGACATTTTCATTTAATTACAATTACATACACATTTTCTTATCTAATAATTGTCATTGATTAATGCAGTTAAAATTCATTCATTACAATGTCTAAGACAACAAGTTCCTACTGTATTTTACTTTTCACCCAATTTTAAATTGTACTTTACCCTTCAACCAATTTATCTACTAATGTTTTTCATTTAATTTTTATCATTTATTTTAATTTGAACGAAAGTTTACAAATCACATTGATTTTTTTATACAATCACTCATAGACTTTTCATTTTATAATATTAGTCACCAATGATTAAAATGGTTCATTCATTTTAATAGTATTCCTAGTCAATGAATATTCCTAGCCTCTGGGGTGCTTTATTGTAAGGTGATGTCTAGATTACCTGTAAGTTGGAACCTAGAGCTTTGCCCCATCTCTCTCCCTAGATAGGTGCATCCTCCTAGGTCAACTTTCTCTTGAGACATTTCTCACCAATTCCATCAAAGTCGCAGCTGCAGGGGTGCCACAAGGCTCCCTCCAGCACCAAGAGCTCAGAAATCACCGTGAGTACCAAAGGAAACCAAGAGCAAACTAGATATATCTACACCTTGCCTTTGAAACTGAGTGTTTTAACCACTGAGCCACCAGGGCTCCTACTCCATATGAAGCATGAGTAAAAATAGCATGGATTAATAGCACTTTTTTATGGGAAAAAAAATCACTCTAGGTATTTCCATTTCACTCCGAAATGCCATCCACAACAACTATAGCAATCTGGGGAACACATCCGACCTCCCTACTGAGTCCCCAACTCCCCAGGGCTCAGGAGAGCCAGGTAGGTGCAGCGGAGGACAGGAAAGCCAGCCTGAAGAGCAGAGAATCCCTTTTCAGTGCAGGCATCCTGCGCTGCCCCAGGTAAGGTTAACTAGTCGTGCCTCCAGCCTAGCCGACCACGATCAAGTGCTGGAAGTCCTGGCTGCAGCACCCCTGCCGCCAGATTTTCCCGCGCACGCACCTGTGTGCGCTCTCCCCAGAGCGCACAGCCCTCCCACCGGTCAAGCGGTCAAGCGGCTACTTCAGGCTTCTGAAGCAGCGTGCTACCTGCTGTGTTGCCCTGGGGTAGATGACCACCTTGTGAAGTATTGGGGTGGGGGACGATTAGGAGCCCTTGCACCACCAGCCTCCCGCATCCAAACCTGACTGCATGGGTTCTAGCTGGAGCAAGTCCCGCCAACTTACGCTGAAGATGTCAGGTAGCCTGAAAACTCTGCCTAGGTGCTCCGGAGAAAGCTGCTGGCCCGCTGCACGCTGTGCCGCCCAGGGTCCCAAGGAACCCACGAGCGGCACCTGGAAGCGGCTCTGCACCTCTGAGGTCGGAGTCCTGCAACCTAATCAGCCAAAGGAGGGACGAAGTGTCCTCACAGAAAACTCTGGACGCCTGAACAGAGTTGAAAAAGGGCTGGACTTATATGGATAGGAATGGTTCACTCCCCTTTCTCCTCAGCCCCCACCTCTCCACAACCACAGCATCCCAAGTGTGGAAATTGCAGATGCTCTTTCCTTGCCTCTTGGTGTCCCAGCAGGACTACTGAGTGCCAGGACTCATTTGTAGGGGAATCGTAGAGGGACAACTGAGGGTTTTGTTTTTATCTGGAGGTAGCAGGGGTGACATCCAGGTGCTTAGGGAAAGCAATGGGACAGGGGACAGGAGGCGGGGATGGGGTAGGCGGAGGATAGAGATAAGAAAGAGGCACTGAGGCAGAAAGAGTTTAAGTAACAAGGCTAAAGGCATTTCCACCTCAATCTGAACCTATTTTTTCCCCTTTATATTGGTTTGCTCACAAAGTTCGTATTCATTGTGTTTCACACTATTCACTCATATTGTGTTTCATACAATCATTTCCATGCATTATCTTTTATAAAATCAATCACCATTGGACCATGCCCATCATTTCCCAATCTTCTCAGGAGCTCTGGTGGCTTAGTGGTAGAAAGCTGCCCTGCAATCCTGAAGGCATGCAGTTCAAAATGACCAGCTGCTTAGCATGAAAAGGATAGGCCATCTCCTCCTGTGGGATTAACTGTCTCTAAAAACAGGCCAGATGGTCAGCTGTGGGTTGGTTCTGACTCGATGGCACTTAACAAGAATCTGTGACCCAGTCAGTAGGAAATTGTGCTGCTAACTCAAAGATGCTTTCAATCCATCAGGGGCTTGAGGGGAGACCATAGGTAATCTCCTCCAGTGCACTTGACAGCCTCAGAAACTGTTCAGCTATGAGTCGGTTCTCACTTGATGTACAATGAGTTTTTTAGTTGAAACTGTTCTTGTTAAATTTTAAAGGAAGTGATCAACTCCCCGAATAAGTTTGGGGCCACAAACCAAAAAGGGGGCAAAAATCTACTAAATGCTCCAAAATCTTTCCCACACTTGAGGTGAAAGTCCTATCAAGGAACATGTCTGTATAATGGACTCCTGTTGGAACACAGCTTTTATTACATTCCTTCAGAGAGAGCGCAGCTCAGAGAGTGGTTTACCAAAAACCAGAACTTAGAGAGAGAGCATCCCTGGACCACAAGGTCAGCTGCCAGGAAGCCCCTTTCCCAGTCTCAGCCTGATAAATGGTGTCAGTACTCTCACATCCGAGAAGCAGAGATTTGCAATCTTTTCCTTTGGGGAGTCTTTAGTGGGAGTGAGGAGGGGCAAAATTATAAGGAGCAGGATTTTCACTTTTCAAGGCTGTGTGACTTATCTTTCAAGGGCAGATTTACAGTTCTTTCTTCTGAAGCACGGATCTGAGGGTTCTTATCACCCAAAGAGTCCTTGTTGTAGTATCTTTTTTTAAAAAAAAAACTATTTTAATGAACACTTACAGAGATTTCAGATTTCTATTCATTTATCATTGAATTTTCATTGCTGCGCACCCCTCCCCGCCCCCAGTTCGCTCTTCTCTTTGAAAAGTAAAAGAAAAATTCCTTCATTGGTATACAATCCCCCACTATGCAACCTTCATTCTGGACTCGTGTAATAACCATAATACCCAATTATATATCACTTTTAAACTGTTCTCTCCCTCATCTGTTTCAATGCAGTGTTCATAATTTATCCAGGTTTTTTTTTCTTCAGTCTAACCCCAACCCTGATGTCAGTCCTGTTTTACAACAGTGGCACTATGCAGTGTTTATCTTTTTGTGACTGAGATATTTCACTCAGCATAATGTCCTCCAGGGTCACCCATTTTGAATAATATTGCATGAGTTCCTTGTTTTTCAATGTAGCATAGTATCCCAGTGTGTGAATATACAACAGCGTCTCTATCCATTCGTTTGTTGATGGGCCCTTAGGTTGTTTCCAGCTCCTTGCTATTGTGAATAAAGCCGCGATAAACATGGGTGTGCATATATCTGCTTGGATGGCAGTCATGATATCATCTCATCCCAGTAAAAAAAGCAATATTTAACAGAACAGCAAGCAACAAATGCTGGCGAGGTTGTGGAGAAACTGGAACCCTTATTCACTGTTGGTGGAAGTGTAAAATGGTGCAACCACTGTGGAAGGTGGTGTGGTGCTTTCTCAAAAAGTTGCAAATAGAGATACCATTTGTAGTGTCATTTTATATAATCAGTTCTAAATCATAGCAATCTTGAAGGGCAGAAAAGAACTATACCATGGATCCAAGTTGACTGAATGGCATTAGGTAGTAATAGTGCTATTGATGTTTTGTGCTATTGGGTCAGAACCAACTCATAGCTGACCCTCGGGTGGGCTTTCAGAGGCAGTAAATAGCACAGGAGGAGATTGTCCATATTTCTCCATTGGTGTAGTTGGTGGATTTGAACCTTTTACCTTTGAGTTGCTAATGTGACACCTTACTACTAGACCACCAGAAATCCCTAGTAGTGTAGGAGTGGTGGTCTTTACAGGAGCCCATCACTATATCTTTTCTTTTGAGGAACTACTACTAGTGGCTTAAAAAATCTGACCTTTAAAAGGTCCCATGCATCAATGTTATCCTCTTTAGATTGTGCATTTCTGGTTGTATTTGGCAGTCTTTTTATACCTTGGACTAGTGCTTCTAAGCTTGATCCCAGTTTGTCTCTTATGAATGTTTTGGGGCTTTACTCCCAGGTCTCTGATCCACCTTTAGTTGATTCTTGTGTATGGTATGAGATGTGGATCCTGTTTCAGCGTTTTGCATGTGGCAGTCCAGTTTTGCCAGCACCATTGATATCCTTGTTGAATATCAGTTGGCCACAGATAGCCAGGTCTATTTCTGGGTTCTCATTTCTGTTCCATTGGTCTATGTGCCTATCATTGTACCAATACCATGCTGTTTTTGTTACCACTAGGTTTTGAGGTCAGGGAGTACTAGGCCTCCAACCTCATTTTTATTTCTCAGAGTGTTTTGCTTATTCAGGGTCTTTTGTCTCCCCAAATAAATTTTATAATATACCTTTCAATCTCCTTGAAAAATGAATTTGGTATCTGCATTGGGATTGCATTGAACATGTGGATTGCCTTTGGTAGGATTGTCATTTTTACCACATTGAGTCTTCCTACTAATGAACAGGGAACATTTTCTCATTTCTTTAGGTCTTTTATTGTGTCTTTTCAGAAATGTTCTGTAGGGTTTTTTTGTATAGGTCTTTTGACCTCTAGTTAGGTTCACTCCCAAGTATCTCAATTTGTGAATGGTATTGCTTTCTTCAATTCCTTCTCTGAGTTCTCTTTGTTACTGTAGAGGAATCCTATTAATTTTTGGATAGTGATTTTATATCCTATCACTCTCCTAAATTGGCCAATTAACTCTGTTTTTTTGTTGAGTCTTTGGGGTTTTCTGTGTAAACTATCATATCATTTGCATATAGCAACAGTTTAACCGTCTCTGCCAAACTGGATGCCTTTTCTTTCCTTCTCTTGTCCTATTGCCCTAGTAAGCACTTCTAATACAATATTGAAAAGAAGTGGTGACAGTGGGCATCCTTGTGTGGTCCCTGTTTGCAAAGAGAATGTTTTTAGTGTTTCTCCATGGAAAATTAATTGATGCATGGGACCTTCTAAAGACTAAATACCTGTGCACATAAAAAACTTTTTCCAACAGGGTGAAAAGAAAACCTACAGACTGGGAACAAACATTTAGCAATACCATCTCAGATAAGAGTCTTACAACAAAAGTACAGAATACTTCTGGGCCTCCACAAGAAAAAGACTGATAACCCAATTATAAAAAGGGCAAAAGACATGGAAAGAATTTTCACAGAGGAAGATATTCGAATGGCAAACAGACACATGAGGAAATTCTCCAAATCACTGGCAATAAGAGAGATGCAAATCAAAACCATAATGCGCTACCATCTCACTCCACTAACAGTGACAAAGTTTTAACAGGGCAGCAAGTAATAGATGTTGGAGAGGATGTGCTGAGAAAAGAACTCTTATACATTGTCGGTGGGATTGTGAAATGATGCAGCCATTCTGGAAGGCAGTTTGACACTTCCTCAAAAAGCTGAACATAGAAATTTCATATGACCCAGCTATTCCACTACTTGGAATATACCCTGAGAAAATGAGAACTGAGGCACAAACTGAGATTTGTACATCAATGTTCATAGCAGCATTATTCACCATCACAAAAACATGGAAACAGCTCAGATGCCCAACTACAAACAAATGGATTGAGAAACTATGGTACATTCACACAATGGAATACTATGCAGCACACAGGAGCAATAACTTCGTAAATTATTACCTAACTTGGGAGGGACTGGACAGTATTATGCTGAGTGAACTAACTCAGTCCCACAAGGATAAATATTGTATAAAACCTTTATTGTAGAATGATATAAGGATCCAGGAGGGGTGGGAGAGGCTTGAAGCTGAGGGATGTGGATGTGCTTAATCATGGGGTTGTACAATTTGATGGAGACAGGGTGACGGAAATTGAAATAATTTGTTCAAATTTGTGTTCGAGTTTTGTAAATAAACCAGTAGAAAAAAATATAATTGATAAAGGATTAATTAGACTTGTAGGGAGACAAAGTAAAATACGTTTCTTACAGCTTCCTGAAGAGCATCCGTAACAGCCTGTCCAAAGAATACTGACTTGTTAATGATCTAATAGTAAAAGAATCAAGCACACACACACACACACACACACACACACACACAAGCTGATCTTTCAGTCAGCAACTAAACAATTAAACACTGCAATTACCAAGGATCCTTTAACCCAAGCCCTCTCTTTGATTCACCTATTTTCCCGTCATTCAAATCTTTCCTTTCTTGAATAGAAACTACAGTTCAGATAGGACCAATGAGGCTGGGAGTGAAGGTGAAAAGATGTAGGATGCCCTTGATATTTTTTTTGCTAGCTGCAAAAATTATAAAATTATTTCCTCCACTGCCCCTGGCTCCCTTGCCTTCAGAAATCTGGGAATGGAGCCATTCTCAGAGAGGAGAAGAAACCAAATTGTCTTTTTCTTCTTCTCCAACCATGGTCAAAATAGTTCTCTCCATCCTGAAGGGCCTCAGAAAAGAGAAAGTGTATGTATATTTCTCTTTCATAATTTGCTTAGTCCAGAGGGTGCAGGTGTAAAGGAGGGGGGGGGAAGATCAAGGTCCCTAACTTCCCTCAGCTGCTAACTCTGGGGACAGAAATGTGGCTAAGGGGCACTTCCTGTCCAAGGCCTGCACTTAACCTATTAGCCAATGAAGCAGAGACTCTGCCAAGAATTTGACCCCTGCTGGAGGGAAAACACTTGTTCAGCACAGTAAATGGGATTTTAACCACCTGGTGCTGCAGTTCAGGCTTTTGGTTACCAATCAAAAGGTCAATGGTTTGAACTCATCAATTAACCCCATGGGAGAAAGATAAGAGAGTCTGCTGCTGTAAGGACTGGCAGCCTTGAGAACCCTAGACACAAGTTCTGCTCTGTCTTCCAGGGTCATTGTTATTTGCAATCAACCAGAAAACAATGGGTTTAAGGAGGCAGAGAATTTTTCTGGCTTCTTCACCCTGGTCACTGGCAGGGAAGCAACACTTTGGGTCCTGGTTCAGTGATTCACAGGGGCCCACTCAAACAGCCTGTCATGGTAATTTCACTTCCCCCGTTACTTAAGCTCCTCAGGGATTGCTAGTCTTTCCTCTCGAACCACTGGCATTCAGAGTTGAATGAATGGTTAAAGAAACAAGCAGAGGTGTGGAGTCAGGTCAGCTGGCCTCCAAGAACTTCCAAAAAAAGAATAAGATTGGAAAGTCCTAAGCTATATATGTAGGTATAAAATTATGAAAGTAAAACTCCCTCTCTACCCATCAGCTCCAACAAGTCCTAAGAGGTATTTTTCGTTACTTCTTGCATTCCTTCCAGAAAACAAAAGTGTTGGATACATATGTATCAGTGCTGTGAGTTGGTTTTGGGGGGGTTTTAAAAAATTCTTTTTATCCACAAAATGTAAATCAGACTCTGAAGGGCTCTTCCACTTGCTTTCTTTAGAGCATTTTATTGTAGTTTGGGTAAAAGGTGACAGAGTTTATTTGTTTCTTTCAGTCAGTATTTTATATACTTATTGTGTGACATTAGTTGTAATCTCTCTGCAGCAGCATTCTTCCCATCTCTTACTTGGCTTCCCTGCTTCCATTCATCCTTCTTTCCTGCCCCGTTAATTTTGGGCACTGCTTAGGCTAATCAGGACACCATTATCTAAAAGCCATTTTATATTAGGGCATACAGGAGACAGGAGGCCCTGAGTGGTCCAAACACACTCAGCTGCTAACCAGTAGAAGACTAGAGATTTTAATCTGTTCAGAGGTGCCTTGGAAGAAAGGCCTGGTGATCAACTCTTGAAAAATCAGCCACAGAAAACCCTGTGGATTTCAGTTCTACTCTGACATACATGAAATCACTTGAGCCAGAGTAGACTCAGTAGGAACTCAATGAGGTACTGAGCAGAAGGAGGGCAGATAAGATCATTGAGAAACCCACCTTTGGCTTCCAGAGCAACCAAAGAAGTGGAGTTACACCTACATCCCAGGAAGAAGAGACTTCTGCCAAAGCTGAAATCTCTTGTACATTCTTTCTGACTTTTGGGACAACAGATTTTTTTTTCTTCTCTCTTCTTTGTTCTGGACAAGGAAAAGCCAATAGTTGCACTTTAAATGACTGATCCCCAGCTTTTAAGACCCCAGTTGCTACTCATCAATGTGATATGTAAAATGCTGTCTTTGTAGATTATGTTATTCAAGGCTGTAAGCCTTAAGGGGAACATACGACTTCATCTTTCTCTATCAAAGTGGCTTAGTGGACTCAAATCACTAACCTTTTGGTTAACAGTCAATCATAAAACCTACTACACTACTAGGGTCCCTGTCATCCTTAAAACTTTCTATAAAAGTGGGTGCAGTAAGTAAGACCAGAATTGGGGAAATGCTGTTAAAGAAATATTACCAGAAATCACAATTCCCAGCAAGCTGTGCCATCTCTATCTATTCTAAAGATTTCTTCCAAATTTGGGGATGATTTTCTCCTTAAAACCCAAAGCAGTGGAAAATGAAATTTGTTTATTTGTTAACATACCTACTATGTTCAAAGAAAAAAAAATAGCCTTTTCTGTCCCTAGAATGGGATAGGGGTTTTTTGGTTGGTTTTTTTTTTTCTCCAAATGAGAGAGCTTAAAAAGCATTCTTTAAAAATGAATATAAAGGACATGGGGCAAAGTTCAGATCTGTAGTTCATAGGCTTGCTATGAGTTATAGTCATTTCATGGCACCTAATAACAACAAACGACAGTTCAATTAATAGCCCTGTCCTTTCCTGTTGTTAATATCTTTATTTTGACAAACACCTATGACCTTGGCTATGAAGATAGTAACATTACGAGAAGCTGTTTAAGAGCAGCAAGGAACTGTCTGTACTATCCTTTTTAACTATTCAGTAAATATCATATTGTTCCAAAATAAAACCTTTATTTAAGAGAGAGAAGCAAAATCTGCTTTGGGATTGGATTTCGGGTTTGGGGTAATCTTGAGTATACCTTTTGTCTTCTTTGTGCCTTAATTCCTCATCTATTAAAACTGAAGTAATAACAATACATATCTCATATGTATTGAACTCACATATTGTGGAGATAGATTAGGTGAGATAATGTAAGGTAACATTTGGCAGTCTAGCACACCAACCAACTAGTGAGTAAGAGTAGACTAGTGTTCCATAAAGGATTCAAACCATGTGCCTTTGGGTTGGTCAAACTCTGGTGGCCTAGTGGGTAAGGAGTTGAACCTCTAATCTAAAGACAGCATCTCTCTGAATCCGTCAGCTGATCCTCAGGAGAAAGAAGGGCAATCCCCTCGCCCTATGATCCCACTTAAGGGTCACTTAACAGCAACAGCAAAGGATTAGTGATGGGGCTAGGGGATGAGGAATGCCCTGAACAGTCACAAAGTTTCCTGTCTCAAATGTCAATAGGAACCATGCTGTGAAACACCTTATCCCTACATTATGCCTTCCCTGTATTCAGCTTCCTGGGAATTGTACCAGAGTATCCAGGCTTTGCTTTGGTGCAATTTTGTGTGGCCTTGAGCTAGTTACTTAATACACCTCCTGTTATGGTATGCTGAGAGCAGAAAATGGGTTAACGTGTGCGCGCATACGTGTGCGTGTGCATGTGTGTGTATGTGGTGGATTGATTTGTGCCTAGTGAGAGAAGACATTCACCCTGAAACCCACAGCGTCCCTTTTCAGCAGGAAGTAGCTAAGAGAACATGCCATCCCCATTTCCTTATGAATCAGGGTGAAGTATCTCTCAGGGAGGAGTGACAGTGAATGGCAAGAGACACACTGACAAAGGAGATAAATCAGAACTGGCTTTGACAAGCACTGTGGCAATTGGACAATTAAAACAGACATTGGGTGGGGGGAAGAAGAATGATCTGGGGAGGAGGGTAGGGAAAACAGTGCAACAATGAATGAATGAAAACCCAAAATCTCTGTAAATGTTCATTAAAACTAATAAAATTTAATAATATAAAAAAAATATTTCTCTCCCAAAATTTGGTAGAGAGCCTTGGTGATACAGCCTGTAGAGGGTTAGATATGTATATCTATGCCTAAAGGCAACCAGTTCAAATTCTTCAGCAGCTCCATAGGAAATAGACTGGCAATCTCCTCCTATATGATTAACAGCCTCAGAAAACTCATTGTGAAGGTCAGCTATAGGTTAGTTCCAGTCATAATTCAATAGCGACGAGTTTGTGTACTTGTGCTTATGCTTCCACTTGCAAATCAATTTTCTTCGTTATGTTAATGAGGAATTATTAGAGTAGGATGTGCCCTAAAACAATCTCTTTTGAGATGAGATGAGATGAGTGAGAGAGAGAGAACAGATTGAACAGGTAATGGGAGCAGGTAAGGAGAGACAGATATTTAATGATCACCAAGGAGCCAGTAAATAAGATAAAAGCCTCATAAGGGCAAATACTTCATAGGACTGTTATTGCAAAAATAGAAAGATAACTAGTAAGATGTGTACAAAAGTTAAAATGGGGATGGGGAAGAGGTAGGGCACTGAGGGTTGGGGAAAATCACAGGGTTGCAGAGTTTAGTGGGTAGAAGGAAGGAGGGCCTGAAGGGATTAGGAAAGATCCAGTGGGGACTTGAAAGGACAGGGTAATAGTGGGCATTGATTGACGATGATTGATTTTATAAAACACAATGGACGGGAAGGATAGTGTGAATGAAGCACAATGTATACTAACTTTGTAAGCAAACTGATATAAAGAATACTATGGAATACTATGCTGCATTAAAAAACAAGGAACTCATGCAATATTATTCAAAATGGTTGACTCTGGAGAACATTATGCTGAGTGAAATATCCCAGTCACAAAAGGACAAATATTACATGATGCCACTGTTGTAGAATGGGACTGTCCTTGGGGTTGGGGAGAGACTGAGTAAGATGGGTTCAATAATGTATACTGCACTGAAACAGAGGAGGGAGAAAACTGTTTAAAAGAGATATATAACTAGGTATTTCTGTCATCACAGGAGTCTAGAGCGAGGGCTACATGGTGGAGGGGACCTGGGGGAGGGTTTGTAAAACAATGAAAGAATCTTTTCTTTTACTTTTCCATAATTTTTGACTCATGTACTTATAACTTGTTAGTCAAATTTGTGTCTTCTAGGTTGCAACACCCCCATGATACATCTTCAAGGATATGAACATGTACGGCCAAGCACAATCAATAAGAGTGCATCTAAATTCCAAAATCAATCTCCATAATAGTCTATGTGTTTCCTACTGCCAAAGGGGCCCTTTAGAGTAGTGAGAGAAGATCTTCACCCTGAAACCCACAGCATCCCTTTTCAGCAGGAAGTAGCTAAGAGAACACGCCATCCCCATTTCCTTATGACTCAGGGTGAAGTCTCTCTCAGGGAGGAGTGATAGGGAATGGCAAAGGACACACAGACAAAGACGATTAATCAGAACTGGCTTTGACAAGCACTGTGGCATTTGGACAAGAACAAACTGGGAGGAGGGTAGAGAGAATAGTGCAACAATGAATGAATGGAAACCCAAAATCTCTGTAAATGTTTATGAAAATTAATAAAATATAATTATAGAAAAAAAAAGAAATTTTTAGAAGCCCACATTGTATGGGCATGATTGTATAAATCACAATGTGAAGGAAGGAATATGTGAAACACAATGTGTACGAATTTTGTATGCAAACCAATATCAAAGTAAAGATAAATTTTAAAAAATAGATAAGGACCTTCCCTCAGAGCCAACATTAAGAGAAAGCCTTCTACCAAAGTCAGTGTACCGAATTTAGATTTTTATCCTCCTGAACTGTGATGAAGTCAATTTCTGTCAAACCCATCCACTGATTATGGTAATGATGTCAGTTGGTTACAACAGATCTGACACTTGCCGTATCCTGTGCTAACCTTACCATGTCGACCATGCTCAAGTCCATGATTACAGTTACTATGTCAACCCATCTCTTTCCTCAGCAAGGTGTGTTTTGCCAAAGACAAGATACTCTTGAAAACATGTCCAAAAATATGTGAGATGATGTGTCCCCATCCTTGCCTCTAAGGAGTAGTCTGGTTGAACTTCTTTCAAGGCACTGATTTGTTCTTTTGGCAGTCTATGGGATATTCAGGACTCTTCTCCAACATCACAACTCAAAGGCATTGATTCATCTTCTGTTATCTTTAGTCATTGTTCAACTTTCAGAGGCATAGGAAGCAACTGAAAATACTGTGGAGTGTATCACACACCCCTTGGTCTTTAAACTAAGATCCTTATTCTTCAAGCACTCTGGAGAGATCCCTGACATCATATTTCCCCAGTGCAACACATGCTTTGATTTCTTAACTGCCATTACCATGGATGTTGATTGTGGATCTATGTAAAATGAAATCATTGATTACTTCAGTCTTTTCTCCCTCTATCATAATGGTGCCTATTGGTGGGGGTTTTTGCCTTCTTGATGGTGAGCTGTAACCTATATTTAAGGCTGTAGTCTTTGATCTTCTACAATAAATGCTTCAAGTCTTTTTCACTTTCTGCAAGCAAGGTTGTGCCATCTACACAAAGCAGGTTGTTGATGAGTCTCCCTTCAATCCTTCTTCATATATTCTTCATATATTCCTGATGTTTTTCTTGATATTATAGAGCAATCCAGTAAGACAATGTGAAAAACTGCTATGGAGGTCATGGATTTTTGTGTACATGAGAAGCATTGCAATTGAGTAGGATCAGGGAAGAGTCCCTGTGCACCTCTGAAGAGGCTGAAGGTCCTGTTAAGGTTGTTTGTCCACATTCACATAAATCTTTTGGACAGATAGTTCTGGACTAATTGAACAATTGCTTGCTCCAAGCCGGTCTATGATTTAGCAAATATTTTCAGTTCCCTCTCCATGCACCCTCTTGCTGAATGACTCCTCAAAAGCATCTTAGGTTTACATGTCTGTGCTCTGGACCGCCTGCCATTGAAATTTACCTGTGCTCAGGTGCAATTCCAAGGAGCTCTGGTGGCCTAATGGTAAGGTGTTGCACAGACAACTCAAAGGTATGTGGTTGAAATCCATCAGCTGCTCTGCAGCAGAAAGATGAGAAATTTCTCATGTGATTGACTGTCTCAGAAAACCTGCTGGAGTGTCAGCTATGGGCCTGTTCTGATCTGACAGTAGGTCAACAACAACAACAGGTGACATTCCCTCTATGTCTTCTTTTGTGGTTGTTGCTGTTGTTTAGGGCCATCAAGTTGGTTGGGGCTCATAAAAACCCCATATACAAGCACAACAGAAAAAAACACTGTCTGCCTCTATGCCATCCTAAAAACTGTGACCATGTGTGAACACATTATTTCAAACACTACATTATTTCCTCTATTTGAGGATCTTCCTCTTTTTTGCTCTTGATTTTACCAAGCATGATGTCTTTCTCCAAGGACTGGCACCTGATAACATGGTAAAAGTTTGTGAAACCAAGTCTCATTATCCTTGCTTTGAAGAAGCTTTCTGGCTACACTTCTTCTACTAGGCTGTTTGTCCCATCAGATCACGGTATAGCTAATGTTCTTTTTTTTTTAAATTAGTTAAATTTTTAATTTTTTCTCCTTTTTTATTAATTTTAATGAAAGTTTACAGAGACTTAGAGTTTCATTGCTGCACTTTTCTCCCTGACCACCCCCTCCCCCCAATTCATTCTTCTCCCTGAAAAGAAAAACCCTTTCATTGTTATACAATCCCTCTCTCCAAGTCCACTCCACTGAGCAGCCTTCATTCTGGACTCCTGTAATGACAATAATACCCAATCATATATCCCTTTTAAGCAGTTCTCTCCCTTACCTGTTTCAATGCAGTATACATCATTCATGCCCTCCTTCTCTGTCTTCCCACAACCCCGATGTCAGTCCTGTTTTACAACAGTGGTCCGGTGCAATATTTGTCCTTTTATGACTGAGATATTTCACTCAGCATAATATCCTCTAGGGTCACCCATTTTGTAGAATAGTTCATGAATTCCTTGTTTTTCAACACCGCATAGTATTCCATTGAGTTAATATACCAGAGCTTCTCTATCCATTCGTTTTTTGATGGGCACTTGAGTTGTTTCCAGCTCTTTCCTATTGTGAACAAAGCCACAATAAACATGGGTGTGCATATATCTGCTTGGGTGGCAGTTATGGTTTCTTTAGGGTAAATTCCCATTAGTGCAATTGCTGGGTCAAATGATTTAGCTAATATTCTTAATCTAGACCATACCTCAGAGGACTTAATTCTATGGTCTTCTTTATTCATCATCCAACTTTCACATGCATATGAAGTGGTTGAAATTACCATGACTTGGGCCAAGCATACCTTAGCCCTCAAAGTGACATCCTTGCTCTTTAGCACTTTAAAGAGGTCTTGAGCAACAAATGTTCCCTGTGTAATATGTTGTTTGATTTCTTCACTGCTGCTTCTATAGGTGTGTATTATAGATCCAAGTAAAGTGAAATCTTGGACAACTTCACTGTTTACTCCAATTATCATGATGATGATGTTTTTTGGTCCTTTTCTAAGGATGTTGTTTTCTTCTTTCTCTAAGCCATACTAAAAGTCATAATCTTTGAGCTTCCTCAGTAAGTGCTACAAGTCCTCTTCACTTTCAGCAAGGCTGTTGTTGTTGTTGTTGTTGTTGTTGTTGTTGTTGCTAGATGTCAAGTCTAGTATGACTCATAGAGACCCTAATGAACAGCGGATCTGACCCCAACATATCCTGTGCCATCCTCACACTTCCTGACACACAAGAGCCCATTGCAGCAGTCACCATATTAATCTACCTGGTTGAGGGTCTTCCTCTCCTTAATTGACCCTCCACCTTCCCAGCATCATGTCCCGCTCCAAGGAATAGCCCCTCCTAGCAACATGCCCAAAGTATGTGAGTCAAAGCCTAATCATTAATTGACTCCAAAGAGTACTCTGGCTGTACCTTCCCCAACACATATCTGTTCTTTTGGCAGTCCATGGGATGTTCAGTACTCTTCTCCAGCATTACAACTCAAAGGCATCAACTTTTTTCTGTCATCCCTATTCATTGTCCAGCTCTCAGATGCATAACAAGTAATCAGAAAGACAATAACCTGAATCAGACGCATCTACGCATCTTCGCATCTTCGTCCTCAAACTGGCAAGGTGTATACACACACACACACACACACACACACACACACACACACACACACATATGTGTGCATGTATATGTGTGTATAAATGTGTGTATATAAGTGTACATATATAAGTGTATGTATATATATAAGTGTGTATATGCATATGCATATGTATATGTATATATATGATTGTTAATGCGTCTCCTTCCATTTCTGATGCTGCATTTTTTATAGTCCACTTCCCCCCCACTTCTGTATTTTTAATGATATGCATATAATTATTCATATACATTATATTTCATTCATGTACATAGAGGGGGATTTTGATGTGTGTGTTTTTTACACATTTCTTCATTGACATTATGTTTCATACAAACATTCCCCCATATTGTGGTGGGGTTGTTTTATTTTCTTTTTTTTAATTTATTTATTTATTTTTAATGTCAATGAACATCTACAGAGATTTTGGAATTCCATTCATTCATTGTTGCACTTTTCTCCCCTCCCAACTTGCCCCCCTAGTACACTACCCTTTTGAAAAAGTAAAAGAAAAATTCTTTCATTGTTTTACAATCCCTCCTCCCAGGTCCACTCCACTATGCTTCATTTTGGACTCCTGTCATGACAAAAATACCTAATCACATATCCCTTTAAAAGAGTTTTCTCCCTCATCTGTTTCAATGCAGTATACATTATTGAACCCATCTTTCTCAGTCTCCCCTCAACCCTGATATCAGTCCTGTTTTACAACAGTGGCACCATGCAGTATTTGTCCTTTTGTGACTGAGACATTTCACTTAGCATAATGTCCTCCAGGGACACTCATTTTGTTACATGAGTTCCTTGTTTTTCAATGCAGCTTAGTATTCCAGTGTGTGAATATACCACAGCTTCTCTATCCATTCGTTTGTTAATGGGCACTTGGGTTGTTTCCAACTCCTTGCTATTGTGAACAAAGCCGTAACATACATGGGTGTGCATTATAGTCCACGTTTAAGATTTTCCCAGCATGTAGATTGAATAGGTATAATGAAATTATACAGCCCTGACACATTTTTATTTTAAACTGCACAGTATCCCCTTGTTCTATTTGAACAACTGCCTTGTGGTGTTGGTCTATGTACAGGTTTTGCATGAGCATGATTAAGTGTTCTAGAATTACAACTTTTATAATGTAGCCCATAATTTGTTATGATCAATTTCATTAAAAGTCTCTGCATAGTCAATTGGCCACAGATTAACATCCTTCTGATGTGCTCTGCTTTCAGCCAAGATCCATCTGACAACAGCAACAATGTTCCTCATTCGATGTCTTCTTGATGTTGAGATATAATCCATACCAGAGACAGTAGTCCTTGATCTTCTGCAGCAAATGTTTCCTATACTCTTCACTTTCAGCAAGCAAGGTTGTGTCATCTATGTAACACAGGTTGTTACCGCCAATCCTGATGCCACATTCTTCTTCACAGAGTCCAGCTAGCCTTTCCAAATTAACAACCCAACAGAATTTCCCTGCACTGGCCCCATGGCCTCCCAGGACACAGATTGTACTCATCCTCTATGACTTCAGTCAGTTGTCCCACCTGAGTCTCTCCAGCCTGAGGCCTCTGGCTCAGGGGAGTTTGCCTGGTTCATCTTTGACTGGACAAACTGTGGTTGCAAATGAGTGCTGATGGGTTCCAGATAGCACTTGCTGTCTAGGTCCCTGCAAGATGGATGATTAAAGAATTGATCAAGTAACCTATTCCTCTAAATAAGACTTCTCCCTGTCTTAACAGGGTTCATAGATTCAGGGGTAGGGCTGTTGTTCTTATATGCTGTCAAGCGGGTTTCAGAGGTTGTAAGTTGCATGGGAGGTATCCATCTTTTTCCCATGGAGCAGCAGGTGGATTCCAATTGTTTGTCTTTGGGTTGGCAGCACAACTCCTTTTCACTAGGCTACCAGAGCATCCTGGGCATCAAAGGACAGGGTGGTGGTCTTTATATAATGGAAGAAATGTTGAGCTCCAGGCTGGAGCTAGTCTTTGCACCTGTTTTCTGATAACTGACAGGCCACTTTTCCTCCTTGAAGCCCTTAAAGGAAGTGCTAAGCCTGAAGACAATATCACAAGCCTTAGAAGAGTGAATCCTTTACAAATCAGAATCTTGAAAAGGGGCTTATTGGACATTCCTTGGAAATGGAAGCTCACGTAGAAAGACCATTCTGTCATCCTCCTTGTTGGAAGACCAAAGTCTCTAAAGCCACCTTCTTGTCCTAATGAACTTAGTCTATCACCAGCCATGAACTTTTGTGTAGTAATTAAACTTCCTATCTGGGATCCCTGCCCAGGCTGAAGATGGAGGCAAACAAAGTTAAAGATTGTGGCCTCACCACAGATCCAGTTAATTGTACATCTATATGCTCTTATACGTGTATGTTTTGGAAGGTTGGCTTTTTCTCATAGAAATAGAGTCAAGGAACACATTTGAGGAGGCCAAATAATTGGCTTCTCATTCCACCATGGAGAAATAGAATGTTCCAACCAGAAATCATTTTGATTAAGGATCACTTTGTACTTGGAGAGATCAGACAACAAGCAACATTTGGGGAGGCTGCCAAGGCCAGCTCTTTCCTGGTACCCTTCTTACATGCCCTTTTGTACTCTTTCTTAATACATTTCTCAAAATGGAGTTTGGTAATGCCTGAATATCTCTAGATCTCTATTTCATCTCCCCCAACCCTGCATGTCCACCATTTATAGTGTATTACATATTCACTCTTTCATTCATATGATCCCTTGAGTTATTTCCCTGCATTATACAGGCAATTTAAAAGGACTGCAGCCATTAACACATTAGTCCACAAAAAACATATCCTACGTCCTATTTTGATGACTTGTGACTGGGATCTTAAAATATTAGTTGATTCAAACTGTTTATGTTTGGGTTGGCAGCACAATTACTTACCTCTAGGCTACCAGAGCCTGGGTATGGAGGGCCAGGGTAGTGGTCTTTATGTAAGGTGTTCACTTCCTGTGCAGAACAAGGAAAAGTGAAAATCAGAAAATCAGAGACACATAGAAATAATCAATCCAAAGGACTATTGTTGTTGTTGGGTACTGTTGAGTTGACTATAACCCACAGAAACTCTATGAACAACAGATCTGAACCTGTTTTATCCTGTGCTGTCCTTACCCTCTCTGACATGCTTGAGCCCATTGCTGAAGTCACAGTGTCAACGCATTTCGCTGGGGGTCTTCCTCTCCTTTGCTGACCGTCTGTCTTTCCAAGTATGTGGACGGTTAAGAACTTAGAAGTTAACTGAAAAGTAACAGAAACAAAAGCAAAACCTGATGATCTGCTCCCACAAGGATTACAGTCAAGGAAACCTTTTGGAACAATTGTTCTCTGTTATAATGGGGCTGCTATGAGTTAAAATCAACTCAATAGCACACAACAATGTTTTCACAGAGAAGTTGTCTTTTTGATACCTTATGGCAGGCGAGGGCTGGCTTGAAAGGACTGAAGTTACTTGTCCAACAGAAGAAAGCAGTTTCATCAGTTTACTCATTAATACTTAAGACCAGCAGGGCTTTACAAAAACTGGAAGTTGTGAAAAATTAAATGGGACACATAAAGATAGATGTCCAAGACATTACTTAAGTGAAAATAGACTGATACTGGCCTTTTCTAATCATATGACCGACTATACCAGTAGGTATAATGACAAATTAAAGAGGAATGACGTTGCATTCATTGTAAAAAAGAACATGTCAAGTTCTCTCCTGAAGGACAATGTTATCAGTAATGGGATAATATCCATATGCCTACAAGAAAGACTAACATGACTATTATACACAAACCACTAAAGTCAAAGATGAAGAAATTGAACATTTTTGCCAACTTCCAGAGTCTGGAATTGATTAAACACACAATTCAGATGCATTTATAATCACTGATGATTAGAATACAAAGTTGACACAATCTAGAAGTTTAAGCAGTTGGAAAATATGAACTTGGTGATAGAAATGGCGCTGGAAATCTTGTGATAGACTTATTCACTACAAATATATTTTTAAAACAATAGTGACTATAAATGTAGACGTTGCCAGATGGAATACACAGAGACCAAATCAATCACATCTGTGGAAAGAAATGATGGAGAATCTCAAAATCATCAAATGGAACAAGGGAAGGGATCCACTGTGAAACAGGCAATCTGTCAATCTTTCACAAATTCAAGTTGAAGCTGAAGAAGATCGTAACAAATCCACAGGAGGCCAAAATGCAACCCCGAGTACATTTTGCCTGAATTTAGAGGTCATAACAGACTTGATGCATTAAAGACCAAATGAGTTATAGGATGACATCAAGGACACCTCACATGAAGAAAGCAAATGGCCATTTAGAAATGGGAGGGGGGGCGGATAACCAGAATCAATGTCAGAAAACTCTGATACTTTCTTTTGAACATAGAATAGCTAAAATGAAAGGACTAAATGATGAGGTAAAAGAATGAAACAGAAGATTTCCAAGGGAAGCTTAAGAAGACAAAGTAATGCATTGTTATGAAATGTACAAAGACCTTGAGTTAGCACCAAAAGAAAAGAACACACTTGGCATTTCTCAATCTGCAAAAATGGAGCATTCTATGGATAAAACATTGAGTGATGAAGGAACAGCAAAAAAAAAATCAAAGTTATACACAGTGTCACCTACCAAAAAGAATTTGTTAATGCTCAATCATTTCAGGAGATTGCATATGCTTGAGTACATGTGGTATTGAAGGAATGAGCGCAACTTGCACTAAAGATATTGGCAAATAACAGAGCTTCAGGGATTGACAAAATATCAGTTGAGATGTTTCAGCAAATAGATGTAGCTACTGAAATGTTGATTTGCTTGTGGCAAGAAATGTGGAAGGCAGCAACTTGGCTAACTGACTGTAAGAAATCTACAATTTGCCTGTTGCAAGAAAGATGATCCAACAGAATGCAAATTCATAAACTACTGAAAAATACTTTATGCAAGTAAAATCCTATAGAAGATGATTAAAAACATGACTGAAATAGTACATTGAGAACTACCAGCAATTCAAGCTGGATTCAGAAGATGAAACTATAGGACCAACAGTCACATTATACTAAATGGAGAAAGGATTCAAGCTGTTACAGATTTCATCTGGCTTGAATCAACAATCAACACCCTTGGTACCAGCAGCCAGGAGATGTGTTACACTGGGCAAGTCCACTGTCAGAGGAACCTCTCCAAAATGCTGAAGAACAATAATGTCAGTTTGAAGACTAAGGTGTGCCTGATCCAGGTCATGGTATTCTCAATCACCTGCTATGCATCAGAGAGCTGGACAATGATTAAGGATGACAGAAGAATTGATGCCTTTGAGTTGTGGTGCTGGAGAAGAGTACTGAATATGTCATGGACTGTCAAAAGAACAAATCGATATATCTTGGAAAAAGTACAGCCAGAGTGCTCATTGGAAACAAAGATGGTGAAGCTTCATTTTTCGTACTTTGTACAGGTAGTTAGGTGAGGCTATTCCTTGGAAAGGGAAATTATACTTGGAAAAATGAAAGTTCTGTGAAGGAGAAGAAGACCCTCAATGAGGTGGATTGACATGGCGACTTCAGTAATGGGCTCTAGTGTCTCAGAGATGATGAAGATGGCACAGGCTAGGGCAGGTTTCAGGTGGGCTATTCAAAGGGTCGTCATGAGTTGTACTCAACTTGATGGCACCTAACAACAACAAACACAGATCCAGAAACAAGAGAGAAAACTTGAAATGTAAGGTACCAGATAGAAACAAGAGTAGAGCTAGGATTGAAAAGCAAGAGAGGGAGCAAAATAAAGAAAACGAATCCCTTTGAGAGGGTTAGGGCTGGGACTGGAGAGACTGGATGCAACCACAGGTATTAGGAGTTCATGAGCAGATCTATAATACTAGGTTAATGTGCCAGAATCTTGGATGTATACTCCAATTTTCTGATAAGGTCTAGCCAGCCAGGACTTTGCTTTCAGAAAGTTTGAAGTCCACTTTAATCTCTCCCACTGTCATCAACTCAAAACTGACTTACAGGCTTCATTGGGTTTTCAGGGGACTATGAGTGGCATGGGAGGAGATTGCCCATATTTCTCTCTCAGAGAGGCACTGGTGGATTCAAACTGCCAGAGTCTCAGCTTTTGGGTTAACAGCCCAATTCCCTACAGACTAGGCCACCAAAGCCTCCTCACTCCCTCATTGTTATTTGCTGTTTTGTGCCATCCAGTCAGAACAGCCTCATAGCAGACCCTCTAGTGGGCTTTCAGAGGCTATAATCCCACAAAAGGAGATTGCCCATCTTTCTCTCTCAGAAGGTCATAGCTGAGAGAGCAGTTGGTGTATTTGAACCACAGGCCTAAGGGTTGGTAGTACAACTTCTTACCACTAGGCTTTCAGACCCCCTGACCCAGCACTGGACAGTCTCAGCCCCAGAACCCCAAAGCCCTGCACAGTTTTGAAGCTGTAAAAGGTCATTGACCTGCTGTGGGAATGCGTCATTGCTCCTCATGCCCCACTCCCTACCCCGCAGCCACACTTGAGTTTTGAGCCTTTTTTTCCCCTTACAAGTAAATGGACTGGTCCTGAGGCATCCACATTCCCTCCCCTCAGAATAGCTAAAGAAACATTTACCGAATTGGGCTGGCTTTTGTACCAAGGATTTATTGACTGTTGTTGCACAGTGTTCCGAACAAATCAGATAACTGACTATCAATGCCTGGAAGGTGCCTCAACGAAAGCAACATTACTGTCTCCCCCAAGGCTTCAAACAAGTTCAGTCCAGACTCAACTCCATACTGGGGGTTTGCACCTCAGATAACCCAAATCAGAATTTACATTTTAAACTCATTTCTCCAGGTGATTCCTGTAGTCCCTTCAGCTAGAGATAAGAATCTCTCCACTCTCAGCCTCCAGGTAGCTTGTTAAAAATGTAAATGCTGCTTCTGAAGCCACTGTGAGGAAAAATAGAAGGGTAACTAGTAAAACATATATGGGGGCCCAAGAGGGGAAGGGGTGGGAGCAGAGGTGTGAGGATGGGGTGTTGTGTTTTGTTATGTGCCATCATGTCACCTGCAACTCATAGAGACCCTATTTGTTGTTCTATTTCTTACAAAATTTTTGCATGAATTTATATTGTGTAATATATTGTGATAAAAAAACAAAAAAGTAAAATCTAGATTCTAATTCCATTTCTCTGGGGTGAAAAGAGAAATTCTCACTGGTTTCATCATGGCCCAAGCATTCTGATGAGAGGATCTGCCTATAAAGTTTCTGTGTGGAGGCCTCATAACTAAAATGACCTTTCTGCTGCTCTATTAATTTGTATTTTATGAGAAGAGAAAGATAATAAAACAAAAATACCACTACCGCCAAGTCAACTATTTCTTAGAGTTCAGGGGAAGATTAGAGGGGCCTTCCAAACCCATTAATGCAGCCCCTGTGGTATACTGCGTTAAGTATTGAGATGCCAACCTTAAGGTTTGCCAACCATTTCACAAGAGAAAGTTAAGTAGTCTGCTCCAGTAAAGATTCTCTCTCTAATTGCTGTTAAGTCAGATCCCACTGTCATACTTCAGGTATGTTGTTGATGCTTGGAAGGCTGGAGGGTTGGTGAAGGAGAAGATCCTCAACCAGGTGGATTGGCACAGTAACTGCCACAATGGGTACAAGTGTGTCAGGAAGTGTGAAGATGGCACAGGGTTCAGATTCGCCGTGCATAGGGTTGCTATGAGATGTATTTGACTCAACGACACCTAACAACAACAACGAGCAATATGCCCAAAGTATATGAGACATCTTTGCCTCCAAGGAGCGCTCCAGTTGCATATCCTCCAAGACATAGTTGTTCTCGCAGCAGTCCATTCAGTGGACTCCAACAGCACAGTTGTTCTCGCAGCAGTCCATTCAGTGCTCTTCTCCAACAGCACAGCTCAAAGGCCTCGATCCTTCTTCTGTCTGCCTCATTCATTGTCCAACTCCCAGATCTTGCTTAGGAATCTCATAAGTCCCATAACCAGGTGCATCACTTGTAAGTTCAACCATCTGTCATATTAGCACAAAACCAGCCAATTCTCAAACGGGATGATAACTACAGCTTCTTGTTGTTATGGTGGTATACTGTGGAGTCAGAACCAATCCACAGCTGACCCTCTGGCTGGTTTTCAGAAGCAGTTAATCTCACTGGAGGAGATTGCCCATTCTTCTTCTGTGGAGCAGCAGGTGGATTTGAACCGCATGCCTTCAGGATTGCAGCACAGTTTCTTGTCATTAGGCCACCAGAGCTCCCCAACCATAGCTTGGAATTGAAAACATATGTTTTGTTATTATTGTTGGTGCTATGCGCCATCAACCATGACTCATAACGATCATATGAACAATGGATTTGAAGTTTGACTTATCCTCTGCCATCTCTATCATCACTGATATGCTCAAGCCCATTGTTACAGTTACTGTACCAATTCATCTTGCCGAGAGTCTTCTCTTATGCTTGCCAAGCATGATGTCCCTCTCCAAGGACTGGCCCCTCCTAACAACATGGTCAAAGTATGTGAAACAAAGCTCCACCATCCTTGCCTCTAATGAGCACCTTGATTGCACTTTCTTCAAAATATATTTGCTCTTTTTGCAGTCCATGGGATATTTAGTACTCTTCTCCAACACCACAACTCAAAGGCATCAATTTTTTTTTATCATTCCTATTCATCTCAGATGCATAGCAAGTGATCGAAAAGACCACGGCTTGGGTTCATACACCTTAGTCTTCAAACTGACATCATTATTCCTCTGTAATTTCAAAAGATCCTTGACAGCAAACTTGTCCAATGCAATATGTTTCCTGATCTCTTGACTGCTGGTATCAAGGGTGTTGATTGTAGAGCCAAATAAGATAAAATTTTTACATTTTAATCTTCTCTCCAACCATCATAATGTTGCCTATTGGCCTCATGGTGAGGATTTTTGTCTTCTTGATCTTAAGATATAATCCAAATTGAAGGCTTTGATCTTCTGTAGCAAATATTTCAAGTCCTCCTCAGTTCCAGCCAGCAAAGTTGTGTCATCTGCATAACGCTGTTTGTTGATGAGTCTTCCTCCAGTCTTGATGCCACATTCGTCTCTATAGATGATTCATCTTCTTGGATGATTTGCTCATCATACAATCTAAATAGGTATGAGAAAAGGATACAGCCCTGACACACCTCCATGACAGGCATTAAGGCATTTTTAAATAACACAAATCTCCAAACGGCAGCCAGTCTACAAAACTGTAATGGATGCCCTGGAATCTGCCTTCAACACAACTGCTGCTTTTTATTTTTATTTTCTGTGAGCAGGACTTATAGATGTCGGTGGGGCAGCAACGCCAGAAGGAACCTTTATAACTCCTGAGAAGTAAACAGCATGAAACATTTGATTTTCAGTTAATAGAGTCTTGAATGCTTCTCAGATCCATATTTTTAAATAAGAACAAATCCTCTTTAGTGGATGTAGCAAAACTATAAGGACAGGGTAAAGGGCCAACCCAGCCACATAACAAAACAGACTCCACTGTCATGTGTCATAGCCAGGTTCCTTTGGGATTCTGGAGACCACATCTACGATAGGCTCTCAGGGCTTGGTGAGCAAGAATCAACAGATGACAAATCCTATAGGGCCCAGAGTCCTTTAATATCTTTCCAACAGTGACTATTCTGAGCAACACAAGTGCCATTATTCTAGTCCCATTGTTCTACCCAGGTTCCAGCGAGTTTTAAGATCAGGTTCATTGTCTTTGGTGAGAAATGGGAAATGATAGCATACGCACTCAAGGATGTATGCACATTTATAGAAAGTGTCACTGTAGGGACAATCAGCACCCCAACCAACTGATGACATCAAGAGCACTGGAAAGTCCTACATATTAAGCAATTTTCCTACTTTGCCTTGCTTACTACTGGACCTCTGGATACCCTTTAATGCTGATGCTGGTCTATCCATAGCCTGGTGCCTTATGTAGAATCAATAGTTATGCTTGTGGGACAGAACTAGGATCCCAAGTGTTAGCAAAGGAGCTGATTCTTCTGGGCAACCTGGATCCAGCTTTGGATGTGGAGGTCATGGGGGGACAGCACAGAGCTAAGCAAGGAATGGAACAAGCTTTATTTGTCCTTAGGCACATGAGAATCCTAGGCTCTGCAGAGTTCGGTGGTGCTTTTATAAGGAGCAATTTTGGAGTGACTTTACCTGGTTCCTCATCTCCATTACCAATTGAAGTAGGCATGAGGCAATCCTACTGACCTCTCTTCGTAGTGTAAGTAAGGGATATATCAAAAAGGCAGAAGAATGTGGTCATAAAATCATGGGCTGGAGCAAAAAAACATTCCAATTAGAAACACATTCCAATTCCATTTGAGCGCGATCTGACCTTCATTAATTATATAGCTTTCTTGACCAAAGACTTCAAACAACCAGTGACTTCCCCCTGGCTTGTCCTAGCCCTTGGAGAGGAAAATGAAATAAATCAAAAGATAGTGAGGAGCTATTTTCAAGTGAGGAACATTATGAGAACATCTACTTCTTTTCTTTTTACTTTTTATTCATTAACTTGCTTACAAAGTTTGTATACACTTTGTTTCAAATAGCATTCACACTGTGTCTCATATAACCACTCTCATACAGTGTTGTTGTTGTTGTTGTTGTTGTTGTTGTTGTTATGTGCCGTCGCGTGGCTTGCGACTCAACAGCCCTAAACCCTGCTCTATCCTGTGCCAATCGCACTGTCTCTGACACTCCCATCCCGATTACCCCGGTCACTGAATCAATCCACCTCATAGAGGGTCTTCCCCTCCTGCGCCGTCCCTCCAACCTCCCAAGCATTCCAAGGACCTGTCCCTCCTTACAACATGTCCAAAGTATGTCAGAAACCTTGCCTCCAAGGAGCAGCCCGGTTTAACCCTCTCCAGGATGAATATGTTTATTTTCTTGGCAGTCCGTTGTACATTTAATACTCTTCTCCAGCACCACAGCTCAAAGGCATCAATTCTCCTTTTGAGTCATTGTCCAACTGTCTGATGCATAACAAGTGATAGCTGATAGCAAAGACCATGCCTGTATCAGACTCACCTTAGTCTCCAGAGTGACACCATTGCTCTTCAGAACTTTGGAGAGGTCCCTAACAGCAGACTTTCCCATCGCAATATGTTTTTTTATTTCCTGGCTACTGGTGCTAAGAGTGTTGACTATGGAGCCAAGCAGACTAAGGTTGTTAACAATCTCAATCTCTTCACCATCCATCCTGATGCTGCCAATTGGCTCAGTGGTGAGAATCTTTGTCTTCTTGACATTGAGCCTCAATCCATATTGTAGGCTGCAGTCCTTGACACTCTGCAGCAGGCGCTTCAGGTCCTCAGTTTCAGCAAGCAGGGTTGTGTCATCTGCATAACCCAGGTTGTTAATAGATCTTCCACCAATCCTGATGCCACAATTCTCCTCATAGAGCCCAACCTCTCGGATAATCTGTTCTGCATACAGGTTGAAAAGGTATGGAGATAGGACACATCCCTTGCAGACACCTTTCCCAATTTTGAACCATGCAGTGTTACCCTGCTCTGTTCTGACGACTACCTAGTTATGTCCCTCACCCACTCATTGCTATTGAGTCTGATCTGACTCATAGCTGATGCTCCAGTGGATTTTCAGAGGCAGTAAATCACATGGGAGGAGATTGTCCAACTTACTTCCTCGGAGCACCTGGTGGATTCAAACCGCCTGCCTTTGGGTTGGCAACTCATTGCCCACTAGGTCAACAGAGCTTTATATTTATCTCGTGCTGCTAAAGAAAGATGCCCCAAGTAGATGACTGTAACAGAAATGTATGCTTTCACAGTTTAGAGGTACAAATTCAGGGTGTTGTATCTAGGGGAAGGTTCTGAAGCAAGAACCTTGCTTCTTTCAGCATCTGTAGGCCTGATATTCCTTGGAGACCTCCATGTTTCTTGGCCTTCTCCTGAGTCAAGAGGTTTCCCAGAACAGGGACTTTGGTCTAAAGGATGTGCTCCATTCCATCTAAAGGATGGTTTTCTTTCTTAACAATATTAAGGCTCCCCTCTCTTCTTGCTTTCACTCTCCTTTCATGTCTTGGGAGATAGGCTATAACAGGCCACACCCCAGGGGAACATCAGATCAGGGCTGTGGCCTAATTAAAGTTGCAACATCCCCCCCTTAAGCCCCTTACAACTCACATCTGAGATGGCTGCATCATGGGGAATGACTACATCATTAAATACCTGCCTCTAATTCTGCCTAATTAACATCACAGGGGCTAGGATTTACAACACATGGGATAACTTCATTATGTTACAGTACAGCACCATACATTAACATATATAACATATCTGATCAGGATCATTACACTACATTACATTACATCGACATCATTATATTACATTACCATGATAAGATTAGGATTAACAACATACTGAGTATCATGGCCTAGTCAAATAAGCACACAAATTGGCGGGCAGGGGACACAATTAAATTCATGGAAGATTTTAGTGGGCATCAATATGACCAGGGTCACATATTTAACAGGAAGAATACCTGAGAGACCTCTAATATTCAGGCACAGACAATTGCTGTGTGCTAGACCCTGGTTGTAGACACTAGGAATACAAAAGTGAATAAGGCAGCATCCCTGACCACAAGAAACTTCCAATTCAATGGATGAGATAGGCAAGGAGGAAAGAAGATAACTGCAGGACTTTCTTAATACTTGGAAATTGAGCCAAAATGGCCAGGTGATGTGGAAAAACTAGGGTAGGCTGTGGTTTTAGGAAGGGTGACCAGGGCAGGCATCTCTGAGGTCTGAGTGAACAAGAGGGGTGTTGTATTAGAAAAAAAATGCAAGAGCAGAGGCCCTGCCATGATAATAATGTGCCTACTTTATCTAAGGACAGAACAGACAGATGTAAGACCCAGAGGATCAATTCCTGTAGGTCTGAGAAAAGAGCCAAGAAGCTACATATTTAACAAAGGTCTCGTCTACTAGTGAGTTTAAAGAGCAGGCCCAGTTGAGAAGCGCTAGACTAGATTGCTAGTCAGAACCCTGACCCTGAAGCCCACAACATCACCCCAGTCAGCAAACTTCACTAAGGGCTATTCACCAAGAAGATCAAAATGTCCAAAATATAATTCCACTAGAAAGGAAACTCCTTGGGAGAATGAATTGTCTCCATTTTGTATCTGCCTTGCCCACAATGGCCCATTGTCATTGGATTGATTGCAATTCCTACCGATCCTGTAGGACAGAGTCAAACTGTTCCATGTTTCCAAGGCAGATAATATCTTCTCTATATAAGTAGGCTGCCCATCTTTCTCCCGTGGAGTGCCTAGTGGGTTCAAACCACCAACCTTTCAATGAGCAGCCAAGACCTTTAGCCAGTGCACATGGAGCAGGGCTGGGCAATGTTTCGTTCCTCTGCACACAGGGCCTTTATGAATCAGAAATGTCTCAACAGCACCTAACACAACAACAGCCTACAATGGGGCCTGGTACTTAATAGTAAATGACGAATGGGCTGAAATTACATGGTAGCTGAAACCAAGGAGCTCCTAACATTTGGTGTGTTAGTTTTCAATGAACCAGAGCTTTCCCCTAACAACCCTTCATTATTAACCTTCATTAAGAGATTAGTTCTCCTTACCATACTAGTTAGGGAAGTTTTAAGAGAATCTCCTGCTTTCTAAGCAGCCATGTCCAGAGTCTGTTTTGAAGGAAAAGGCTCCTTCTCACTGTGGGATCCCTGTGGACTCAGAAGACCCACAGCTGAACAGGCTGATGTCAGAGAACACCTCCAGGTTGCCAGGAGTCTGGTTTGTTGGCTCAGTAATCCTAACCAAGACAGCTGTGAGGCCCACACAGGTTTCCCAGGGCCTCAGTAGGAACCAGGTGGATAATTGGATCTGAGCCCTGTTCTCCGGCCTCCCATCTGCATCCCTTTCTCAACATCTCTTACCTCAGGCAACCAGTATCCTTGGGATGATGTTAGTCTGGTCCCACAGTGCATCTGGGGGCCTGAGGAAGGCCCAGCATCCTTAAGCAAAATTATAAACACTATGCTCCAGGTCTCAGCCTCTCCTTCCTGCTTCTTTTCCCAAACAAAACCTTTCTGTGAAAATAAACCTCTGCTTCTGGGAAGATGGAGTTTTTGTTATTGGTTGGTGGTGGTGGTGTGCCACGGAGTCAGAACTGACACATAGCTGGTCTTCCAGAGGGTTTTCAGAGGCAGGAAATCACACAGAGTACATTGCCCATCCTGCTCGCACAGAGCTGCTGATGGATTTGAACAGCGTGCCTTTGAGATTGCAGCACAAATGAGAACTCTGGAGTTTATCTGCACATATAAAGAGAATTCCAGTAGTTTAGTGGTAATGAATTGTGCTGCCAACCCAAAGGTGGTTGTTGTTTTGTGCCATCGAGCCATAGCTGACCCTCCAGCAGGTTTTCAGAGGCTGTAAATTGCATAGGAGGAGATGACCCATCTTTCTCCCGTGGAGCAACTGGTGGATTCAAACAACATGCCTTAGAGTTGGCAGAGCAACTCTTTACCACTAAGCCAGCATGGTTTGAATTCACTACGCTCTCTGGCAGTTCGAAAGCATCAGCTGCTCCACAGGACAAAATGTGCAATCTCCTCCCAGGTAATTTACAGTCTCCTGAAAACCCACTGGAAGGTCAGCTTTAAATTAATCCTTTAGGGAGTTCTGGAGGCATAGACCATAGGGAGTTATGATGCTAAAACCAAGAGTAGCAGGAGAAAGACAGGAAATTTCCTCTCGTGCAATTAACTGCCTCTGAAAATCCACCATAGTGTCACCCATGGGTTGATTCTGACGCGTTTGTACAATAATGGCAAGTCCCCTAAACTATGAGAGAGGAACTGCGGTGGAGAAGTCCCAAGAGAGTTGTGCTGCTAGCCCAAAGGCCAACACTCATCAGTGGTTCGAATCCACCAGTGACTCCTTTTACAGCTCCTGAAAACCCACTAGAGGGTCAGCTGGGTGTCAGTTACAACTGGACAGCATTGAGAGAAACTGCAAGAGAATGGATTTCTGTTAAAGCCATCCATCTGTGGGATTTCTGTTACAGCAACGCTAGACAGCTAAAGGCCTGAATAAGATATCCCCAAACTCACGCTCTGGATGGTGTCAGAGAAGGCCTAGTTAAAAATCAAGGACTTTACCAGAGTCTGGAAGTACTTGTCCAAGAGCCCTCCCCATGGTATTGCTGACGGCCATGCGGGAAAGATGAAACCAATACAATCCCCCGCCGTAAAGTGGATTCCAAACACATAGCAGCTTTCCATCATGTTGGTGGTCACAAAAGGTTCTTTATGGCAGGAGATTGCTCATCTTTCTCCAAAAGAGCAACGGGTGAATTCAAACCCCTGACATTTGGCTCAGAGTTAATATGTGATAATGAACTATGCCACCACAGCTTCTTTGTTGGAAAGCATACAGAGGGATAAGAAGAAAATTGTCCCCGTTTACATGTGTCACAACTGCCTACATAGAAAGTCCCTTGTTATTCCTTGCCACAGAGTCAGAACTGACCCATAGCTGACTCTCCAGCAAGTTTTCAGAGGCTTTAAGTTACACAGGAGATTGCCCATCTTTCTCCCATAGAGCAGCTAAAGGATTCGAACCATATGCCTTTGGGTTAACAGTCTTCCCCGAAGCTGCCAGAGCTCTCTAGATGGTCTCTGTTGTTACATATTGCTGAATTGGAATCAACACAATGTTGACCCTCCAGAGGGTTTCCAGAGGCAGTTAATCGCACTAGAGAAGATTGTCCATCTTTCTCCTGTGGGGCAGCTGGTGGAGTCAAACAACTTGCCTTTGAATTGGTAGCACAGCTCCTTACCCACTAAGCCACCAGAGCTCCCTCTATATAAAAAAAAAAAAATTACAGCCCAGGAATCCTAAAGGGAAGTTCGACTGTCACGTAAAGTCACTATGAGTTAGATTATGTGGTCCCCAACAATAGGCACGGGACCTTTTCTCCTTCAGAGAGGATGGTTTGAACTTCAAACCCTTTTGGTTAGCAGCCAAGCATTTAACCATTCTGCCACCAGGGATCCTCTAAGAAGTGCTGATAAATGGCAGAATGCTTCAAGCAGCAATTTGGCTCCAGTGGGGGAGAAGGCAGGGTCAGTCTTCAATGAAGCAGAGGTCTGACCCCAGTGAATGTTTGAAGATCCTCTAATGGCTTCACAGGTAGACAGCTGCCTTCCCTGGATCTATCACCCAGAGGCATCAGGGGATGAAGAGGCAGGAAACACACCAGCCTTCAGTTGAGAGAATCAAAGAGGACTGAAGAGAAGAAAGGCTTCTCACTTTGATTGAGAACCTTCCTACTGGCTCCTCATCTCCTCCTGAGGCAAACCTGCCAGGTATATATCCTGTCTGTATTTGCAAAACCTGAAACAAGTCAGGGCTGACACTTGCCTGAGGTATGTTCCCTGAGGACACGAGTTACGTGGCACAGCAAGGGCAAGACAACAAGGCATGGATGGTATCCAAAAGGAAGCAATGAAAACGCAGGCCTCTCCACACCTCTCCACGTGGCCTCCCATCTGCTGTCACTGAAGACCAAGACCACTGTCACTCCCAGCTCCCAGAGGTGTTTGTGTGTGTGTGTGTGTGTGTGTTTAAAAATTTTTAATTAATTTTAATGAAAGTTTACAGAGACCTAGTGTTTCCAGTCATTCACTGTTGCACTTTTTTCCTTGCCCACTCCCTCTCCCCCAATTCACTCTTCTCCTGGAAAAGTTAAAGGAAAACTCTTTCATTGTTATGCAATCCCTACCCCCAAGTCCACTCCACTGTGCAGCCTTCGCTCGGACTCCTGTCATGGCAATAATATCCAATCATATATCCTTTTAAACAGTTCTCCCCCTCATCTGTTTCAATGTACTATACATCATTCATCCCCTCCTTCTCTGTCTTCCCTCAACACCGATATCAGTCCTGTTTTACAACAGTGGTCCGGTGCAATATTTGTCCTTTTGTGACTGAGATATTTCACTCAGCATAATGTCCTCCAGGGTCACCCATTTTGTATAATATTTCATGAATTCCTTGTTTTTCAACACTGCATAGTATTCCATTGTGTGAATATACCTGAGCTTCTTTATCCATTCGTTTTTTTATGGACACTTGGGTTGTTTCCAGCTCTTGGCTATTGTAAGCAAAGCCACAATAAACATGGTTGTGCATATATCTGCTTGGGTAGTGGTTATGGTTTCTTTAAGGTAAATTCCCAGTAGTGGAATTGCTGAGTCAAATGGTATTTCTATTTGCAACATTTTGAAAAAGCACCATACAACCCTCCATAGTGGTTGCACTATTTTACACTCCCACCAACATTAAATAAGGGTTCCAGTTTCTCCACAACCTCACAGCATTTGATGTTTGCTGTTATGTTAAATTTTACTATTCTTACTGGGGTGAGATGATATGGCATAGTTGTTTTGATTTGCATCTCTCAGAGCTAGGGATTTTGAACATTTCTCCATGTGTTTATTTGCCATCTGAATGTCTTCTTTGGTGAAGTGTTTGTTCATATCCTGTGCCCATTTTTCAATTGGGTTGTTCACCTTTATCTTGTTGTGGTGCTTGAGTATTTTATAAATACTTCATATAAGTCCCTTGTCTGACATGTCATTACCAAATATTTTTTCCCAGTCTGTGACTTCCCTTTTCACTCTGCTGGAGAAGTTTTTGGATGTGCATAGGGATTTGATTCTTAGAAGGTCCCATTCATCTATTTTTTCTTTCTTTTTTAAAAATTTTTTATTTTTATTG
>NW_006399881.1:4239580-4245187 GCF_000299155.1 Elephantulus edwardii
ATGAGTCGCAAACGACTCGACAGCACATAACAACAACAACAACAACAACCTGGTTGTAGATTTTCCAGGATGCTTGGAAGATGGATTATGTTGTGAATTAGGACGTCTAGAGTTCTTCTAAGCCCTTCTTTAATGAATCTTAAAGTCGTTGGTTTAATCCTAGGTCCATAATCCACTTTGAATTTATTTTTGTATATGGAGTGAGGTGTGGATCTTACTTGAGTTTTTGGCAGATAGTTTTCCAATTTTGCCAACACCATTTGTTAAAAAGGCTGTCATTTTTCCACTTAACTGATTTCATCTCCTCGTCAAAAATCAGTTGACCTTAGGTAGATGGGTTGCTTTCTGGATTCTCAATTCTATTCCATTGATCTATATGTCTGTCATTTTACCAGTACTACGGCTCTTTTGACCATCAAGGCAGTGTAGTACAATTTGAAATCAGGGAGTGAGATGCCTCCTACCTTGTTTCTCATTTCAAAGAGTGCTTTACTTATTTGGGGGCTCTTTCCATTTCAAATGAAACTGGAAATTGTCTTTTCCATCTTGTTGAAGGATGGAATTAATTGGTATTTGTATTGAGATTGATTTGAACATCTAAATTGCCTTTGGTCGTATTGTCATTTTCACAATATTCAGTCTTCCTGTACATGAGCAAGAATATTCGCCCACCTCTCCAGTTCTCTTTTTGTATCTTGTAATAAAGTTTTGTAATTTTCTTTGACCAGATCCTTTGTACTTCTGGTTAGGTTTAGTCCTAAGTATTTAATCTTGTGAATAGCTATTGTGAAGCGTATTATTTTTCTAAGCTCCAGTTCTGTATTCTCTTTGTCACTGTAGAGAAATCCAATTGATTTTTGTATGTTGATCTTGTATCCTGCCACTTTGCTGAATTGGTCAACTATGTCCAGTAGTTTTCTTGCTGAGTCTTTAGAGTTTTTTAATATACTCTCCTATCATCTGCATAAAGAGAAAATTTCACCTCCTCTTTGCCAATTTGGATACCTCTTATTTCCTTCTCTTGTCTTATTGCTATTGCTAAGACTTCCAATACAACATTGAATAGGAGAGGTGATAGTGGGCATCCTAGCCCAGTTCCTGTTCTCCAGGAGAATACCTTTGATCTCTCTCCATTGAGAACAATGTTGGCTCTTGGGTTTGGGTATATACTTTTTACTATGTTGAATAAATTCCCCTCTAATCCTATTTTGTTGAATGTGTTAATCAGGAAAGTGTGTTAGATTTTGTCAAAGGCCTTTTCTGCATCAATTGATAGAATCATGTGGTTGCTGTTTTTTGCTTTGTTAATGTGATGAATTACATTAATTATTTGTCTTATGTGGAACTACACTTGCATACCTGTTATGAATCCCACTTGGTCATGATGAATTATTTCCTTGATGTATCATTGGGTTCTATTGGCCAGGATTTTATTCAAGATTTTTGCATCTATGTTCATGAGAGATATTCGCCTAAGTTTTCTATTTTGGTGGTGTCTTTACCTGGCTTTGGTATCAAGGATATATTTGCTTCATAGAATGAGTCTGGAAGAATTCCATCTTTTTCTATTTTCTGAAATACTTTATGTAGGATTGGTGGCAGTTCTCTGAATCTTTGATAAAATTCACTTGTAAAGCCATCTGGTCCAGGACTCTTTTTTGGCTGAAAGTTGTTTTATCAGCTTTTCAATTTCTTGTGTTGTAATGGGTCTGTTCAGGTGTTGAATTTTGGTTGGTGTCCGTTTAGGAAGTTGTGAATTTCTAAGCATTAAACTGTTTCCTCTAGGTTTTCATATTTGTTTGAGTATAACTATTCATAACATTCTAATGTTATCCTTTTTCTTATAGTTGGTTCTGTTGTGGCACTACCCATTTCCTCTCTTATTTGGATTATTTGTGTTTTTTCCTTCTTTAGTTTTGCTAGTGCTTTGTTTATTTTATTCATCTTTTCAAAAAACCAACTCCTTGTTTTGTTGATTATTTCAGTTGTTTTTCAGTTTTCTGTTTCATTTATTTCTGCTCTAATTTTTATAACTTCAGTTTTTCTAGAGGGTGTTGAATTTTCTTGCTGTTCTTTTTCAATTTGTTGGAAATGTTGGGTTAGAGAGTCAATGGTCATTTTTCCCCCTCCTTTTGATGTGTTTGCTTATTGCTGTAAAGTGACCTCTGATTACTGCATTGGCTAGTTCCTAGAGGTTTTAGTAAGTGGTGTTTTCATTGTCATTTGTTTCAAGAAATTTTTATTTATTTCATTTTTATTTCTTCTAGTACCCACTCATGTTCAATCAAGGTGTTGTTCTGCTTCCAAATGTATGGGTTTTTCTTCTTTATCCTCTTGTTATTAATTTCTAATTTTGTAGCATTGTGGTCTAAGAAGGAGCTTTGTATTATTTTTTGTATTATTATTATTTTTGTATTATTTATTATTATTATTTGTATTATTATTTCTATGTTTTTTTAATGTATTGATGTTTGACTTGTGATCAAAAATGTGATTTATTCTGGAGAATGTTCCATGCACATTGGAGAAGAAGGTATACTGTGTTTTTGTGAGTACATTAGTACATTATAAATATCTATGAGGTCGAGTTGGTTTATTGTGTGGTTTAATTCTTTAGCATCTTTGTTGAGTTTTTTGCTGGCAGTTCTATCTTTTCTTGAAACTATTTCCTTTTTCAGTTTAGTTAATGTTTGTTTTCTATATTTTGCAGGTCTTTCATTTGGTGCATAGACATTTATTATTGTTAAGTCCTCTTGTTCTGTTGACACTTTAAGCATTATGTAGTGACCTTCCTTGTCCTTTGTGATGGTTTTTGCATTGAAATTTATTTTACTGGAGATTAGTATCACTGCTCCTCCTTTTTCCTGGTTGCCATTTACTTGGTATATTTTTCCCCATCCTTCTATTTTTAGTCTTTCTTTGTCTTCATTTTTCAGGTGTGTCTGCTGGATTTTGCTTTTTTTATCCAATCTGCTACTCTTCTTCTCTTCAATGGTGCATTCAAAACTATTCACATTCAGCGCAATTATTGAAAGGTATGGTTTTATTGCTATCATATTTGAGTTCTTTTTGGTGTTGTTAGTTACTTTGTTTCATGCTGCTTTCTGTGGTACTTCTGTAAGAAGGACATCTCTCAGTGTTTCCTACAATGCTGGTCTTGACAAACAGACCCTAAGAGAGTTTGTAAAAATAAGACCAGCTCCCACTTTGAGGTGACCTAGGTAAAGGCAGAGAGACCAGTTTTGAGTTTGTATTTTGAATCTCTCCTGAGCAGATTTCTCATAGGTAGCCTTCCTGGGCCTTCCCTCCTCTTCTAGCCTCTCCTCAGTAGCAACAGTGTAGAGGTTGGGGTCTGAGTAAGATGGCTCTCCTCATCTCTCCTGAAGGTCCAGAGTGGCCTGGGAGGCTATTCCAAAATCTGGAGAGAACCAAATCAGGGCCTCCGGGGAAGGCAGAGTCCGCATGCTTTCCAACAGTCTTGCCTATCCACTGCCAGGGCCTGGCTAGACTTCCCCTTAGGAACTAGATGGGGAAATGCAAATGCTCCTTAGAAAGGAGCGAGCAGAAAGCCATCAGCTTAGATTATGTTGTTTATGTGTTTGTTTAGTCAATTTGGACTCACAGCGACCCTCTGAGCCACAAATCTGAACTTGGCCTTATCCTACACCATCCTCACTATTTCAAATATACTCGAGTCCATTGTTATGGTCACTGTAACAGTCCATCTTGTTAAGGGTCTTCCTCTCCTATATTGACCCTCTACTTTTCCAAACAGGATGTCCCTCTCCAACAACTGGCCCCTCCTAACAACACGCTCAAAGTATATGGGACAAAATTTCACTTTCCTTGCTTCTAAGGAGCTCTCTGGCTACACTTTCTCCAAGACATGTCTGTTCTTTTGGTAGTCCATGGGATATTCAAAACTCTTCTCCAACACCACAACTCAAAGGCATCAGTTCATCTTCTTTTCATTTCTCTTCAGCACTTTGGAGAGGTTGTTGACAGCAGATTTTCTAAAACAAGAACGTTTTAAAAAATAGTTGAAAAGTTCACCCTTTTGCAGGTGGCCAACTTGGAAAGCAAGTGCTCAGCTCCAACAACTAAGTCAGAAAGAAAGAAGGAGGAGTCTGCTGTCATACAGACTTAATGTATACAAATTTTGTAAGTAAACTAATAATAATAATAATAATAATAATAATAATAATAATAAAAGATAAACTTAGAGATTTAAAAAAAAATCTTTTTCTGAGAAGAGATTGAGGTTGTTAACAATTGTAGCTTGTTTGGCTTCAAAATCAACACTCTTGGCACCGGCAGTCAGGAAATCAAAGGATGAATTGTGTTGGGAAAATCTGTTTTCAGGAACCTCTCCAGAGTACTGAAGAGCAATGATGTCAGTCTAGAGACTAAGGTGCTCATAATCCAGGCCATGGTCTTTGCAATTACTTGCTATGCATCAGAGAGCTGGATAATAACAAAGGATGACAGAAGAAGAACTGATACCTTTGAGTTGTGGTGCTGGAGAACAGTTTTGAACATACCACGGACTGACAAGAAAACAAATTTGTCTGCCTTGGAGAGAGTGAAACCAAGTTTCTCTTTGGAGGCTAGGATTTTGAAGCTGTCTCACATACTTTGGGTACATGGGGAGGAGGAGGGCGTGATCCTTGGAGAAGGACACCATGCTTGTAAGGACCCCAGATGAGATGGACTGACAGAGTAACTAGGACAATGGGGGTAGGTATGTTGGAATCAGTGAAACTGGCTCAGGACAGGACAGTGTTCAGAACTGCTGTACATAGCAGGTGACTTAACAGCACATAACAACAAAAAGAAATTATAAAAAAAATTACTTATATCTTATTACAGAGTCAAGGTGCTACAGGCCTTTACCTTGCTTTTGGTGGGCTGTCGAGGTCTGTGTGGGTTTGAGAGGTGTGAATGTTGTGAGGTGTGAGTAGTGATGGAGCATACTCATAGAATTTTAGCTCCCTGATGTAATATGGGCTTATGGGTTGGGAATAGTATAAACCCCATTTTATGATTCTTGCTATTAAAAAACAAACAAACAATAAAAAAACAACACAACACAACAAAACTTACAAGCCTGGAAGCCCTGGAAAGCAGAAGGGTTTTTTTCTTTTTATTATTATTATTATCTACTAGTTTATTTACAAAATTAGAACACATTGTTTTCAAGAACAAATTCTTTCAATTTCCCTCACACCCATCAAATTGGACAACTCCATGATTAATCCCCCCTCCTCCCGCACATTCTTATCCTTCTGCTTCCAACCTTACCCACCCCTCTTGGATCCTTATACTCATTCTACAATAATGATTTTATACAATATTTATCCTTGTGGGACTGAATTAGTTCACTCAGCATAATGCTCTCCAATTCCTCCCTTGTTAGGGAATAGTTTACAAAATCATTGCTCTTTTTTTTAACTTCTTTTTTTTAATTTCATTCTCTGCTAAGTTTTCTGCTAAGTATTTTTATCTCATTTGGTTTTGCTTTGAAAGAATTGGAGACGGTGGAGGAGTAAAATTTTTTTTTAATTCCATTCATTCATTGTTGCACCCTTCTCCCAGCACAAACCCCTC
>NW_006399881.1:4245977-4271851 GCF_000299155.1 Elephantulus edwardii
GTGCTTGTTGGCCATCTGAATGTCTTCCTTGGTGAAGTGTCTGTTCATATCCTGTGCCCATTTTTCAATTGGATTATTCTCCTTTATCTTGTTGGAAAGCAGTTTTCTGTCCTCCAGAGCCTCTTTGAATTGGGACTGCCTCAAAGGCTGTGGGTCAGGTTTGATTTTTGTAACTTGGAAAGCTGAGAGCAGCTCTGAAGCCAGGAAAGTTTGAATGAGGAAAGGGGATGGGATGGCTGCAGCCAGAGCTCTTGAGTATCCAGCTCTTTGTTCATTTGCCAAAGTAATCCCCTTACAGAGCCCCTCCTCTGGGATGCAGCTCATGCTCTGTTCTGGGGAGAGGGATACTGCTCCTGCCCTCCAGTTGCTCTTAGTCTCATATGAGGGGATGGGACTCCTGGGGAAAGTATATGAGGACAAAAGAGAAAGAAGGTGCTTAGAGAAGTTAGCATTGGCTTCCAGTCAACTTGTGGGGCCTTCAGCTCACTTAACCATTCATTTATTTGTTCATTTCCTCATTCATTAGCCATTCCTTCATTCAGTAGATATGAAAGCAGTAATTTGTCCTGGAGGTAGCATGACCTGGGCCTCTGCCCTTTTAGAGCTTGCAGCCCAAGTGGGGAAGGGGAAGACAAAGAAGGTGACCAGAGGACTCCTTTATAGGAAACAGTTAGGCAAGGCCTCATTACCAAAATGTCACACTCTATTTCTTAAAGATTCACAGATGCTTTCCAGTTCACATTGCCAAACCAGAAATCTAACAGTGTCTGGAAGAAGCTGCCAATATTTTGCAGGCTCACAAGACTAAAAAATGGGCCCCTAGCACCGCTTTCAAAGCTTCCCTGTCACAGGGCCTCTAGCTAGCACAGAGGAAGGCCTGCAGCCAAGTGAGGATTCATCAGGGGCGTTTAAGCCTCCAGCTGTTCAGTCAGTGTGTCCTCCAAGTAATCCCTTATTCCCCAAATCTCCATGAAATCCTCCCTGTGCTTTAAAGCCATAGTAGCTTCTGAGTCTGTTTCATTCCTGTCCACCCGAAGCACCTACTGAGTAGCCAGGAGGGGCTGGCATGACTCAGAGCTAGCTGGAGATTTGAGGGTGACCTAGATAGCTGTGGCCTCATGAGGGCTGGCCATTTAGTCAATAGTGGAGGCATGAATTAATTAGCTTTATGAGTAACTGATTACTTTTGTGCTGAGTACTATGAATGAAACTGTTAACAGGAAAACTCTCAGGAGTAAAGAAACTCACCCAGTTCAGGGTCAGAGAACATTGTTCCTTAGGAAGTGACATGAAAGAATCTTTTTAAAGAGAAAAGCAAACTGGGGTGGGTAGGAGGGAAATGTGCAAGAAGGAATGAATGAATGGAAATCCAAGTTTTCTGTAAATTTTCATTAAAATATCAATTAAAAAATTTTAAAAATAAAGCAGAAACCTGATGGATGACCAGGATTTGGCCAAGTGAAAAGGCAGGGAAAAGAGAAAGGGTTGTCACACAGAGGGCACAGCCTGTAGAAACTCAGGGACCAGATGTAGGGCTTTCAAAGAATAGAAATGGGTTAGGGGTTGGAGCTGAGTGAAACAGGAAGAACGAACTTCAACCAGAATTTTAGAAGTTACAAAAGGAAGGGCAGATCAGACAGGACTGCATAGACTCTGATACAGATTGGGGTGACTACATTGGAACTTTGGGTGACTACTGAAGGGTTTGGAGTAAGAGGCCAAATCAGGTTTGAGCTGGCTTCGTGAAGCAGCAGACAAGAGTGAAAATAGCTGAGAAGCCACCACAGTCATTCAGATGGGAGACATTGATGATAGAAGCTCATGCTAGAGTGGCCAGGGTGGCAAAGATAGGGAGCAGTGGATAGACACTAGATACATTTCAGAAGTGCAATCAACAAGGTGTGGTGATGGATTGGTGGTGGGGCTACAGAGGGGAAAAAAAGCCACTTCCATTCTCTAGAGTGGGGATGAGAGCAGAAAAGAGACAATCTTCCAACCCTAAGACTAGGTAAGGAATTCTTAAACATAATACAAAAAGGACTATCAATAGAAGAATCAAAGTATCAATAACACAATGACTTAAAAGGGTCTCAGGAATGTTATGTCATTACTGAACAGATCTGATCAGAGCATATAGATTTGCCTTGGACCTGATTCTAAGGGGAACATGTTCACTATTTAAACAATAAGTCTTATTTTAGAGATTTTTTCCTTTGTTTTTGTAGAACCTTTTTATCAGAGCCAAGTTATTTTCTTTTGCCACTGTTCCTTTCCTGATAGTATTTTTTTTTCTATGAAAGACTTTATTAACATCTGGGGAAGAGAAGGGGAGAAGGCAAGGAGCCTGGTGAAGGACACACCAGTATCAGGGGTTACAAACAGGTCAAATCTGTGCTTTCTGGCAGCTGAGCACCAAGTCTCCTCCCCTGCAGGCTCCTGTCTTCCTTCACATTGCACTGTTCATTGGGTGACTCTGTCCCTGGGGTCTGGTGGTAGAGATAGAAGACAAGGGGTTGGGCAGCCCAATCCTGACCTCCATCTCCTCTGCAGGGGCCTGTCATCTGCTTTGGTTACGGCTGTTGTGGAAGGACCTCTCCTCACGGTTCAGGCCAGCATAGAAGGGGTGCAGCAGGGCCTCTGCCAGTGTGAGGTGTTTGGTAGGGTCAAGCTCTAACATCCTCTTCATCAGATCAAATAGCTGCACGTGCTCCATGGAGTCCTGGAGCATGTAACTCTTGAGAGTTTGCAATAATACCTAATCAAATATCCCTTTTAAACAGTTCTCTCCCTCCTCTGTTCCAATGCACTATATATAATTTATCCCATCTTTCTCACTCTTCCCCCAACCTCGATGTCAGTCCCATTTTATAGCAGTGGTACTGTGCAGTATTTGTCCTTTTGTGACTGAGATATTTCATCCAGCATAATGTCCTCGCCAGCATTTGTTGCTTGCTGCTCTGTTAAATTTTGCTCTTCTTCCTGGGGTAAGATGATATCTCACAGTTATTTTGATTTGCATCTCTCTTAGAGTTAGAGATTTTGAACATTTTTTCATGTACTTGTTGGCCATCTGAATGTCTTCTTTGGTGAAGTGTCTGTTCATATCCTGTGCCCATTTTTCAAATGGATTATTTACCTTTATCTTGTTGTGGTGCTCAAGTATTTTATAAATTCTAGATATAAGTACCTTATCTGACATGTCATTATCATACCAAATACTTTTTCCCAGTCTGCAGCTTCCCTTTTTACCCTGTTGGAGAAGTTTTTGGATGTGCATAGGGATTTGATTCTTAGAAGGTCCCATACATGTATTTTATCTTCTCCTGGTTGTAGATTTTTCAGGATACTTGGAAGACTGTTTATGTTGTGGATTAGGACTACTGGAGTTCTTCCAAGCTTTTCTTTAACGAAGATTATAGTTCTTGGTTTTCATCCTAGGTCCATGATCCAACTTGAATTGGTTTTTGTATATGGAGTGAGGTGTGGATCTTGCTTGAGTCTTCTGCAGATATTTTTCCAAATTTGCCAACACCATTTGTTAAAGAGGCTGTAGTCTCCCCACTTAATTTATTTCATCTACTTGTCAAAAATCAGTTGACCATAGGTAGATGGGCTAATTTCCAGGTTCTCAATTCTATTCCATTGATCTATGTGTCTGTCATTGTACCAGTACCACACTGTTTTGACCACCATGGCAGTGTAGTAGGATTTGAAATCAGAGAGTGAGATGCCTCCTACCTTATTTCTCTTCTTTAGGACTGCTTTGTTTATTAGGGGCTTCTTTCCATCCCAAATGAAACTGGAGATGACCTTTTCCATCTCGTTGAAGAATGGGATTGGTATTTGTATTGGGATTGCACTGAACGTGTAAATTACCTTTGGTAGCATTGCCATTTTCATATATTGAGTCTTCCTATCCATGAGCAAGGGATATTCTTCCACTTCTCCAGGTCTCTTTTTGTTTCTTGTAATAATGTTTTGTCATTTTCTTTTATTAGATCCTTTGTGCTTCTGGTTAGGCTTACTCCTAAGTGTTTAGTCTTGTGATTAGCTATTTTGAAAGGTATTTTTTTTCTTAGCTCCAGCTCTGTATTCTCTTTGTCACTGTAGAGAAATCCAATTGATTTTTCTATATTGATCTTGTATCCTGCCACTTTGCTCAACTGGTCAACTATGTCCAATAGTTTTCTTGCTGAGTCCTTAGGGTTTTCTAAGTATACTATCATATCATCTTCATAGAGAGATAATTTTACCTCTTTGCCAATTTGGATACCTCTTATTTCAAAATAGCGGTCAAAACAGTTTGGTACTGGTACAATGGCAGACACATAGATCAATGGAATAGAATTGACAACCCGGAAATCAGTTAATCTACCTATGGTCAATTGATGTTTGACAAGGAGATTAAATCAGTTAAGTGGGAAAATGACATTTTTTTTAACAAATGGTGTTGACAAAATTGGAAAACTATCTGCAGAAAACTCAAGCAAGATTCACACCTTACTGCATACACAAAAACCAACTCAAGGGGGATCATGGACCTAGGACTAAAACCAACGACTGTAAACTTCATTAAGGAAAAGCTTGGCCGCCATGGCCCTCCTGCGGTCCACTGCCACCACAATGTCATAGGACATCTGCAACCTGACTGAGGTTCTCATGAGTAACTACCCAAAAGGTAGTCCTGCCAGGTGCGAGCTGTACAGCTGCAATCTGAGTGAGGTCCCTACAAGTCCCCACCAGGCAAACAGGACATCTACAAACTGAGTGAATATTTTTGCGCAGGTACTCATGCATCCCTATCCAGACAGGTAGCCCAGCTGGGTGTGAGGGTGACAGTTGAAACTATTGAGCTTCTGACAAGTGCCCATCCAGAAACTAGCCTTGCTGGGCAACAGGAGGACATCTGTAACCTGATTGAGGTCTCTGTGTATCCACAATCAGGCAGGAAAACAGCCCTCCAGGCATGAGTGGAGCAGCTACAAAACTGAGTGATGTCTTCCCACATGCCCACCTCGACAGCTAGCCCCACCAGGTGCAAAGCATACAGCGTACACTTGTGCTTGTGCCTGCTCCCCCTGCCCCCTCACCACCCGGCATACACCTGTGCTAGTGCCTACCTCTCCTGTTCCCCGTCCCCCTTACCCTCACATCTCCTCAGGGACAGTCAACTAACTGCCTTTAATATGGAGCATCTTGACCTGACTTAGCTGTAACAGAAGAGGCCACTTTCACAGGCCATTAGTGGACACATGCTCTGGTTCAGAAATTCAGAGAGGAACACAGGAAACATAACTTCTACATCCTCATCTGTAGCAGTGATTTCAAATAAAGAACTTATCATCAATTTAGGTATGAAAAACCCTACCACAGCATCATCAACATGAAAGTAGATCACCTCACAACCTACACAAGCACAAAGCAAGATGTCACCCCAAAAAAGTGACACAATACCAATGGATTTCCTGAAGCCAGAAAGTCTGACAGAACTTTCTGACACATATTTAAAAGAACAGTGATTTAAATATTTCTAATGGGTGAAAGAAAAACGTGAAGAATTACAGGAACTGCAAGAAAAAACCATGAAGAGCTTAAAAAAAATCCAAAGTAATGCAGATAAAACAAATGAGGTATTAGAAGCTCTGGAAAAACAAGAAAACACAATCCAAAATATGAGGTCCAATGTTTCAGATGCTGTCAAGATGACGGAGGGACATATTAACAAAATTGAAGAGATGGAACACAGAATCAGTGAAATTGAAGATAGAATTGTAACCACTGATCTGCTAGGGGGGAAAAAGCCGACTCAAAAAGGAAGGAAAAAGAAGAAAACCTAGGAATAATATGGGACACCATCAAGAAAAATAACATGTGCATCATTGGAATCCAAGTAAAGGCACTGAAAAAGTTGCGGAAGAACTCCTGGAAGAAAACATTACAGGCATAATGAAGAATGAGATAATATATATTCAAGAAGCTGAGCGAACACCATATAGAATAGACCCCAAAAGAAAAACACCAAGACACATTATAGGAAAATCCACCAGAACCAAAGATAAGGAGAGAATTCTGAAAGCAGCAAGGGAGAAAAAAAGAGTAACCTATAAGGGAGAGCAGATAAGATTAAGTGCCAATTTCTCAACAGAAACCATGCGAGCAAGAAGACAGTGGAATGATATATATCAAACACTCAAAGAACACAACTATCAACCAAGAATATTGTATCCAGCGAAATTGTCCATCAAATATGAAGGAGAGATCAAGATACTCCCAGGAAAATAGAAGCTAACGGAGTTTATAAAAACAAGAGCAGCGTTGAAGGAAATAATGAGAGACGTCCTTCTTACAGAGGTGTCACAGAAAGAACTCAACACAATGAGAGCAATAAAGCCGTACCTCTCAATAATCACACTGAATGTGAATGGTTTCAATGCACCACTGAAGAGAAAAAGAGTAGCAAATTGGTTTAAAAAACAAAATCCATCAATATGCTGTCTAGAAGAGACATACCTGAAAACAGAAGATAAAAAAAGACTAAAAATAAAAGAGTGGGGGAAATATACCAAGCAAAGAGCAACCAGAAAAAAGCAGGAGTTGTGATATTAATTTCTGATAAAATACATTTCAATGAAAAAACCATCACAAAGGACAAGGAAGGCCACTACATAATGCCTAAAGGATCAATAGAACATGTGGACATAATAATAAATATCTATGCACCAAATGATAGAACTGTAAAATACATAAAACAAACATTAACAGACCTGGAAAAGGAAATAGAAAACACTACTATAGTGGTTGGAGATTTCAATACACCACTTTCAAAAAAAGATAGAACTACCAGAAATAATCACAACAGAGATGCTGAAGAATTAAACCACACAATAAACCAACATGACCTCATAGATATTTATAGGCAAATGCACCAAAAAAAGAACAGTATATGTTCTTCTCCAATGTGCATGGACCGTGTTCCAGAATAGATCACATCTTGGGCCACAAGGCAAGAATCAATGAATTCAAAAACATAAAAATCATAGAGAGCATCTTCTCAGATCACAATGCAACAAAATAAGAAATTAATAATAAAAGGATAAAGGAGGGGGGGAAACCATACATTTGGAAGTCGAACAACTCCTAGCTTGAACATGAGTGAGTACAAGAAGAATTTTAATAAATGAAATAAAGTTTCTTGAAAGAAATTACAATGAAAATGCAACTTACAAAAACCTCTGAGAAACAGCCAAAGCAGTAACCAGAGGTCAATTTATAGCAATAAGCAAACACATCAAAAAGGCAGGAAAAAAATGACCATTGATTCTCTAACCCAAGATCTCCAACAAATTGAAAAAGAACAACAAGAAAACCCGACACCCTCTAAAAAACCTGAAATTATAAAAATTGGGGGAGAAATAAATGAAATAGAAAACAGAAAAACAATTAAAACCATCAACAAACTAAGAGTTGATTCTTTGAAATGTATAAAAGTGACAAACCATGAGCACAACTAACAAAGGAAAAGAAAGAAAAGACACAAAGAATCCAAATAAAGATGAAACAGGCGACATCACAACAGAAACAAGTAAAATAAAAAGACTAACAATGGAATATTATGGAAAACTATACTCAAACGAATATGAGAACCTGGAGAGATGAACAAATACATAGAAATTCACATTCTATCTAAACTGATACCAACCTAAGGTAATACAACAACTTCTAGTAAAAAAAAGCCCTGGACCAGATGGTTTTACAAGTAACTTTTATCAAACATTCAGAGAAGAACTGCCACCAATTCTACATAAACTATTTCAGAAAAAAGAAAAAGATGGAATCATCCCAGACTCTTCCTGTGAAGCCAACATACCCTTGATACCAAAGCCAGGTAAAGACACCACCAAAATAGAAAACTTAGGCCAATATCTCTCATGAAACTAGATGCAAAAATCTTGAATAAAATACTGGCCAATAGAATCCAACAATACATCAAAGAAACAATTCACCATGACCAAGTGGGATTCATAACAAGTATGCAAGGATGGTTCAACATAAGAAAAACAATCAATATAATTTATCACATTAACAAAGCAATGAACAAGAACCACATGATCCTATCAATTGATGCAGAAAAGGCCTTTGACAAAATCCAGCACCCTATCCTGATTAAAACATTCAGCAAAATAGGATTAGAGGGGAATTTCTTGAACATAGTAAAAAGTATATGTGCAAATCCAAGAGCAATATTGTTCTCAATGGAGAGAGCTTAAAGGCATTCTTGTTGAGAACAGGAACTAGGCAAGTATTCCCACTATTACCTCTCCTATTCAATATTGTATTGGAAGTCTTAGCAATAGCAATAAGGCAAGAGAAGGAAATAAGAGGTATCCAAATTAGCAAAGAGGAAGTAAAATTATCTCTCTATGCAGATGATATGATTGTATACTTAGAAAATCCTAAAGCCTCAGCAAGAAAACTATTGGACATAGTTGACCAATTCAGCAAAGTGGCAGGATACAAGATCTACATAGAAAAATCAATTGGATTTCTTTACAGTGACAAAGAAAATACAGAACTGGAGCTAAGAAATACAATACCCTTCACAAAAGCTAATGGAAAGATTAAATACTTGGGAGTAAACCTAACCAGAAACACAAAAGATCTATTCAAAGAAAATTGCAAAACATTACTACAAGAAACAAAAAGAGACCTGGAGAAATGGAAGAATATCCCTTGCTCATGGATAGGAAGACTAAATATTATGAAAATGACAATACTACCAAAGGCAATTTACACTTTCAATGCAATCCCAATACAAATAACAATTCCATTCTTCAATGAGATGGAAAAGGCAATCTCCGGTTCCATTTGGAATGGAAAGAGACCCCAAATAAGCAAAGCACTCCTTAAAAAGAGAAACAAGGTAGGAGGCATCTCACTTTCTGATTTCAAATCCTACTACAGTGCTGTGGTGGTCAAGACAGCATGGTACTGGTATAATGACAGACACATAGATCAGTGGAATAGAATGGAGAATCCAGAAATCAACCCATCTACCTATGGTCAATTGATTTTTGACAAAGAGGTGAAATTAGTTAAGTGAGGAAATGACAGCCTTTTTTACAAATGGTGCTGGTAAAATTGGAAAACTATCTGTACAAAACTCAAGAAAGGTACACACCTCCCTCCATACACGAAAACCAACTCAAAATGGATCATGGGCCTAGGACTAAAACCAAAGACTATAAACTTCATTAAAGAAAAGTTTGGAAGAATTCCAGACATCCTAATCCACATCAACAGTCTTCCAAGCATACTGAAAATTCTACAACCAGGAGAGGATAAAATAGATGAATGGGACCTTCTAAGAATCAAATCCCTTTGCACATCCAAAAACTTCTCCAATAGGGTGAAAAGGGAAGTCATAGACTGGGAAAAAAGTATTTGGTAATGACATGTCAGATAAGAGACTTATATCTAGAATTTATAAAATACTCAAGCACCACAACAAGATAAAGGTAAATAACCCAATTAAAAAATGGGTACAGGATATGAACAGACACTTCACCAAAGAAGACATTCAGATGGCCAACAAACACATGAAGAAAAGTTCAAAATTCCTAGCTCTGAGAGAGATGCAAATCAAAACAACTATGTCATATCTCACTCCAGTAAGTATAGCAAAATTTAACAGAATGGCAAACAACAAATGCTGGTGAGGTTGTGGAGAAACTGATGGGAGTGTAAAATGGTACAACCACTATGGAAGGCTATGAAATATGATCTCTCCCCAGTAAGGTTAGCAAAATTTAACAGAACAGCAAGCAACAAATGCTGACAAGGTTGTGGAGAAACTGGAGTCCTTATTCACTGTTGGTGGAAGTTTAAAATTGTACAACCACTATGGAAAGCTATATGGCGCTCTCTCAAAAAAGTTGCAAATACAAATACCATTTGACCCAGCAACTCCACTACTGGGAATTTACCCTAAATAAACCATAACTGCCACCCAAGCAGATATATGCACATCCATGTTTGTTTTGGCTTTGTTCACAATAGCAAAGAGTTGGAAACCACCCAAGTGCCCATCAACAAATGGCTGGATTAAGAAGCTCTGGTATATTTACACCACAGTGGAATACTATGGAACTCATGAACAATGGAAACAAGGAACTCATGAAATATTATACAAAATGGGTCACCCTGGAGGTCATTATGCTGAGTAAAATATCTCAGTCACAAAAGGACAAATATTGCATAGGGCCACTTCGGGGTTGAGGGAAGGCAGAGAAGGAGGGGATGAATAATATATACTGCATTAAAACAGATGAGGAAGAGAACTGTTTAAAAGGGATATATGATTGGGTATTATTGCCATGACAGGAGTCCAGAATGAAGGCTGCACAGTGGAGTGCACTTGGGGATAGGGATTGCATAACAATGAAAGAGTTTTTCTTTTACACTTCAAGGAGAAGAGTGAATTGGGGAAAGGGGGTAGGCAGAGAGAAAAGTGTAACAGGGAATGAATGAATGAATGAAACCCTAAGTCTTTGTAAATTTTCATTAAAATTTTTTTAAAGGAATTCATATAAAAAAAGAGGGGAAAAGAAAGAAATTTGGACGTTGCATAGGAAAAATTGAAGAAGAATTTATAACTTTGGAAAAACCTTCCTCCCAGATCTTTTCTAATCTCAATTTTCTCACCTAAATTATCATTGCTGTTTCTTTCCCTTCGTTCTGGAGATAATTTGTTTCATTCTTTTTCGCTTCTTCAGCATTTGTAGTTTATTCAAGCAAACACAGAAGTACTTGTTCTATGCTTGTAATCAGATGTCACAGAATGGGTCTTTTCTTTGCAAGGTCCTGCTGTGTAACATTTGTTATCACTTTGACAACATTTTAAACGATTGTATTCAGTTCCACAAGGACGGATGATTTGCACACAATATGCCCTACAGAATATTATATTGGTTGATTTTTTTATTTAAGCCTCTTGTTTAGAGACAGCAAGACCTCATGGAAGGCCTTTGTATTTATGTCAATTGTTATTATATTTTGGAGGAACATTCTTCTAAGTGGTACAGCACTCATCTGTCCATTTGCTGTACTGAGGTAAACTGGGTTTGCTGTGGTGCTGAACCTTGTGCAACTGGGGTGTCACATGCCATAACAGTTACCCATGGTGGACAGTGTTTGGTGGAACTCCCAGTTTAAGACAGGTTTGGAAGCAGAAGTGGCATCCACTTCCTAAACAACATGCCTCTGGAAACTATGAACTTTGAGAAATAATAATAACTACAGAAACGCTTCAGATATTTTGTTCTTAGGGTCACTATGAGTCATGCTCGACTCGACAGCAATCAACAACAACAACTAGTTCTTTTAAGGACCTGAGATATAGTGTATAACATGCTAGGCTACGAACTGAAAGGTCAGCTGTTTCAATGCACTGGCCTCTCTACAAGAGAAAGATGGATAGTCTCCTGGCATAAAGATTAACAGCATCAAAAACTTGATAGAGAGTCACTGTGGGTTGGAAGCTACTTGATGACAGTGCACTCTTCATTTTAAGGAAAACTATGTGTAAAAGTTCCTCAGCTTCTTACACTCTCACTGTCATCAGGTCAGAAACTACTCAGAGCTTGACTCTATGCAAATTTTTCAGAGGATAAAAATCATGTAGGAGGAAATTGCTCAGCTTTCTCCTGTGGAGTCATTGGTGGGTTTGAACTGGATGCCCTTACAGTTGAGAGTGAAACTCCTTACTCATTAGGCCACCAGAGCTACCCATCTCAGAGTGTCTTAAAAGTAGACTTTTAAGGAAGCTTAAAAGAGATCTTTTAATGAATCCTAAATTGAGGAACCCTGAAGCACACCTTTCCTGATTTAAAATCATGCAGTATCCCCTTGTGTTCTGTTCAAATGACTGCTTCAGTTTATGTACAATTTTCATATATGCACTGCTAAGTGTTCTATAATTCTGAGGAAAGAAGGTGGTCAGTGAAAGAGAGGAACAAGATCTATTGACCCAATGAATACAATTGCCCTGAGCAGGGTGGAGACTGCAAGGATGATACAGGATAGGGTAAGATCTTTATCTGTTTTTCATAGGGTTTTTGTGAGTCAATCTCCTTAACTATCAATAACAACAAGAAGACGAGGAAATTCTATCCCTGCCTTAAGAGAACATAAATTCAATAAGTTCCGGCGTTGCAGTGTGGATGGTGTGTGGTGGTGGGATCAGCAGCGGCTGCACCGAGAGAGTTGACACCATGTCTCACACCATATTGTTGGTAAAGCCTACCAAGAGGCCAGAAGGAAGAACTTACACAGACTATGAACTCGTGAATGACTGCATGGAAGGCTTTTGTAAAATGTATGAAGAACATCTGAAGAGGATGAATTCCAACCGTCCTTCAATCACATATGCTATCAGTCAGCTGTTTGATTTTATTGATGATCTAGCCTACCTCAGCTGTCTTGTCATACCAGCCTTACAACAAAGACTGGATCAAGGAGAAGGTCTACAGGCTGGAGGATAGTTGAGTTGGAAGCATTAGGGGAATGGGGGTGGACTTGGAACACAGGTGTGTACAGTGTGCTGCAGTGGGAGTTTTGTATTATAGCCCTGTTTCCATTTTGTTCTAGCTAGGACTGAACGTATTAGATGAAATGTGAGATTTGTTCAGTAGGAAACCTCACTTGACCTTTTTTCTTTTCCCCATCTCCTTCTTTCTTAAACATTTTTACGATGTCTTTAAAGGAGTTGTTCTCTGTCAGTTAATGTTGATTCCAATCCTTCAAAATGTTCATAGCTACTTTATAACATTCACTGTATTAACCCTTCTGCAAGGTAGATGGAGTGGGTGAATAGCAAAGTTTAGTTATGTCCTCAAAATGTATCTTAGTTAAAATTAAAAAAGAGAAGCAAGCTCTGGTGGCCTAGTGGCAAGAAGCTGCACTGCAATCCCAGAGGTGCGTGGTTCAAATCCACCAGATGCTCTGCTGGAGAAGGAGAGGCAATCTCCTCCTGTACCAGTCTGATTTGACAGTACACACACACAAAATAATAAAATGTTTTTTAAGTAAAAAATAAATAAAAGAGAGAGATAACATCTTCATTAGGGAGACAATACTATCCACCTGAAACAAATGCCTGGAGCAGATGGGATGCAATGGGGATTAGTGGAGCTAGTTTATAAAGGCTATAATTCTAGGAAGAAAATTGGCCTTAATACTGTTGGTCTTCAATAGCTTGATAGTTAAATGACTTTAAAACCAGAGTAGATCTAGACTCCAAGGCTCTCTGCTGTGTTATATCAATTCCTTTGATATAAAGATAATAGTTATTATCATAGGCTTGTTTTGCTATTGGTTGAAACTGTAAAGATTAGCACTTAGCTTACAAACTGTGCCCAATAAGAGGCACTATGTGAAATTTGAGGGCACAAGCACTGTGTGTGTGTGTGTGTGTGTGTGAGAGAGAGAGAGAGAGCGAGCATGAGAGAGCTATTTATTGATTGATTGTGAGAGAGAAACTGGAAGGAGATATCGTAAGAGTTAGGTCCATGAGTTCAAAGAATGTAAGTACAGAGGAGGCAGTATAGGATACTACCACTTTGTAGGAGTATTACCAATTTGTGGAAACTGAGGCTGAATGCACAGAGTTGAATTTCCCCAGTTGATCACTAAGGTAATAAATGAAACAAGGGGAGGGGAGGATATCGTTGACTCTGTGAACATGACCATGGCATACTGAACATGATGTTTTGATAAGGTTCCTTTGGGACAGTACAGAGACTGGTGTAGAGATAAGCAGAACCGGAGGAGGGGAATCCAGTAGAGGTTTGTCATTCAGGTGACAGATTCCAAGACCTGGTGCTTTGCATGGAGGAGAAGGAACATGCTTGGAGGAACAGAGAGTTAGCTAAGGAGAGGAAGACCTCGGCGAGCTGGGTGGGTTGCCACAGTGATTGCAATAATAATGGCTTTAAGCACTTCAAAGATGGTGAGGATGGCATAGGATGAGGCAGAGTGTTGTCCTGTTGGTGCATAGGGTCTCTATGATTTGGAGCCAACGCCATAACACCTAACAACAACAATCGGGTTTCCACAGAGGCCCAGTGACATAGTCCCCTATGTGCTGTGCTGATAATCAAAGTTTGCACTGGCTGCTCAGTTGGAGAAAGCTGGGCAGTCCCCTCCTGTAAATATTTAGTCTCATAAACCCAGTGGAGGGTCGTCATGAGTCAGAATCTACTGGACAGAAAAGGGTTAAAATGTTTTCAGTCAAGGGGACTGGCTCTATGATAATGCTTTTATGAGAAAAAAAATAAAAGGAAAGGGCTTCGTTTAGATGGGAAAGATAGCATGGTACAAGCCAGACTTGTCCTAGGGACAGCACAAAACTCGGCTGTGGTAGGTAGCTGGAAAGGTTGTATACCTGTAACACAAACTCAGAGCAGATCACATCAGGCCTGTGACCCAATTTTCCCCAATGTTCTCCAGAGGGGGCTGGGGAAATCTGCCTAAAATGAGAAAGAGCAAAGCAGAGCGTGGTGTTAGATGTTGATTTGAGATTAGGGCCTTCTGGATTGCCATGGTGACCAAGAGGAAGTACGTGATTCTTTTCTCATGAATCTCATCCTTGGGTTGTGGTTCTTTGTACTGCCTGCTAATGAAGATACCGAGCTGTTCTGCTTGCCTAATAACCCGGACCAGGCAAGGGGATACCCCCTGCTGAGCTGTGGAGATAGATTTGGAAGGCCTCAGCCACAACACACTCTGTTTTGCGCTAGTTGTGGGGTCAACATCATCATCCGTTTGTCTCAGTGCTCCTATATCAGCCTCGGTTGGGGAGAGAAAAAGAGAAGCCTAGAGAAAGATGTCCTCCACAATACAAACTTTCCAAGGTCCTGATTCCCCATCATGATGGATGGATGGCTTGTCTTTGCTGCCTATAACATGACGATATAGACAAAGGCACAGATGGTAGCATAGAGGAGCATGTCATGGTGATCCAAGACATGTTGTCTGATTCGATTTACATGCAATATTCAGGATGTGCCTGTGGTATTGGTAAAGAGTACAGATTATCCCACAGACTGCCAAAAAGAACAAGCAAATCTGTCTTGGAGTAAGTGCAACCAGGTTGCTCCTTTGAGACAAGGATGGGGAAACTTCATCTATTTCATGGGGAAAGGACATCATGCGAGGGGGGTGGTCAGAGAAAAGAGGAAGGCCCTCAATAAGATGAATTGACATAGTGATTGTAGCAGTGGAATTGTGGGCGTGGAACAGGACTGGGCAGGGCTTTGATCTATAGTACATAGGATCACTGTATGAGTCAGAGCTGAATCAACAGCACCTAACAACAACAACAACCATCCAGAATGGGCAAGACCATAAAGACGGAAAATACATTAGTGTTTGCCAGGGGATGAGAAGGACGCTAATGGGGAATGACTACCTAATGGGTACAGGATTTCCTTTTAGAGTGATAAAAATATTCTAGAATTAGAAAGTTGTGATGCTTGCATAATTCTGTGAATGTACTTAAAGCCACAGAACTGAATATACTTTAGGCGAGTGAACACAGTACTGCTGAGGAATCAGGCCGTAAAGAGAAACTGTGCTTACTTCACTTCCCTGGGGTTCTAGATTGTTGTTAGGAGTTACCAAGTCGACTATGATTCATAGCGACCCTATCCTGCACCATCCTCAGCACCTCTGAAGTGCTCAAGCCCATTGTTACAGGTACTGTATCAACTCATATTGTTGAAGGTCTTCCTCTGATCCTCCACCTGTCCCTGCATGATTTCTTTATCTAAGCACTGGCCCCTCCTGACAACATGCCCCAAATATGTGAGATAAAGTTTCACTTGATTGTACTTTCAGGGGTTTTAGATCCAAAGCTCAGAGGTTTTCCTCTATGCCTGGGAAACATTTTGTTTATCTCTCCATTCTGAATGTGCTGTCAAGAGTGGTTTTGGTTTGTTTAATAACTGATTTTTTTATTTTTTTAAAAATAAAATAGTTTTTACTTTTATTTTATACTGGTTTGCTTACAAAGTTCATATACATTATATTTCACACTATTCTTCATTTACATTGTGTTTCATACAATCATTCTCATGTATTATGTTTCATAAAATTAATCACTATTGGACTATGCCCATCATTACCCTGTCTTTCCAGGTTGCTTCTGGATCTCTCCCCTTTCTTTTACCCCCTCTCTCCACCTACCAAATTGTGCAACCCTGTGGTTTTGCACCTACCCATCCTCATGCCTCTGCTCTCACCCCTTCCCCCTTTGGTTCCCCATACATGTTTTACTAGTTATCCTCCTATTTTTACAATCATGGTCTTATGCAGTATTTGTTCTTAAAAGATTGAGTTAATCACATGCTCTCCAGTCCCTCCCAAGTTATATAGTTTCATTAAAAATTGTTGTTCCATTGTCTGAATGCACTACAATTTCTCTCAATACATTCAGTTGTGGTTGGACATTTAGGCTGTTTCCATGGTCTTGCAATGGTGCATAATGTTGCTGTGAACATTGGTGTACAAATCTCCATTTGTGTCTCAGTTTTAATTTCCTTGGGGAATATTCCTAATAATGAAATAGCTAGGGTCATGCAGAGTTTCTAACTTCAACTTTTTGAGGAAATGCCAGAATATTCCCCTCAAAGTTATATGAAATTTGGTTCAACAAATATTTATTGAGCACCTACCCAAGAGTTGTCTCCTCCTGAGGGTTCTCCTAGCAGTGTTAACTAGGTGTCAAAAGTCCTCCAGTGAAAGAAGAGTGTGACGGACACATGCCAACATTAGGCTTCTCTCCTGTCCGAGGCCAATCAGTCCCTGACTCAGGGCTGGGAGTGACATGGTTGGCCAATCATCTCAACTGTTGCTGTCAACACTGGGATCCTCCTCAGGGTCCTAAAGAATTAATGCAGGATGATATTTGCAAAGTCCCCAAGCCCTTGCCATGGCTCTAGCACAAACTTGGGATGTGACTTTGACTAAACCACCCCTACTATGTGTTTTCTCCTTTGTGAAACGAGGGGGGAGGGTGTGGCTAATTGATTTCTAAGAGTCTGTCTTTCCAGTGTGGCCATCTTGTGATTTATAGAACCATAGTTAGTGAAGTGCATCAGTTAAGAAGAACAGTCAGGAGGGGGTTAATACTGAGACCAAGACTAAGAATCAGTGGGATACGTCTTAAAGTCAAAGTCATAAAGTCACTCTGACTCTGATTAGGCCAGAGAACAAGATGAAAAGGGCAGGAAGTGAAGTGTAGCAAGTTTTAAGTTGAAACCATTTTGAGTTTGTTGAGGCTGATTTCCCTGGAGGGAGAAGTTCGTGATTTAGAAGATGTCTGTGCTTGATCTGAGTAAAGAAGTCAGCCTGGGGAGATGGGAGGTGTTTGGATAACTGACCAGCAGCCTTCCTTAAGTTTGTATGAAAAGATTAAAAGAGCCCCAGAGGGACTGAACGTAAATGTTGGCTGTCTTACAAACAAGGGTAGGGTGGCAGGAAGAGCCCTGGTATAGCACAATGGTTTAAGAACTCTTCTATAATCAAAAGGTTAGGTGATCACACTCATCATCAACTCTGTAAAAGAAAAGATTTTGCATTCTGGTCCTGTAATGATTACAAACTAGAAAACTTTATATGGCAGTTCTGTTCTATAACACAGGGTGGTGTTTGAGTCAAAATCAACTTCATGGTACATAACAGAATCTGGAAGCTTCATTTGCTCCCCATCAAATGCACTCACTCCTCATTTAATGACACCATTAGATTCCAAAGACCAGGTTGTGTTGTGAAGATCAGTGTTATGTACAAAAAAAGAATGACCACATTAAATCACACAATGGAGGTTGACTACTCTAATTTGTGTACTGTCAAGTTTCTTCTTGGAAGCTAAGATTTTGAAGCTCTGTCTCACATATCTTGGGCACATGATTGGGAGGACCAGTCCTTGGAGAAGGACATCATGCTCAAAAGTGGGGAGGGACAGCACAGAAGAGGAAGACCTCAGATGAGATAGATTGACTCATTAACTGGGGCAATGGGGGTAGGTGTGTTGGAGAAAGTGAGACTGGCTTAGGACAGGGCAGGCTTCAGAGCTGTTGTACATAATGTTGCTATGAGTCCCAGGTAACTCAATGGCACATAAAAACAACAATGGCAAATTATATAATCATGTGACTGATCAATTGCATCATTATGTAACTGTTAAGCATAAACTTAGAATCATAGTCCAGTCAAGTTAATACATAGCCTTAACTATCACAGTCAACATAATGTGCAAAATAGTTAGATCGATTTTTAACTATTGTCACAAGTGTAGAATGTCAGATGATGAGTTGGTGTCTAGATGACACAACATTGCTTCTTGAAAGCAAGGAGACCTTGAAGTGCTTGTTGTAGAAGATGAAAAACCAGAGCCTTCAATATATATTATATCAAGAAGACAAAAATCCTCTCCACCAGGCCAATAGGCAATATAATAGATGAAGTAAAGATTGAACTTGTCCATTATTTCATCTTGCTTGGATACAATCAATACCCTTTAAGACCAGCAGTCAAGAAATCAAAACACCCAAGAAAATAAGAACTGAGGCTCAAAAAGAGACTTGTACACTAATGTTCTCTGCAGCATTTTTCACCATCACAAGAACATGGAAACAGACCAGATGTCCAACCACAACTGAATGGATTGAGAAATTGTGGTACATTCATGCAATGGAATACTATACAGCACAAAGGAGCAATGATTTTATAAATTACTACCTAACATGGGATAGACTGGAGAGCTTTATACTGAGTGAAGTAACTCCGTTCCACATGGACAAATACTGTATGAAATCATTATTGTAAGAATGACTATGAGGATCCAAGAGGGGGGAGGGTGGAAGCAGAGGGGCGAGGATAGGTAGGATGTGGGTGTTAATCATAGGGTTGCACAATAAGATGGGTAAGGGGGTGAAGGAAATGTGAAGGATCTTGTGTGGAAAAAGAACGTATTCAAACTTGTAAATAACTCAGTATAAATTTAAAAAAAAGAAATAAAAAGTGTTGAACTTGGAAAATTTGCTTTCAAGGACCTCTCCAAAGTCCTAAGGAACAACAATGTCAGTTTAATGACTAAGGTGCATCTGATTCAAACCATGATCTTTTCAATTACTTGCAGAAGCAGTGTCTTTGGATTGTGATGTTGGAGAAGAAAACTGTGTCGTGAGCTGCCAAAAGAACAAACAAATCTGTTTTGGACAAAATGTAGCCAGGGTGCTCCTTGGAGGCAAGGATGGGGAAACTTTGTCTCATGTACTCTGGTCATCTTTTCAGTAGACAGCAATCCTTGGAAAAAGACATTGATCTGGAAAAGGTAGAGCATCAGAAAAAGAAAAGAAGCCCTTCAAGATGATAAATTGACACAGTGAATGTAACTAGGGACTCGAGTACCTCAGAGATGGTGAGGATGGTACAGGATAGAAAAAGGTTCAAATTCATTGTTCATAGTGTCGCTATGAATCACTGTCAGCTCAATGGCTCTAAATAACAAAAGTACTGGGGAAATCAAACCAAAACTCTCACGCTTAACCACTGTAGTTTGGTGATAACATTTATTAGCAGATGTTTACTGTGTGCTAGATCCTGTGCTAAGGATTTCTACCTAATATCTTATTCTTATTTGGTTCTGTTAAAAATTGTGGCAATTGTTTAAGACGAAAAACCATTATAAAACTACATAAGAGCTGGGGAAGCACACAGATTGCTGGTGGCAAGTTTTCTATCTTGAAGATAAATTTGCAATTTTTATGTTGTACCAGAACAAAGAGATCCCTGACTTATCTCTCGCAACTTACATAAGAGATTGAATGTGCCTTGACAGTCTTGGGACACTTCCTGCATTTCTTTTTTTCCCAGAGAGTGAAAGATGCGAATTGACTTGCCCCTTCTCTACCTCTTTTAACGCCAAGCTTTATCCCTAACAAGGAAGAAATGGATAGTTTCTCTGGGAGGAGAAAGGATGCATATTTCCCAAACAAGGAAGAACATCATAAGTCAGCACAGCCTGACCTTCACCATCCACTGTCCGAGCTACAGCCCCAACCCCGGCCCCAATCCCAAGTATTCTGTGCTAGTCATGATCCAAGCAGTAACTTCTCCTTTTACAGAGACACTGTGTTCTTCCCATCTCTTTGCCCTTGGACAAGTTGTTCTGGAAGCCTCTAATTTTTCTCCCCTCCTTGACCCAGCAGACAAATTCCATTCAGGCAAGCTTTAGATCAAATACTGTCCCTGCGTCATGTCATCTCTATTGCCCACATGCTCTCCCCTCCCCAATCTCCAAAAGATCAGATATCTTGCCTTTTGGTTCCAGAAACACCCTGTGTGGCTTTTGTACAGATTCCTCAACCAGACCAGTCTCTTCACCCGTATACCCCATCTCACCCTACGAATACATAGACATAAAAGGAAGTATCCTGCCTACGTGGAGGAACTCGGGATCCAATGGCCCCTGGTTGAGTTGCAGCTTTATCATAATTACTTCAGCCACCTTGGGGAAAATGGGAACTATAATAGCACTTCTTCAGAGAGTTATTGTAAGAATTACATAAGAGGATTTCTGTTTGGTACAGTGCCTGACATGTAGAGGTTGCTTCATCTGTGCTTCTTAGTTTATTGCACAGGGATTGACCCACAGGTGATGCCAAATACATATTTATGTAGTTATCTGAATGATGCACACAGTAAGGACAACAGAGCTAAATTAGGGAAAGGTCAGAAATAGCTCAGTTATTTCTTATCTGATGTTCATCCTTCCCGTTAAACTACACTCCATAAGGTCAGGAATGCTGCATGTCTTAGCCACATTTCTTCCTACCAGGGCTGCTACATGGAGCTCTGATGGCTTCTTGTTGTTACGTGCTGTTGAGTATGACCCATAGCGACCCTATGAAAAATAGATCTGAACCCTAACCTATCCTGTATTGTCTTCACACTTCCTGACACACTAGAACCCAATGCAGCAGTCCCTGTGTCAATCCACCTGGTTGAGGGTCTTCCTCTCTTTTGTCGACCCTCCATTAAGCATGATTTCTTGATTGCTGATCTCGAGGGTCTTGATTGTGGATCCAACTAAAATGAAGCTGTTGACACTTTCAATCTTTTCTCCATCCATCATGATGTTGCCGATAGGTGCAGTGGTAAGAATTTTTGTTTTCTTGACTTTGACATTCAATCCATATTGAAGGCTGTATTCTTTGATCTTCTGCAACAAGTGCTTCAAGTCCTCGGAATTGTACTACCAACCCAAAGGTACACAGTTTGAATGCACTAGCTGTTCTGCAGGATAAAGATGGACGATCAACTCCCATGAAATTTACTGCCTTTGAAATCCTGCTGGAGGGTCAGCCATGGTTCAGTTCCAACTTGACAGTACACAGCAACAACAGAGCTGCTACACCAAAGATTGGTATTTCCAGTCCACTAACTGCTTCACAGGATTATACTGATGGAGGGCCACTGTGAGTTGGATTCAATGGCAATGGTTTGAGGTTTGAGGTTTATATCTCCTATGGAAGTCCTGATAACACACTGGTTACATGTTGAGCTATTAACCAGAAGGTCAGTACTTCAAATCAACCAATGACTCTGCAGGAGAAAGTTAGGATGGTCTACATCAGTAAAGCTTTAGAGCTTTAGAAACTCTAACGAGGCAGTTCTGTTCTGTCCTATAGACTCTCAGTGAGTCAGAAGAGACTTCATGGCAATGGATTTGGTTCAGCTATTTTCTCCAATAGAAGCTCCAAGAAGCTCTAGTGGCCTAAGGGTAAGGAGTAAGTAGTACTACCAAACCGAAGGAATGTGGTTCAAATCCACTAGCAGTTCTGCGGTTCAGAGATGGGAGAAAGATGCGCAATCTCCTCCAGTGTTATTAAGGTGCCTCTGAAAGCCTGCTAAAGGGTCAGCTGTGAGCGAGTTCTGACTTGACAATGCACAACAACAGCAAAGGACCACATCAGTTTAAAGTCGAAAGTGTACCTAATGCAAACCATGGCACTGTCACTCTCTTCCTATGTGCCTCAAAGCTGTACAATGGATAAGAATTATCAAAGAAGAGTGGAGGCCTTTGAACTGTGGTTTTGGACAGGAGTTCTGAATATCTCACAGACTTTCAAAAAGAATAAGCAAGTCTGTTCTGGAAAAACTACAACAAGGTTGTAGTTCCTTATGGGAAAAGATGGTGACACTTTGTCTCTTATATTTTGGGCATGTTGTCAAGAGGAGCCAGTCCTTGGAAAAAGACATCTTGCTGGGAAAGGAGGAGGGCCAGAGAAAATGAGGAAGGCCCCCGACAAGATGGATTGACAAAGGGACTGTAACAATTGGCTTGAGCAGAACAGAGACCGTGAGGATGATGCAGGATAGGGCAAGGCTAAGATCCATTGTTCCTAAGATGACTGTGAGTTGTAGTCAACTTGATGGCACCAAACAACAACAACAACAAGGATCATCATCTCAGGAGTTCTATCAGTCTATATCAAACTAGAAAACTTGCTTTTTAAAAAAAATAGTTTTGAGTTTGTTGCACATTATTGCACTACTCTGTCTGGGAATTCCTCTTGTAGCTCCTTGCAGAGCAGGCAACAGTGGCAGCCAGATGCTGTCTAATTTTTCTGGTCTCAAGGTGGTGGAGGCTAGCCTTGGTGCAGTTCATTTGTCCCTTGGTCAAATTGTTTCTATGCATCCTTGTTTTCCTCCCTGCTTCTTTGCCTTGACTGGGGAAGGACCAACAGTTGCATCTTTTATGACTGCTCACAAACTCTTAAGGCCCCAGTTTCTACTCACCAAAGCTACATGTAGAGCATTGTCTCGGTGGGCTACGCCACGTCAATTGACCTTGATGGCCCCCTGCGACTATGATCATGAGCCCTCAGTCCCAGTGATTTGTTACTTCAAGTGTTTAGTTATGACTAAGAAGTTTTAGTGTCTTTCCCACATGTGCCCTGGTGGCACACTGTTTAAAAGTAGGGGAATGTATGTCAAAAGATAATCTCTTTTGAGATGCAAAAGCAAGTGAGAGAACCAGAGAAGGAGCAAGAAAGATGCCATGACACATGGAATTCTCAGAGAAACTATAAAGCACAAGTTGAAGAGACAAGGCCCTTCATCCAGAACTATCAGAAAGAAAGTCTTCCCCTTAAGCTGATGGTCTGGATGCAGACTTACCACGAGATGTTCCGCAGGAGAAAAATGGGCAATCTGTTCTCATGTGATCTATAGCATCTGAAAACCTGCTGGAGGATCAGCTATGGGTGAGGAAGACTTGGACTGGGGCAGAGGGGAGGTAGGTAATTGTGCAACAGTGAATGATTTTTTTTTAAAGCGTGAACTGGGGAGGGGAAGGGAGGGTGAGGGAGTAAAATGTGCAATAGTGAATGAATGAAAATCTAACTTCTCTATAAATGTTCATTAAAATCACAATTGAAAAAAAATTATTTTAAAAAAAAAAGATTGGCGTGGTCAACAGTTTCATCTGGCTTGGAACCACTATAAGCGCCCTTGGTACCAGCAGTCAAGAAATCAAGACCTGTTGCATTGGGAAAGTTTGCTGTCAAGGACTTCTCCAAACTGCTAAAGAGCAGTTTAAGGACTAACGTGCATTTGATCCAAGTCATGGTCTTTTCAATTACTTCCTATGCATCGGAAAGTTGGACAGTGAATAAGGAAAACCAATGAAGAATCGGTGCCTTTGGATGGTGGTATTGGTGAAGAACTTTTAATTGTGGTCTGGTTTTGGACTGAGCCTATAAGGTGCCTGGCAGGGAATTTCTCATCTTTCTCATGCAGAGCTGTTGGTAGATTTGAACCACAGAGAGATGCTGTCTCTTACCATCTTAGTGAGCACATATAGTGTCAACAACAGAAAGGTGCCAGAAATACGAATGACTGTTTGTCAATAAATATCAAATACTTTAAAAGTCTCATGCCTTTTAAAAAATTTTATTTTATACTGGTTTGCTTACAAAGTTCATATACATTGTACTTCACACTATTCTTCACTCATATTGTGTTTTATACAATCATTCCCATTCATTATACTTTATAACATTAATCACCATGGGACTATGCCCACCATTACCCTGTCTTTTCAGGTCCCCACCAGATCCTTCCAATTTCCTTTACCTCCGCCAATTGACAACATCAGGATGGATGGTGAAGAGATTGAGATTGTTAACAGCTTTAGTTTGCTTGCTCCACAGTCAACACTCTTGGCACCAGCAGCCAGTAAATTAAAAGATGCATTGTGATGGGAAAGTCTGCTGTTAGGGACCTCTCCAAAGTACTGAAGAGCAATGGTGTCATTCTGGAGACTAAGGTGCACCCAATGCAGGCCATGGTCTTTGCAATTACTTACTATGCATCAGAGAGCTGGACAATGACTAGGGATGACAGGAGAATTGATGCCTTTAAGCTGTGGTGTTGGAGAAGAGTATTGACTATACCATGGACTGCTAGGAGAACAAACAAGTTCATCCTAGAGAGGGTGAAGCTAGGCTGATCCTTGGAGGCAATGATACTGAAGCTTTGTCTGACATACTTTGGACATGTTGCAATGAAGGACCAGTCCTTGGAGAAAGACTTCATGCTTGGGAGGGTGGAGGGACAGTGCAGAAGAGGAAGATCCTGTATTAGATGGATTGATTCAGAGACTGGGGTAACCGGGTGAGCATGTCAGACAGTGAGGTTAGCACAGGATAAAGTAGGGTTTAGGACTGTTTTACATAGGGTCACTTTGAGACACAGGCAACTCGACAGCTCATAACAACAACAACCCGCTTCCCTGCACCCATCAAATTGTGTGACCCTATGGCTTCTCCCTTCCCATCCTCACCCCTTTGCTACTACTCTTTCTCTCTTTGGGTCCCCTTAAATGTTTTACTAGTTATCTTTCTATTTTTATAATAAAAGGCTTATGCAGTATTTGTTCTCAGAAAACAGAGTTCGTTCACTCAGCATAATGCTCTCCAGTCTCTCCCAAGTCATGTAGTAGTTTTTTAAATTGTTGCTCCTGAGTACTGCATAGTATTCCATTCTGTGTAAGTACCACAATTTCTCAGCCCACTCAGTTGTAATTGAACATCTGATACCTAATTGCAAAATGGGCAACAGGTATGGAAAGACTTCACAGAGGAAGACTTTCAAATGTCCAAAAGACACATGAAGAAATGCTCAAAATCACTGGCAATAAGAGAGATGCAAATCAAAACCACAATGAGATACAATCTTACTCCAGTAACAGTGGCAAAGTTTAGTAGGGCAGCAAGTAATAAATATTGGAGAGGATGTGGAGAGGTGGGAAATCTCATACACTGTTGGTGGGATTGTAAAATAATGCAGCCACTCTAGAAGAAATTTTGATGCTTCCTCACAAAACTGCAGATAGAAACTCCATATGACTCAGCTATTCCACTGCTAGAAATATATCCCAAGAAAATGAGAGCTGAGAAGAAATGGAGATTTTTATACCAGTGTTCATAACATCATTATTCACCATCACAAGAACTTGGAAAGTGTCCATGCATTTTGGTCCAAAAAGGTCAGTTATGGAAAAGTATAATAAGGAAATTATTTCAAATAGAAGGAGGAAAAGTCTTTTTGAACAAATATATTCATTACTTGCAATCCATAATGGGTTTTTTAAAATTAATTTTAATGAAAGTTTGCAGAGGTTTCCATTCATGCATTGTTGCACTTTTCTCCCTGCCCACCCCCTCCTCCAATTCACTCTCCTCCTTAAAAAGTAAAAGAAAAATTTTCACTGTTATGGAATCCCTCCTCCCAAGTCCAGTCCATTA
>NW_006399881.1:4300821-4313778 GCF_000299155.1 Elephantulus edwardii
TTTTGCTGGGTACAGTATTTTTGGTTTGCAGTTGTGTTCTTTGAGTGTTTGATATACGTCATTCCACTGTCTTCTTGCTGTCATCTTTTCTGCTAAGAAATCAGCACTTAGTACTATCTGCTCTCCCTTATAAGTTACTCTTTGTTTCCCCCTCGCTGCTTTCAGAATTCTCTCCTTATCTTTAGTTCTGGCAAATTCAACTATGATATGCCTTTGTGTTTTCCTTTTGGGGTCTATTCTATATAGTTTTCACTCAGCTTCTTGAATATATATTTTCTCTTCTTCATCATGCCTGGGATATTTTCTTCTAGTATTTCTTCTACAACTTTTTTGGTGTCTTTACTTGCTTTCTCCTCTTCTGGGATTCCAATGATGTGCATGTTATTTCTCTTGATGGTTTCCCACATTATTCTTAGGTAGGTTTTCTTCTTTTTCCTTCCTTTTTGATTCTGCTTTTTTTACTCTTGCAAGTCAGTGGTAAAAATTTTATCTTCTATTTCACTCGTTCTGTGTTCCATTGCTTCGTCTCTCTTCACGTGCCCCTCCATAATGTTAACAGCATCTGAAACCATGGACCTCATATTTTGGATTGTGGTTTCTTGTTTTTCAGTGCCTCTAATTGCTCATTAGTCTTATCTGCATTGTTTTGGGGGTTTTTTTAGATCCTCCTAATTTTTGCCTGCAATGTCCTGTATATCTTCAAATTTCTCTTTCATCCATTGAAAATATTCAATTAAATTCTGTGTAAGAAAGTTCCATCAGACTTTCTGGCTTCAGGAAACCCCTTGCTACTGTGTCACTTTTTTGGGGTGATATCTTACTTTGTTTGGGCTTGTGTGTGGAGTGCAGTAGTCTGCTTCCTTTAGGATATTGCTGTGCTAGAGGCTTTTTTGTGCCTGAGATGATAGGTGGTTCTTGATCTGATGTCACTGCTCCTAAAGAAGGTTGGGCAGGCACACAAGCAGATGCATGTAGGGTTGGTGCACGCACAGACGCATGTATGGGCTGAAGGGTGAGATGCACATGCAGATGCACACGGGAGGGAGGTGTGGGATAGACCTGAATGGAAAATCAGGAAGCCTTGGGTTTTTTTCCCCTTGAGAACTGGTTCTGCCACCCTAGTCAAGCTCCAGCTGTCTCACTCCTTCCTTCTTAAGGTGATGGGGTCCAACAATTGGTCTGGCAATCAGCTGTGATCCCCTTGCTAAGTACCTCACTCTATTTCCTGCTGTCCTGCTTGCTCCTGACAGGTGGGTCCCACTGTGACTCCCTGCTCCCTGCTGTAGCTCACCGCTCCCCACCATGGCTTGATGTACCTCACCAAGTCTTACTGTACTCCACAAATGCTTGCAGCTCCTGTGGCTCTCAAATGTCCACGTTTATCCACAGCAATGTTTTGAGAAGCACCTATATATTTGTGCTCACTTTTTGCAGGCCTCGGGCCTGACAGCTGTTTATTCTCCAAAGTACCTGCTTGATCCTAGTGGTTGGGTCTCACAGCAGCTTGGCAGGCAGCTTTGGCCAGGATTCAGCTGGCTGTTTTTGCTTGGGCCCACGACTCACTGCTTCTGAGTTAAGGGGTCCCATGTGGTCAAGCTAGACAGAAGTGTTTTCTGCCAAATAACTGTGGGAACAACGCAGGCAATGCCGTCCCACACTTCCTGCAGTCCCGCTCTTCCTGCAGTCCTGCCACAATCAACACTCTTGGTACCAGTATCCAGAAAATCAAAAGATTACTTGCATTGGGAAAATCTTTTGTGAGGAACCTCTCCAGAATACTGAAGAGCAATGATGTCAGTCTAAAGACAATTTACTAGACATCATGCTTCAAAGAGTGGAAGGACAGCGTAAGAGAAGAAGACCATGGATAAGATGAATTGACTCAGTGATGGGGATAAAGGGGTAGGTGTGTCAGAGGCAATACAGTTGGATCAGGATAGTGTAAGATTGAAAGCTGTTGTACATATGATAACTATGAGTCACAAGTGACTCTATGGCACATAACAACAACAACAGTATTGTCAATGCTTGAATTGTTATTTATCATGATATTCAACTGCATGGACCATAATAAACTGTGATTGACTCATAGCTAACTCCCCAGTGATTTCCCCCCCCTTGGCTCTCTGATGGCTTAGTGGTAAGAAGCAGTGCTGCTAACCAAAAGGAATATAGTTTGAATCCACCAGCTGCACTGCACGAGAAACATGGACAAATATATTCCTGTTTAATATACAGACTCTGAAAGCCCACTGGAGGGTCAGCAATGAATCAGGTCATACTCAATGGTACACACAACAACAACATGAGTCAGAGAAAAACACAACTGCACCTAAAAATATCAACAATATCATCATTTTAACATCTATGATAAATACTACTAAGTAAGGCCATCAAGAAGAAGAATATACCATCAGGATTAGAGGTTCAGGTTATTATTTATTCTTGTTAGTGGTACAAGTTCCACATGAGCACAACTAAACATTTTGGAATTTCTCTTCTATCAGTTCTGATTCTGTGGTAATGAGTTCTGAGTAACAATATACTAGAAAAAGAAAGGAAGGAAGGACAGAAAGAAAGGGAGAGAGAAAGAAAAGAAGAGAAAGGAAAAAAGAAAAGTAACAAATAGAGGGAAAGAAAAAGAAACTGATGTGTTGCCTCATTGCGCCATCTAGTGGTTATTGAAGAAATCCCAAATGGTGGTTCAAAGGTAAAATTTTCACTTACCATGCAGAAACTATTGAGACCACAGGGTGGTTTAGGGGTTTGCATTACATTACTACTTGGGACTCACCCAGAGGCACATAAGCAGACAGATGTGATGATCTGCCTCTAAAAGGTCACAACCATGAAAACGCTATGGAGTAGTTCTACTCTTCACACAGAGTCACGAAGAGTCCCAATCATGATGGCAAATACTACATGGTAATATTTCATCCTTGAGAGGGTTAAACCAAGCTACTCATTGGAGGCAAGGATTCTGGGGCTTCGTCTGACATACTTTGGGCATGTTGCAAGGAGGGAAGGGTTCTTGGAGAGGGACATCATGCTTGGGAGGGTGGAGGGACGGCGCAGGAGGGGAAGACCCTCTATGAGATGGATTGATTCAGTGACTGGGGTAATCGGGATGGGTGTGTCAGAGGCAGTGCGATAGAGCAGGGTTTAGGGCTGTTGTACATAGGGTCGCTATGAGTCGCAAACGACTTGACGATATATAACAACAACAACATTTCAGAATCCGTTATTCTTTTCTCTGTTAAGCTGTGTGGAATAAAACCCTGGAACTTGACGGGACTGCCTTGTTTTTCCAAGTATCACACAAAAATGTGGCCTTCACAATTGCTTGCTATGCATAATACAGCTGAACAAAATCTAAGGATGACAGAAGAAAAATCGATGCCTCTGAGCTGTGGTGCTGGAGAAGAATATTGAATATACCATGGACTGCTTGAAGGACAAACAGATTCATACTGGAGATAGTGAAACCAGGCTGCTCCTTGGAGGCAAGGATTCTGAAGCTTCATATGACATACTTTGGACATGTTGCAAGGAGGGATCAGTCCTTGGAGAGGGAGATTATGCTTTGGAGGGTGGAAGGACAGCTCAAGAGAGGAAAACCCTCAGTGAGATGGATTAAATCACTGACTGGGGTAAATGGGGGTAGGTGTGTCAGAGACAATAAGTTGGTACAGGATAGAGCAGGGTTCAGAGCTGTTGTACATAGAAAGTGCCAATGACAAAAAGGAAATACAACTGACAGCTAAGGAAGCAAAGGAGGATGGAGCCTCTGGGTTCATCCAGGCATCCCCACTGGACCCACCTGGGAAAAATCCTCAGCATATTGAGATAATGTTATCTCTTCTTTGCCAATTTGGATGCCTCTTATTTCATTCTCTTGTCTTATTGCTATCATTAACACTTCCAATACAATATTGAATAGGAGAGGTGATAGTGGGTTGCCTAGTTCCTGTTCTCAAAGAGAATGCCTTCAATCTATCTCCATCGAAAATGATCTTGGCTTTTTGTTTTGTGTTTATTTCTTTACTATCTTGCGGAAATTCCCCTCTATTCCTATTTCGCTGAGTGTTTTAATCAGGAAAGGTGTTTGGATTTTGTAAGAGGCCTTTTCTGCATCAATTGATAGGATCTTATGGTTCTTGTTCTCTGTTTTTTTAAGGTGATGAATTATACTGATTGTTTTTCTTATGTTGAACCATCCTTGCATATCTATTATGAATCCCACTTAGTTATGGTGAATTATTCTTTTTAATGTACTGTTGAATTCTACTGCCCATGGTTTTACTCAGGATTTTTGCATCTTTATTAGTAAGAGATATTGGTCTATAGTTTTCTATTTTGGTGGTATCCTTACCTGACTTTGGTATCAAGCATATGTTTACTTCATAGAATGAGAGAATCCCATCTTTTTTTTTAATTAATTACTTTATATAGAATTGGTGTCAGTTCTTCTCTGAATGTTTGATAAAATTAGTTTGTAAAACCATCTGTCAAGGGCTTCTTGTTGTTGCAAGTTGTTTTATTACCTGTTCAATTTCTTCTTTTGTAATGGGTCTGTTTAGGTGTTCTATTTTGGTCCATGTCAGTTTTGGTAGGTTGCGAGTTTCTAAATATTTGTCCATTTCCTTTAGGTTTTCATATTTGTTTGAGTATATTTTTTCATAATATTCCATTGTTAACCTTTTTCTTTTAGTTGTTTGTGTTATGTAATTGCCCCTTTCATCTCTTATTCGGATTATTTCTGTCTTTTCTTTATTTTCCTTTTTTTTTTTTTTTCAGTTTTGCCAGTGGTCTGTCGATTTTATTGACTTTTTAAAGAACCAGCTCCTGGTTTTGTTGATGGTTTCAATTGTTTCTCTGGTTTTTATTTCATTTACTTCTTTCCTAACTTACATAATTTCTTTTTTTGAGAGGGTGTCGGGTTTTCATGCTGTTCTGTTTCAATTTGTTGGAGATGTTGGGTTAGAGAGTCAGTTACTATTTTTTTTCTTGACTTTTGATATGTTTGCTTATTGCCAAAAATTAACCTCTAATTACAGCTTTGACTCTTTCCCAAAGGTTTTATTGTGTTTTCATTGTCATTTATTTCAAGAAATTTTTAATTTGATTTTTTTTATTTCTTCTAGTACTCACTCTCTTGGCACCAGCAGCCAACAAGTCAAAAGACATATTGTGATGGGAAAGTCTGCTGTTAGAGACCTTTCTAAAGTACTGAAAAGCAATGTTGTCACTCTGAAGACTAAGGTTTACCTGTCACAGTTCATGGTCTTTGCAATCACTTGCTATATATCAGAGAGCTGGACAATGACTAGTGATGCTAGAAGGAGAATTGATGCCTTTGAGCTGTGGTGTTGGAGAAGAGTATTGAATATACCATGGACTGCTAAGAAAACCAAAAGGTTCATCCTAGAGAGTATTAAATCAGGCTGCCTCTTGGAGGTAAGTATTCTAAAGTTTTGTCTGACATACTTTGAACATGTTGCAAGGAGGGACCAGTCCTTGGAGAGGGACATCATGCTTTGGAGGGTGGAGGGACAGCCCAAGAGTGGAAAACCCTCAATGAGTTGGATTGATTCAGTGACTGGAGTAATGGCAGTAGGTGTGTTGAAGACAGTGAGATTGGCACAGGATAGAGCCAGGTTTATGGCTGTTGTACATAGGGTCGCTATGAGTCAAAGGTGACTTGTCAGCACATAACAACAACAACAAGAACTGTACCCACTCATGTTCAAGCAAGGTGTTGGTTAACTTCCAAATATATGGTGTTTTCTCCTTTATCTTCTTGTTATTAATTTCTGATTTTGTAGCGTTGTAGTCTGAGAAGGTGTTTTATATTAGTTCTATGTTTTTTTTATTTATTTTGTTTTTGTTTTGTTTTTTTTTATTTATTGATGCTTGCTTTGTGACCTAAAATGTGATCTATTCTGGAGAATGTTCCATGCACATTGGAGAGGAAGGTACACTGCACTTTTTGGGGGTCCGTTAGCCTGTATATATCTATGAGATTGAGTTGATTTATTGTGTAGTTTAATTCATCAGCATCTTTGTTGAGTTTCTTTCTGGTAATTCTATATTATTTTCTTAAGAGTGGTGTGTTGAAGTCTTCTACTACTATAGTGATGTTGTCTATTTCTTTTTTCCTCTTCTGTTATTGCTTGCTTTGTATTTATTTGGTGCATAGATAAGCATAGATATTTATTATGGTTATGTCCTCTTGTTTTATTGAACCTGTAAGCATTATATAGTGACCTTCCTTGTCCTTTGTGATAGTTTTTGCATTGAAAATATATATATCACTTGTTATGCATCAGAGAGTTGGACAATGAATAAGGAAGATTGAAGGATGCCTTTGAGCTGTGGTGCTGGAGAAGAGTATTGAGGGTACCATGGACTGCTAGGAAAACAAACAGATTCATCCTGGAAAGGGTTAAACAATGAGGCTCCTTGGAGGCAAGTATTCTGAGGCTCCGTCTAACATACTTTGGACATGTTGTAAGGAGAGAGCGGTCCTTGGAGAGGGACAGCGCAGGAGGGGAAGGCCCTCTATGAGGTGGATTGATTCAGTGACTGGGGTAATCAGGATGGGAGTGTCAGAGACGGTGCGATTGGCACAGGACAGAGCAGAGTTTAGGGCTGTTGTACATAGGGTCACTATGAGTTGCAAGCAACTCGATGGCACATAACAACAACAACAACTATATATATAATTGAAATATATTTTATCAGAGATTAATATTGCTACTCTTGCTTTTTTTTCTGGTTGCCATTTGCTTGGTGTCTTCCCCCCCCCTCTTATTTTTAATCTTACTTTGTCTTCACTTTTCAGGTTTGTCTCTTGTAGACTGCGTATTGATGGATTTTGAGTTTATATCCAATCAGCTACTCTTTTTCGCTTCAACCATTCACATTCAGGGCAATTTTTGAGAGGCTAGGTTTTATTGCTATCATTTTGTTAAGTTCTTTTTGGTGTTGTCCATCCTGCTTTCTGTGGCACTTCTGTAAGAAGGACGCTTCTCAGTGTTTCCTACAATGCTGGTCTTGTTTTTACAAACTCCCTTAGCTTCTGCTTTTCTGAGAATATCTTGATCTCTCCTTCATATTTGATACACAGTTTTACTGGGTACAGTATTCTTGGTTGACAGTTGGATTCTTTGAGTGTTTGATATATGTCCTTCCATTCCCTTCTTGCCTGCATGGTTTCTGCTGAGAAATTGGCATTTAATCTTATTTGCTCTCCCTTATAGGTTACTCTTTGTTTCTCTCTTGCTACTTTCAGAATTCTCTCCTTATCTTTGGCTCTGGCAAATTTGACTATGATATGCCTTGGTGTTTTTCTTTTGGAGTCTATTCTATATGGTGTTTGCTCAACTTCTTGAATATATATTCTTTCATTCTTCATTATGCCTGGAAAGTTTTCTTCTAGTAATTCTTCCACAACTTTCTCAGTGCCTTTGCCTGCTTCTTCCTGTTCTGGGATTCTGATTATGTGTATGTTATTCCTCTAGATGATGTCCCATATTATTCTTGAGCTTTCTTTTTTTCCCTTCCTTTTTTATTCTGTTTTTTGTTCTAGCAAAAAATCATTGGTGACAAGTCTGTCTTCTATTTTTCTGATTCTTTGTTCTATCTGTTCAATTCTGTTCATATATCCCTCCAACATATTGACAGCATCTGTAACATTGGTCCTCATATTCTGGATTGTGATTTATTGTTTTTCTAGATCCTCTAACACCTCATTTATCTGCATTGTCTTTGATTGTTCTTTTAAGCTCCTCTTGGTTTTTGTTTACAAAGTCCTGTAATTTTTTTCTATTTGTCTTTTACCCATTGAAAATATTCAATCCTTATTCTTTTTAATTCTGTGTCAGAAAGTTCCATCAGACTTTCTGGCTTCAGGAAATCCATTGATACTTTGTCACTTTTGGGCATGGCATCTTGTTTGGGGTTTTTATAGGGTGTGAGATAGTCTGATTCTTCCATGAAATTGCTGTGATACAGTTTTTCATGCTTGAGTCCTTAGCAGGCTTTAGGTCTGATAACCTTGGCTCAGGAAGTCACTCTCCAGAGAAGGGCAGGGTCACTATTCTGCTTGAGTTTCTCTCTGATATTTTGACTCAAGAGAAGACTTGTTTCACTTCAGGAGAGATATGGCCTGTGAATTAGCAGCCTTCTCTGTCAGGGAACTGCTGTAGCTAGGCAGGTCCGAAGTGCCCAAGGCAGCTCCACCTGTAGGAGAGATGAGCAAATGGCTTCACCTGTGATATTGGTGTCTCTAGTGTAGTTCAGAGGAGTGGCAGCAGTGTGGTAGGGCCTAGGAATCCAGTTGGTGGGGCCTAGTCCTTCAAGTGGCCAGGCCAGGGCATCCAGGCAACAAAGGTTGGGTTCTCCAGGAGGCGGGTTTGGGGGTCCAGGCATCTGGGCCAGGGGGGAGCTTCAGATGGAGGGCCTGGGGAACTTCCAGATGGAGGGCCTGGGGGTTCTCCAGGCAGTGGGGTCACAATCTAGTGCTCCCGGTTGGAGAGCCATCCAGGCCACACTACATGTTTTTTTTAAATTTAGTTTTATATGCATGTTTTATTTACTTTTATTTTACTTGTGTTTTACATTTATGAATAAATAAATATCTGCCACATAATGCATTGAGGTGCTTGTTTAAAAAGTGAATGGTAAAAAAAAGGTGAATGGTATTATTTCAAAATCTGTTATTTTCTTTTCTGTTAAATCTGTATAGACTAAAACACTGTGTCAATTCATCTGGTTGATGGTCTTCCTCTCCTTTGCCAACCCTCTACCTTTCCAATTGTGATGTCCCTCTCCTAGCAACATTTCCAAAGTACATGAAATGAAGCTTTATTGTCTTTTTTCTCCAAGAAGCCCTCTAGCTGCAACTTCTCCAAGACATATTTGTTTGCTCTTTTGGCAATACATGGAATATTCAGTACTCTTCTCCAACACTACAGCTCAAAGGCATCAATTCTTCTTCTGTCATTCTTAGACATTATCTAGCTCTCAGAGGCACACTTTAAACTGACATCATTGCTCTTCAGGACTTTGGAGGGGTCCATGACTGCACACTATCACAACACTATAGATCGTCCAATCTCCTGACTGCTGGTACCACAAATGTTGATTGTGGATCCAAAGAAGATGAACTAGTTGACAATTTCAATCTTTTCTCCATCTATCATGATGTTGCTAATTGGCCCAGTGGTGAGGATTTTTGTCTTGATGTTGAGATACAATCCATATGGAAGACCACCATCCTTGGTCTTCTGCAGCAAGTGCCTCAAGTCATCCTCACTTTCAGCAAGCAAGGTTGTGTCATCTGTAGAGCACAGGTTGCTTATAAGTCTCCTTCCAATCCTGATGCCACATTCTTCTTCATAGAGTCCAGTTTCTCTAATGATTTGTTTAGCATACAGATCGAATAGGTATGGAGAGAGAATATAGCCCTGACCCACATACTTCTTGATTTTAAGCCAAGGATTTTTCATTCCCTTGCTTTGTTTGGATAGCAATTTCTTGATCCAGGTATAGATTTCATATTGTTGTTGTTGTTGTTGTTGTTGTGTGCCAGTGAGTCACTTGCAACTCATAGTGACCCTATGTACAACAGCCCTATACCCTGCTCTATCATGTGCCAATCTTATTGTCTCTGACACACCTACCTCTATTATCCCAGTAACTGAATCAATCCAACTCATCCAGAGTCCTCCTCTATTGTACTGTGCCTCCACCCTCCCAAGCATGATGTCCCTCTCCAAGGACTGATGTCCTAGCAACATGCAAGACAGATCTAGAAATTACTTTTTTAACTATGAAAGTGACCCCATTTTTCCTCATCTTTTCATCTCTAGCATAGTAGATCATATAATCATCTGACTAAAAATGTGCCATGCCAGTCCATCTCATTTCACCAATACCTAGTATGTCAATATTTATGTGTTCCATTTCTTTCTTAACAATATCCAATTTTCCGATATTCACGGTTCTTACATTACCTGCTCTGATCACTAATGTCTGCTTACAACTATTCCTCCTCGTTTGTGTTTCCATGTTTGAAGGCTCATCCTCAGTTGCCCTATCTGCTAGTCTAAGTGTGCTCTATTGTACATAAGGGTTTTTGAAGGCTTGCTGTATCAGAAGTGGATGGCCAATCCTTCTTTCTAGTCTGTCTTAATTTGAAGGATCAGATATAGAATAGTATCTGACAGACAAGGATTTTACAAAAAAGAACATATGAGAGATATTTCCCCAATTATATAAAGAACCAATAGATTCAGTATTGTCTCCACCCATGTGTCTTGACCCACCCCTTTCCCTGCTCCAGCAATATTCCTTTCTACTCCCACCTACTCCATTCAATACCTATCTCTCCCTATCCAGCCCTTGATACAATGGCTTATAACTCAACCCTTCTGGCCTTCTGTGATTCTGAATGCCTCAAGCTGCTGTCAGTTTCTTATGCAGCAGCCAGTGTATCTTAAGTTTAGGAGTCTCTAAGTCCAAATACCAAGTACTAGTACTGGGGAAAGTTACCTTTTAGATGGTTCTGAGGAAAAGTCTTTTGCCTTAAACTTCTGCTCCAGTATTGACTTCTTGTGGCTTAAATGTTCTGCAATTCCCGTTCTTCTCAATGTTAGCCATAGTTTGTTATAATACACACAGTCAAATACCTTTGCATTGTCAATAAAGCTCCCCAAAAATATCCTAAGAAAAACAGCCACAAAAACAGATCACAAGATAGCCAATTCTATTGTTCATGGGATTCCTCTGAGTTAAGCATCAACTGCCCAACAACTAACAACATCCATCAACTATTATTCATTTTTAATATGAAAATAACTTTTGTGAAAAAGGATCAATTTTGTCATTGTTGTTGCTAGGTGCTATCAAGTAGATGACAACTCATAGTGACCCTTAAACTTTGCCCTGTTGTTCTTAGGTGTCATCAGTCAGCTCTAACTCATAATGACACACAACAGAACCAAACAACTACTCTATCCTAAGCAATCCTCACATGCTCTGCTTGACCACACTGGTGGTCACTGCTTCAATCCATCTTCTTCACTTCACAGACCCTCCATTTTTCCAACCATGATGTCCTGTCCTTTTCCAGAGACACCCTGTTCCCGACTACATTCCCAAAACATGTGAGACAAAGCTTTCTTTTATTTTTTTTTTTAGACAAAGCTTTCTTGTCCTTGTAAGACCACTTTGGCTGCTTCCCCCAAGATAGACTTATTTGTTCTTTTGCCCATCCGTGGTGTATTTAACTACAAAACCACAATTTGAAGGTATTTCTTCTTCTCCAGTCTTCCTTACTCATTCTCAAACTTTTATATACACTTGGAAAAAATATATCATGCCTTGGGTCTAGCGCACTTTCATTTTTTAAAGTCACATCCTTGCTCTTCAGCCCTTTGAAGAGGTCCTTGGCAGTAGATTTGTCCAATGCAAATCTTGACTGCTACTTCCCTGAGGGTTGATTGTTGAGGCAACTAAAATGAAATTGACAATGTCCGTATTTTTTCCATTTGTCATGACAGTGCCTATTAGTTCAGTAGTGAGGATTTTTCTTTTTTTTTTTTTTGTACTTAAGTGTAATCCATACTGAAGACTATAGTCTTTGAGCTCCATTAATATTGTCCTTGTACTCAATCTGCATTCTGAGTAAATCATTTGAGGATTTGGACTTTATGCAGAGAATATGGCACCAGGATCTGAGGAAGACTCATCAATAACCTGCATTTTGTAGCTGGCACAACCATGCTGGCTGAAGGTGTGGAAGACTTGAAACATTTGCTGTAGAAGATCAAAGCCTTCAATGTGGATTACATTTCAACATCAACATCAAGGACACAAAAAAATCCCCACCACTGTCCAATATGCAACATCATGATAGTTGGAGAAAAGATTGAAATTGTCAACAATTTCAACTTACTTGCATCCGTAATCAGCACCCTTAGTACCAGCAGTCAGGAGACCTGGAGATGTTTAACACTGGGAACGTCTGCTATTGGAGATCTCTCCAAAATCCTGAGGAGCAATGACTAAAGCAATAATTAAAGATTAAAGTATGCTTGATCCAAGCCATGCTTTTTCTAACCACTTGCTATACATCTGAGAGCTGGACAATGAATAAAAATGACAAGAAAAATTGATGCCTTTGAATTGTGGTAGTAGAGAAGAGTACTGATTATTCCCATAAACTATAAAAAGAACAAATAGGTATGTCTTGGAGAAAGTACAGCCAGAGTGCTCCTTGGATGCAAGGATGGTAAAGCTTTGTCTCATATACTTTGGGCATATTGTTAGGAGGGTCTACTTCTAGGAAAGGGGCATCATGCTTAAAAAGGTGGAGGGATGGTGAAGGAGAGAAGGTCATCAACAAGATGGATTGACACAGTGACTGATGCAATGGGCTCAAGTGTGTCAGAGATTGTAAGGATGGCACAGGATAAGGCAGGGTTCAGATCTGTTGTTCGTTGAGTCACTATGAGTCATACTCAATGTCCTACCATCTAACAACAATGAGGATAAAGCTCTAAAACTAACATTTTATTCATTTTCTGCAAGCAAGATTGTGTCATCTGCATAACACATGTTGTTCAGGAGTCTAGGTATTAGTAAGGTGAAATAGGACATTTTGAGTCAAGCAATAATATGATATTCTATGTCAGGAATGACAAATTGAAAAGCAATGGTGCAGCATTCATTGTTGTAAAAAAATTTCATTATTTACCTTAAAATTCAATGCTATCAGTGATAGGATAATATCTATGGCTATTATCCTAGTAAGGAGAGGGACATCATGCTTGGGAGGATGGAGGGACATCGCAGGAGAGGAAGACCCTCGATGAAATGGATTGATTCAGATCCAAGATGGCGGCAGAGGCAGAGACAGCGTGGTGAGCTGTGGGAGCAGCGAACCACTTA
>NW_006399881.1:4315848-4330805 GCF_000299155.1 Elephantulus edwardii
AAAAAAAAGAAGAAAAGAAAAAGAAATTGATTGATTCAGTGGCAGTGGTATTGGAGGTAGGTGTGTCAGAGACAATAAAGTTGACACAGGATAGAGCAGGATTCAGAGCTGTTGCACATAGGGTTGCTATTAGTTGCAAGCAACTCAATGGCACCTAAAAACAATAATTTCCTACATCTGTGGAATGAGACAGTGGTAAAGCTCAGTATCAGCAGTCAGAACAAAGCCAAGGACTATGGAACAGATCAGCAATTGTTTATGTTGTTGTTAGGTGCCGTCAAGTCATAACTCATAGTGACCATATGCACAATAGCTCTGAATCTTGTTCTATCCTGAGTCAATCTCACTGTCTCTGACACACTGTGTCAATCCATCTCATCCACAGTCTTTCTCTCCTGTGCTGTCCCTCCACCTTTCCAAGAATGATATCTTTCTCCAAAGACTAGTCCCTCCTGGCAACATGCCCAATGTATGTGAGATGGAGTTTCAAAATCCTTGCCTCCAAGGAGCAACTTGGATTTACCCTCTCCTGGACAAATCCGCTTGTTGTCTTGACAGTTCAGTACTCTTCTTCAGCACCACAACTCAAAAGCATTAATTCTTCTGTCATCCTTAGACATTGTCCAGCTCTCTGATGCATAGCAAGTAATTGTGAAGACTATGGACTGGATCAGACACAACTTAGTCTCTAGACTGACAACATTGCTTTTCAGCACTCTGTAGAGGTCCCTGACAGCAGATTTTCCCAATTCAATTAGTCTTTTGATTTCCTAACTGCTAATGCCAATAATGTTGATTGTGGAGCCAAACAAGCTGAAGCTGTTAACAACCTCAATCTCTTCACCTATTATGCTGCTGCCAACTGGCCCAGTGGTGAGAATCTTTGTCTTCTTTATGTTTAGCTTCAAACTGTATTGGAGACTGCAGTCCTTAATTTTCTGTAGCAAATGCTTCAGGTCCTCCTCAGTTTTAGCATGCAACCAAGATGCATTAATACTAGTTGAGGACTGGAATGCAAGAGTTGGGAACAAGGAAGAAGGATCAGTAGTCACAAACATGGACTAGGTGACAGAAATGAGGCTGGAGATAGAAAGATAGACTTGTGTAGAAAGCTGGACAATAACTAGGGATGATAGAAGGAGAATTAATGACTTTGAGCTGTGGTGCTGGAGAAGAGTATCAAATGTACTATGGACTGCTAGAAGAACAAACAGGTTCAGCCTAGAGAGGGTAAAACCAGGATGCTCCTTGGAGGTAAGGATTCTGAAGCTCCATCTGGCATACTTTGAGCATTTTTCAAGGCAGGATCAGTCCTTGGAGAGGGACATTATGCTTCAGAGGATGGAGAGACAGTACAAGAAAGGAAGGCCCTCGATGAGATGGATTGATTCAATGACTAGGATAATGGAGGTAGGTGTGTCAGAGACAATAAGGTTGGCACAGGATAGAGCAGGGTTTAGGGCTGTTGTACATAGGGGCAGTTTGAGTCACAAGTGACTCGACGGCATATAACAACAACAATAATGCAAATATCTTTTACAAGAGACACAAATGGTAACTATTCACATGAACCTCACCTGATGGTCTACACAGGAATCAGATTGATTACATCTGTGGAAAGAGTCAACAGAGAAGCTCAGTCTCTCCTGTGAAAACGATGCCAGGTTCTGATTGTGGGATGACAAATCATCAAATAATCATATGCAAGTTCAAACTGAAGCTAAAGAAAATTGAAGTCTTTAAAAGAGAAAATGAAATCAAATCCAAAATTTGACCTTGAATCTATCACACCTGAACTTAAAAAAACTATCTCATGAAACATTTGAGGCCTTAGACACTAGTAAACGAAAACCAGAAGAGCTGTGGGAGGATAGAAAAAAGATGATATTGCACTCAAGTTGTGAACGTATGAAGAGCCCAAATAAGACCTTACATTTACCACACTTGATTTTAAAAACCAAGAATAGATTTGAAGCATTGAATGCTAATTACTGAAGACCAGACACATTGCAGAACATCCAAGACATCGACCATGAAGAAAGCTGAAGGTCATTTCAAAGGCAGGAAAGAATGAAAAGGCCAAAATGAATGTCAGGAGAGACTCTGAAATGTGCTCTTGAACATAAATTAAAGTGAAAGGAGGAAATAAGAGAGCTGGACAGAAGGTTGCAAAGCTCAGTTCAAGAAAATGCAGTAATGCAATGTTTAAAGACTTGGAGTTAGAAAACCAAAAGAGAAGAAGACATTTCACATTTCTCAAGCTGAAAGAACTGAAGAAAAATGCAAGCATTTAATTGCAGTGCTGAAGGATTCAATGTCCAACGTACAGTAGTGTTTATCTCATAGCTGGATTACAGAGGTACAGGAACTAGGGCTGAATTCATAGACACACTTCTTAGTATCGTTCTAATACGGGCTCTATGGTGGCCTAGTGGGTAAGGACTTGTGCTGCCAACCCAAAGGCATGCAATTTGACTCCACCAGCTGCTCGGTGGAAGATTGATGACCATCTCCTCCCCTGAGATTTACTACGTCTGACAACTGCAGGGTCAGTTATGAGTCTGTTGTGACTCAACAATGCATAAGAACAATAATGACTTCCTCGCGCCCCCACAAAGAAAGAACAAACAAAACGTTATCTCGTATTGAAACTTTAAGGGAGCTGTGGTGGCATGGGTCTGTAGGGAGTTGTGCTGCTAACCCAAAGTCCGTACCTGACTGGCGGTTGGAATCCATCAGTAGCTCTGTGAGAGAAAGATGGGCAATCTCCTGTAGTATGTACAGCCTGGAAAACCTGCTGGAGGATCAGCTATGAGTTCATGAAGACTCCATGGCAACTTCGGATTCTGAAGGTCTGGAGGTTTATGCAGCCAAGTGAGGAGGGTTTCCACCAGGAGGCGCAATAACTTCTCACGGAAGGGGAAGTTGAGACTGCCACCTGTGGCCACTTTGAGTTCTTTATGTCACTGAACCAACAGAGAAGAGAGGAAGGGATAGTTCTCTGCACCACGGGAGCAGAGAGGAGTGTGTCAAGCTTCTCAGAGATCCTCGGAATCCTCCCTGGCATTCTATTTAACTCAACTCATTGCGATCAAGTTGGAACCAACTCACAGCTGACCCTCCAGCGGGTATTCAGAAGCTGTAAACTGCACAGAAAGAGATCACCCATCTTTCTCCCACACAACAGCGGGTGAGTCCGAGCCTCGGGCCTCCGATCTGGCACTAGGCCATCAGAGTTCCTTAGCACTGCCATTATATAGGGGTAAAAATTCATACACAAGTATAGCAGCTGACACAGGATGGACAACCAAGAAATCAGACCCCTTAGAAATGAAAGTTTGGGTTCTTGCACCAGGTTAAAAGCAACAAATCCAGGGTGAGGTGCCAACCAAGGTCAAAATGAACACAGAAGGAAGTAGAATATATGAAACACAGCTTCTTGACCAATTATGGAATGAGAAGTAAAATAGCTCATATTTTCTTGCAGGCTGTATTATGTATAGGGAGTTCTGGTGGACTGGTGGGTAAGGAGTTGCGCTGTCAACCCAGTGGCAGGCACAACAATATTGTGTGTAAAACCAAACTAAACCCTTGACCATTGACTCTGTTCCAATTCACAGTCAACTTCCATTTGGGTTTCAGAGGCTGTAAATCTTTATAGGAAGAGACCACCCATCTTTCTTCCATAGAGTGACTGAGAGTCAAACTACTGACCTTTCAGTTAGCAGCTGTAATGCTTTACATACAACATCCCCAGGTCTCTTTAGATACAGTGTTTATTTCTTTACTAACTGACTTGGTTTTGCATGTTCACTTTGCCATTTTCCCTGCTAATTAAGAAGTGAGGATGGTCATACTTGAGCCTCATAAGCTTTGGCCTTATCAAGAAGGACCTGTCCCTTAAAAGGGACATCACATTTGGAAAGGTAGAAAATCAGTGGAGAGGAAAACCCTCAAGGAAATGAATTGACACAGTGGCTGCATCAGTGAGCTTAAGTATAGAACAGAGGCTGTAACAGAAGCTATAGGATTTTGTGTGGGGGTGGGAGGGTATTTTGTTTTCATTTTTGACTGCACATAGTCTTTCTCTAAATCAGAACTAAGTTGATGGCACCTAAAAACAAATTTATATCAGGTGTGTCTTGATTATCTAATACTGCTAGAACAGAAATACCTCAAGCATGTGACTTCAACAAAGGTATTCTTTCAAAGTTTATTGTTGTTGTTATGTGTCATTGAGTGGAGTATGACCGATAGAGACTCTATGAACAGCACATCTCTGAACCCTGTCCTACCCTGTGCCGTCCTCGCCATCTCTGACACATGGCTACAGTCACTGTATCCATCCATCTCCTTAAGGGTCTTCCTCTCTCTTGCTGATCCTCCACCTCTCCAAGTATGATGTCCCTTTCCAAGGATTAGTCTCTCCTAGCAAAATATTCAAAATAAGTGAGGTGGAACTTTGTCACCTTTGTCTCCAAGGAGCACTCTGGTTGAACTTCCTCCAAAATAAATGTGTTTTGACAAAACTTTTGACAGTTCGTGATATATTCAATAGTTATCACCAACACCACGATTCATATACACTGACACTTCTTCTGTCTTCCATAGTCATCATCCAACTTATTCATACATAAGAAGCAATTGAAAATATTATGGCTTGAGGCTGGTTCACCTTAGTCTTTAAAGTGACATCATTGCTCTTTTTAGCACTTTAAAGAGGCCCTTGACAGCAGATTTTCCCCAATGCAACATATCTTTTGATTTCTTGACTGCTGCTTCCATGGCTGTTGATTATGGATCCAAGTAAGATGAAATCCTTCTCAACTTCAGTCCTTTCTTCAACTATCAGTGTTACTTGTTGGTCCAGTGATGAGGATTTTTGTTTTCTTAACTAAAACATAGAGGTGAGGTTTTACAATGCATGCATACATCAGGGCTCAAAATGGAAGACATTTCTATAATACTGAGGCTATAAATATCACACTAGAGGTGTGATGTGTACTGAAACAATTAGTTCAAAAGATTAATGGACCACATGAATCTCAATTTCCACAACTGTGTGGACCAAATCACACATTTCTCCTTTGGATCTGCTGGTGGATGTGAACCACCAGAAAGGCACCACTTTTGAAACAAGATCATATTCATGGATGGACACACACAATTCAATCTATAACATTGGATAAAAGGGTGTTGGTGAATGTTTTGTAGCCAAAGGAGTATGAGTTGAGGTGGATAGGGTGAACATCAACATGAAGAAAACAAAGATTCTCACCACTGGACCAATTGGCAGCATCAGTATGGATGGTGAAGAGATTGAGATAGTAGTTTTAGTTTGCTTGGCTCCACAGTCAACACTCTTGGTACGAGCAACCAGGAAATCAAGACACAAATTGCATTGGTAAATTTAGCTGTCTGGGACCTCTCTAGAGTACTGAAGAGCAACGTTGTCAGGCTGGAGACTAAGGTGTGCCTGATCCGGGCTATATTCATTGGGTTATTTACCTTTATCTTCTTGTGGTGCTCAAGTATTTTATAAATTCTAGATATAATAAGTCCCTTATCTGACATGTCATTACCAAATTTTTCCCCAGTCTGTGGCTTCCCTTTTTACCCTGTTAGAGAAGTTTTTAGATGTGCATGGGGATTTGCTTCTTAGAAGGTCCCATTCATCTATTTTATTCTCTCCTGGTTGTAGAGAGAAGGGGGGTCTTAAGAGAAGAAACACTACAGCTTGTTTGCTTACACATAGATGTGAAGAGGAATCCCCAGGTAATGCAAATGATTACCTGCTCATTTGCTAATCAAAAGATTGAAAGTTCAAGGTTATCCAAAGATACCTTGGATGAAAATCCTGTCAACCTTCCAAAAAAAAAAAAAAAGCCCCTGAAATTATTGCCTTAAACCAAAAATATTCCCCAAGGTCTTGCTAAAGCTGGATGCTAGTTTAGCTTAATTGATAAAGACTGTTGCCTGGAAGACTGTGCTCTTTTAAGGTTTGTCTATAAAGAATCAAATTGACAACAATAACTCAAAAGATTAGAGAGATGCCCTAGGGGCAGTGAGTTGATGTTACTGGGGAGAAATGACTCAGAAAAGGAAAGTGGGAATGGTTGAATAACTTGAAGAACATAATTAGGTGTCTCAAACTACGGAATTGATGTTTGCTGGGTATATCTGTGACAACAACAAAATAAATAAGATTTCAAAGAAAATTTTCTGGTCTCCAGTTCCACTCTGACATAAACCAGGTCTCACTGAATAAGAATTCACCTGATAATGATTGTTAATTTGCTTTTTACTTAAGATCAAGTAGAAAGAGAGCAATTAATATGCAGGAGAGAAAAAGAATTATTGTAGAAGCTAAGGTCTTGAGACTATGTGAGACAAACAGATAAAAAATTCAAGGGGAAGTACTGACCATTTTATTCTTTTTATTTTGTATTGATTTGCATACAAAATTCATATACGTTGTGTTTCGTGCATTCCTCCATTCACAGTGCGTTTTTTTAGTATCCTTCCCACACATTACCTTTCATAAAATCAATAATCATTGATCCATACCCACTATTACCCCACCCTTTCAGGTCCCTGCAGGATCTTTCCTAATTCCTCCAACCCCTAATTCTGCTTTTGATTGGTGGAGGGCCACTCCCTGCACCACCACAAGGGAAAAAAATCAAAATAAATGTAGATGCAAACAGGGTTTGAAGACCTTGGTGGTGGGAAGATGGGGGAGTTTGTATGCAATGGCTTACAGTTTCTCGTTACAATACAATACAATACAATACAATACAATACAATACAATACAATACAATACAATACAATACAATACCATCAGTTCAGGATAATAATAGAGGACACTGGAGTTTTGAAGAGAGTAGAGATAGTGTGTTAAGGATCCTGCCAGAAAATGAGGGTGAGAGAGAAAGCAGACTATAGACATGTAGTGCAATTGTTAAAGAAAAATTTTGAAGCAAATTCTTTATCTTAATTGTGATTTTAATGCAAGTTTACAGAAAAATTATATCTTCATTCATTCATTGTTGCACATTTTCATCCCCTCTCTCTTTCTTCTCCTTCCCCCAGTTCACTTTTATGGGGTTTTAAAAAAAAATATTCATTCATTGTTGTGCATTGTTGTTGTGGTGGTTGTTATGTGCCATTCAATCACTTGGGACTGATAGTGACCCTATGTACAAGAGCCCTAAACCCTGATCTATCCTGTGCCAACCTCATTGTCTCTGACACACCTACTCCCACTACCCCAATCACTGACTCATTGACGGTCTTCCTCTCCTGTGCCATCCCTCCACTCTCCCAAACATGATGTCCCTCTCCAAGGACTGGTCCCTCCTTGCAACATGCCCAAAGTATGTCAGAATCCTTGAAGCTTCAGAATCCTTGCCTCTAAGGAGCAACCCATTTTCACTCTCTCCAGGACAAATCTGTTTTTTTCTCTTAGCAGTCTATGATATATTCAACACTCTTCTCCAGCACCACAACTCAAAGGCATCAATTCTCTTTGTATCATCCCTAGTCAATGTCCAACTCTCTGATGCATAGCACGTAATTGCAAAGACTATAGCCTGAATCAGGTACACCTTAGTCTCCAGCCCTCAGTACTCTTGAGAGGTCCCTCACAGCTGACTTTCCCAATGCAATTCATCTCCTGATTTCCTGGCTGCTGGTACCAAGAGTGTTGACTGTGGAGCCAAGCAAACTAAAGCTGTGAACTATCTCAATCTCTTCACCATCCATACTGATGCTGCCAATTGGCCCAGTGGTGAGAATCTTTGTCTTCTTGACATTGAGCCTCAATCCATATTGGAGGCTGCAGTCCTTGACTCTGTGCAGCAAGTGCTTCAGGTCCTCCTCAGTTTCAGCAAGCAGGGTTGTGTCATCTGCATAATGCAGGTTGTTGATGAATCTTCCTCTAATCCTGATGCCACATTCCTCCTCGTACAGCCCAGCATCCTGGATGATCTGTTCTGAATACAGATTGAAGAGGTATGGAGACAGAATACATCCCTGGCGGATGCCCTTCCCAATTTTGAATCATGCAGTGTCTCATTGCTCTGTTCTGACAACTGCCTCTTGGTCCAAGTATTGGTTTCTCATAAGCACAATCAAATGTTCTGGGATTCCCATTCTTCTCAGAGTCAGCCATAGCTTGTTGTGATCCACACAGTCAAAAGCCTTTGCATAGTCAATGAAACACAGAAAGACATTCCTCTGGGTACTCTCTGCTTTCTGTCACAGTCCATCTAATATTAGCTAATAACCCTAGTACCATGGCCTCTTCTAAGCCCAGCATGCACTTCTGACAGTTCTCTGTTGATATGTTGCTCCAGTAGTTTTTGGATAATTTTCAGCAGACTCTTGCTTGCATGTGATATTAATGATATTGTTCGATAATTTCTGCAATCTGTTGGGTCAACTTTCTTTGGAATGGGAACAAATATCTATCTCTTCCAGTCAGCTGGCCAACTGGCTGTCCTCCAGATTTCTTGGCATAATTTAGTGAGCACATCCAGGGCAGCATTTTTATGTTGAGTCTTGTTTTTTGCCACTTCCTTCAGAGCAAATGAAACTTCCTTTTTCATCACCACAGGTTCTTGCTCATATGTTATTTCATGAAATTCTGTGTCAGCCAATTCCTTCTGGTAGAGTGACTCTGTATACTCCTTCCATCTTCTTTTAATGCTTCTTGGATCATTTAACACTCTGTCCAAAGCATCTTAAAGTATTGCCACTCGTGGCTTGAATTTGTCTTTCAATTCTTTCAGCTTAAGAAATTCTGAGTGAGTTCGTCCCTTTTGATTTTCTGACTCCAGCTCTTTACATATTTCATTATAGTATCTTGCTTTGTCACCCCAAGCTACCCTTTGAAATTTTCTGTTTAGCTCTTTAATTTCTTTATTTCTTCCTTTAGCTTTGCCTTCTTGGGACTCTAATGCAATATTTAGAGCCTCATCTGACATCCATCTTGGTCTTTTCTTCCTCTTCAGCCTTTTGTAACGGTCTTTTGCATTCTTCATGGACAATATTGTTGATATCCTCCCACAGCTCATTTGGTCTACGCTCATTGGTGCTCAAGGCCTCAAACCTGTTCCTGAGATGGTTTTGAAATTCAAGTGGGATAGACTTAAGGTCATATTTTAGTTCCTGTGGATTTGATTTCATTTTCTTCAACTCCAGCTTGAACTTGCATATGAGTAGTTGGTGGTCTGTCCCACAATCAGCACCTGGCCTGATTTGGTATTTTTTTGTGTTATTTTTTAAAATTTCTTTTTAGTTTTTTATTAATTTGCATACTAATTTCATATACATTGTGTTCATTCATATACATTGTGTTTCACACATTCCTTCATTCACATTGTGCTTCTTGCATATTCCCATACATTGTATTTTTTGGTTTTTTTCTAGTTTATTTACAAAATTCAAATACAAATTTGAACAAATTCTTCCCATTTACCTCACCCCCCACCCATCAGATTGTACAACCCCGTGATTAATCCTCCTTTCCACCTGCATATCCACATCCCTCTGCTTCCAGCCTCTCCCACACCTCCTGGATCCTTAAACTCATTTATACAATATTTATCCTTGTGGGACTGAGTTCACTCAGCATAATGCTCTCCAGTCCATCCCAAGTTAGGGAATAATTTACAAAGTTATTGCTCCTTTGTGCTGCATAATATTCCATTGTGTGAATGTACCATAGTTTCTCAATCCATTCTTTTGTGGATGGACATTTGGGCTGTTTCCATGTTCTTGCGATGGTGAATAGTGCTGGTATGAACATTGGTGTACAAATCTCAGTTTGTGCCTCAGTTCTCCTATTCTCAGGGTATATTCCAAGTAGTGGAATAGCTGAGTCATATGGAATTTCTATGTTCACGGTTTTGAAGAAGCTCCAAACTGTTTTCCAGAATGGTTGTACCGTTTTACAATTTCACCAACAACGTATAAGAGTTCCACAGCTGATATTGAGCTTCTCCAGTGATTCTTTCCACCAATGTAATTGATTTGATTCCTATGCATACCATCAGATTAAATCCATGTGTATAGCCTGAGTTTATGTTTCTTATAAAAGATATTTTCAATAAATAAATCTTTGAATATGTAAAATTCTATCATTCTATCTCCAGCCTCATTTCTGTCACCAAGTCCATGTTTTCCAGCTATATGGTCAAATATTTTATAGTGAAACCAGTGCTGTAGAAAGTGGCATACCAAAAATCAACTGTACTAATGGAGTTCTGGTAGCCTAGTGGTAAGTTGTGCTGGCAACTCAAAGGTACATGGTTCTAATCCACCAGCGACTCTGTGGGACATCGTTGGGCAATCTTCTCTCATGTGATTAACTTCCTCTGAAAACTGGCTTAAGGGTCAGCTATGAGTCGGTTCTAACAACAACAGCAATGCTATAATCAGGAAGCTCTGGTGGCCTAGTGGTAAGGAGTTGTACTGCAAACCCAAAGGCAGGCAGTTTGAAACCACCACCTAATCCATGGGAAGAAGATGAGCAACCTCCTACTGTGCCTCTGAAAACCCAGCTTTAAGTAGCTTCCAGCTTGACAGCAAATAATAGCAACAATGCTATACTCACACTGTTGCTCAACTGCTTATATGAATTAGGGAGAGTAGGGGTCAGATGGATTGAACCAAGGTTGAGCTTTTGGACAATCTGTGTAGAAAGACACTCTGGTGGCATAATGAATCGGGATGCTAACTGAAAGGTCAGCAGTTGGAATCCATCAGCCACTCCACAGGCAAAGTAGGTGATGATCTGCTTCCATAAAGAGTTACCATCTTGGAAACCCTATGTGACAATTCTACTCTGTCCAACAAGGTTGCTAAGAGTTGAAATTGATTCGATGGTAATGGGTTATCCTTATATATGCCAAAGTCACAAGAATGATGAACTTGGCCTTCTGGGGAAGGACAAGTGAGCCTGCAGGGAAGGGCTCCCCCATCCACCCCTAAGACCTTACCCCATGTGTTCCAGGCTCCTGCGGCAGGAAGGGAGTGAGAAATAGATCCTGTGAACACTTTGAGACCATGGGATCTAGCACTTTTTTGGCCTGGCCTACATGCCACAGTCCTTTCCTTCTACCTCTCAGAGGCCTCCACTCACGGACACCACAGATCCCAGCTCTCCAGAACCTGAAATTTTCAGAAACAAGGTCTACTTTCCTCTCCACCTGGGACAAGAAAAGACCCAGACTTTGAATCACCAAGCCCCGATGACCCTATGTGGCAAGATTGAGTGAGGACAAGAGAAAGAAATTTCATTCCACCATGAACCTGAACCAGAGAAGACAGGAGACAGTTAATTTCCTATCATGAGGATGAAACAGGAGGAACCAAGGAAGGAAATGCTCCAGAATTTTAACCCTAGTTATTTCTGGGTCAGTAGGATAACACCTCTGCATATGTAGAAGGGTGTGCACATGTACTTGTGTTATGTGTACCTGAGAGAATACTACAAAATGCCTATGGCCACATCGCAAACATAGGTAAATGGGGGTAATTAGTCCTTGACACCTTACTGCCTGCCACTCACTGGATGCCCCTCCCACTATTTTGTTTAAGTCCCCTGTCCCTGGGCTATTCATACACACCCTGGGCTGTAGAGTGCCCAGTGTTTAACACGTAAAGCAGAATTTTTCCCCCTGCTTCCACCCCTCCTCCACAGCTTTCTTTTAGGTAACTATAGAGATGAATGAGTTAATAAGATGAAAAAACAACCCACTGTTGCTTTAGCAAGCCACTGTGTTTCCTAGGCAACGTAATGCTTGTTTTTCTCTGGCTTCTAAAAGCCCCTATGGAGGAAATGGTGAAAATATTAACCTTGGCCAACACTCAAGCCCCTATCCACCCCTCCCCTTCCTCCTTCTCATTCTATTCCTGCAGCAGTTAGTTGACTTTGTCTCCCACTTCGCAGAACACATACACAGACTACGCTCGATTCTTATTGCTTGTTCTTTTGGTTTTATCCTCTCCTGTCTCACTTCATGACAGAAGGTCAATTAATAGCCCCTTTTCCCATCTCTTTTCAATGTACTCGTTATGTTGCTGCTGCATCAGGCTATTAGAGCTCTCAGAAAAACAAAAGGTTAAAAAGAAAAAAGAAAAACAAAAGGCCAAACTAAGGAATGTAACTGCCCTCTGTCCTCACTTCTCCTTCAGTTGTTCTCTAAGTAATTGCTCAGCAGGTTTGCTTTAACCGCACAGCTCTCACACTCTACCTGTTGCCTTCAGGTCAGTTTATAGGGAATATGCTTTGAGTTTTGTTGCTGTTGTGTCTCACCTAAACCCGCTGCAGTTGAGTTGGTCCTGATGCATGTGGGCACTATAGGTCGGAGTAGAACTGCCCTGTTTGGCTTTCTCAAAGCTGTAAATCTTTACAGAAGCAGACTGTCACATCTTTTTTTCCCGTAAAGTTGCTGGTGGAGTTGAAACTACCAGCCTTTTGGTTAGCAGCCGAGTGCTTTAATCACTGAGTCACAGGGCTCCTGCTCACTCATTCAGCCACTGGAACCAGGCTTCCATTCTTGCCATGCCACATTAAAAGAGTAGTCAAGAAATCAAAAGACAAATTGCATTGGGCAAGTCTGCTGTCAGGGACCTCTCCAAAGTACTAAAGAATAATGATGTCAGTCTAGGGACTAGGGTGTGCATGATCCAGGCCATGGTCTTCACAATTACTTGCTGTCCATCAGAGAACTGGACAATAAGTAAGGATGATGCAGAAGGATCGAAGCCTTTGACATGTGGTGCTGGAGAAGAGTCTTAAACATACTGTGGACCATCACAAAAACAAATAGGTCTGTCTCGGAGAGGGTGAAACCAAGTTTCTCCTTGGAGGATAGGATTTTGAAGCTCCATCTCACATACTTTGGACACGTGGCCAGGAGGGACCTATCCTTTGTGAAGGACATGATGCTCAGATGGGTGGAGGGAAAGTACAGGAGAGAAAGACCCCAAATGAGATGGATTGATACAGTAACTGGGGCAATGGGGGTAGGTGTATCAGAGTCATTGAGACCGGCTCAGGACAGGGCAGGCTTCAGGGCTATTGTAAATAGGGTCGCTATGAGTTACAGGCAATGCAATGGCACATGACAACAACAAAAAGTATCACAGTGTTTGGTGAGCAAAGGAATTAGGAAATATCCAGTGAGGACCTCAAAAGATAGGGTAACAGTAGACATAGATCAATGGGGACTGCTTTTATATAATAGTGTATATGAATGAACATATGAAACACAATGTAAATGAACAAAATACAAATGTATATTAATTTTGTATGCAAACCAATGCGTATATTTTTAATAAGAGCTCTAGTATAGGAAATAGGGAACTCTACTGGCATAGTAGGTAGGAAGTTGTGCTGTCAACACAAAGGTAGGCAGTTCAAATAAACCAGTTGCTCCATGGGGAATAAAGATGAAAAATCTCCTCTCATGCTTCTGAAAGACCATTGTGGATCAGCTATGAGTCAGTTCCAACTTGATAGCAATGAAAGAGAGACATTACGGAGTGTCTGTTGTTATGTGCATTGAGTTGCCTGCAACTCATAGCAACCCTATGTACATTAGCTCTGAAGTCTGCCCTGTCCTGAGCCAGTCTCACTGTCTCTCACACACTTACCTCACTTGCTTCAGTTACTGTATGAAAGTTAAAGTATGTGAGATGGAGCTTCAAATTCCTTGCCTCCAAAGACATGGAAAGACCTTTCCCAGAAGAAGATACTTGGATGGCCACCAGAAACATGAAGAAATGCTCAAAACCACTAGTAATAAGATAGATGCAAATCAAAAGCACAATGACATGCCATCTCACCCAAGGGTCAGTGGCAGAGTTTAACAGGACAGCATGGAGAGGATGTGGAGTAGTACACTATTGGTGGGATTGTAAAATGGTTGCATCCACTCTGGAAGGCAGTTTAGTTTTTCCTCAAAAAGTCGAACATAGAAATTCCATATAACCCAGCTATTCCACTGCTTGGAATATACCCTGAGAAAATGAGAAATGAGACACAAAGGGAAATTTGTATTCATAGCAGCATTATTCACCATCACAGAACATGGAAGCAGTCCAAATGTCCAACCACAGTCAAATGGATTGGGAAATTATAGTACACTCACACAATGGAATACTACGCAACATGCAGGAGCAATGATTTTGAAAATCACTGCCTAACTAGGGAGGGACTGGAGAGCATTATGCTAAGTAAACTAACTCAGTCCCTGTATAAGATCATTATTGAAGACATAGAAAATTAACTAGTAAACCATGTAGGAGGATCCAAGAGTGGGGAGGGGAGGAGTAGAGGAGTGAAGATGGGTAGTGCGGGTAATCATAGGGTTACACAATTTAATGGGTAGAGAGAGAAGTAGGTAAAGAAAATGGGAAATACCCAGTGTGAAAAACTGAGTATATGAACTTTGTAAGCAAACCAGTATAAAACAAAAATTTATTTAAAAAAAAAAAGAAATCCTTGCCTCCAAGGAGAAACTTGGTTTCACCCTCTCCAAGACAAAACTATTTGTTCTCTTGGCAGTCCATGGTATATTCAAGACTCTTCTCCCACACCACAACTCAAAGGCATCAATTCTTCTTCTGTCATCCTTAGTCATTGTCCAGCTCTCTGATACATAGCAAGTAATTGCAAAGGTTATGGCTTGCATCAGGTGCACCTTAGTCTCTAGACAGACATTGTTGCTTCTCAGTACTCTGAAAAATTCCTTGACAGCAGATTTTCCCCAGGCAATTTGTCTTTTGATTTCCTGACTGCTGGTGCAAAGAGTGTTGATTGTGAAACAGAGCTAGCTGAAGTTGTTTATGATCTCAATCTCTTTTCCATCTACTTACTCTTTAACATATGAGCAAGAGCCTATGGTGATGAAGGAAGAAGTTCAAGCTGCTTTGAAGGAAATAG
>NW_006399881.1:4332112-4339670 GCF_000299155.1 Elephantulus edwardii
GGTTTAGGGCTGTTGTGCATAGGGTCGCTATGAGTCGGGAACGACTCGACGGCACATAACAACAACATTCTTGATTCTTTGGCAGTACTCAACACTCTGAATGTCTCCCTCCTAGAAACCCTCTTATCCCTGTGCTTCTGTTAGTAATCTGTTGCTGCTGTGTACTGTCAAGTCAGAACCCACTCCAGTAGGTTTTCAGAGGTTAAAAATCACATGGGAGTTAATGGCCCATGTTTCTCCTATAGAGCAGCTGGCAGATTCAAACCACCTGCTTTTGGATTGATAGCATAATTCCTTACCACTAGACCCCTGTGGTATGTACATAACACAGGTTGCTGATAATTCTTCCTCTAATCCTGATGCCACATTCTTCTTCACAGAGTTCAGCTTCTTCAGTGCTTTGTTCAGCACCCAGACTGAACACAAGAACTGAACAAAGACTGGTATGGAGAACGAATACAACCCTGATACACATCCTTCTTGATTTTAAACCATGCAGATGTCCCTTGCTCTGTTCAGACAACAGCTTCTTGGTCTAGGTCTAGGATCATTGTATTGGGAGAATGATTTGAATATTACTAATTACTTTGTTCTCAGTCACCTGCTGCACATCAGAGAGCTAGACAATGACTGTAGCAATGGGCTTGAGTGTGTCAAAGATGATGAGGATGGCACAGGATTGGACAGAGTTCAGATCTTGTTGTTCACAGAGTTGCTATGGGCCATACTCGACATGATGGCACCCAACAACAACAGCAGCAATTACCTTGTCTGCTTTGTCCCTACTGCCTGCACAAATTTGTGTCAGGCGCAAGCCCTGCAGGCACACCACAGGCACAATGGGGACCTTGAACTGCCTAAAGGACAAACAGATACATCTTGGAAAAAGTATAGCCAGAGACCTCCTCAGAAGCAAGGATGATGAAGCTTCATCACATACTTTGGGTATGTTTCTAGGAGAGGCTATTCCTTGGAGAGGGACATTATGCTTGGGAAGGTAGAGGGAGGGTGAAAGAGAGGAAGACCCTCAACAAGATGGAGTGACACAGTAACTGCAGCAATGGACTTGAGTGTGTCAGAAATTGTGAGGATGGCACAGGATAGGGCAGGGTTCAGATCTGTTGCTCATGAGGTCACTATAGGTCATCCTCGCCTCAGTGACACCAAACAACAACAATTACTTCATGGTTTAGTTGTGCATATGCTTGCTTGTTTCTTGTTTCTTCTTATTAGTATAGGACTTGTCTGTCACTTTGCTGTAACTTGTGGGTCACTGTGATGCTGGAGGCTATGGCACCAGTATTTCAAGTGGCAGAGGTATTACCCAGGATAGACAGGTTTCAGAAGAGCTCCTAGATTAAGACAGAGGGAACAGGATTGGCCATCCACTTCTGAAATAGCAGGCTTCTGAAAATCCTATGAACAATAGAGGATTATAGTATTAGAGGTAGTGTCCAGATTGAAAGTCACTCAAAATGGGAAGTAAAACTTTAATAACTAGAATGTCGAATGTATGATGTGTGAATGTAGGAAAATTCAAAGTTGTCAGAAACAAAATGAAACACATGAAGATCACTAAACTAGGCATTAGTGAACTGAGAGGAACTAGCATGGGCCACTTTGAATCAGACAATCATATGATCAATTATGCCAGGACTAAAAAACTAAGTAAGAATGATATTGCATTCATACTAAAAAAGGCAATTTCAAGATCTATCCTAAAATACAATATTACAAGTGATAGTATACTATCCATACACATACAAAGGCTTGTTAATACAACTATTATTCCAATATATGCACCAACAACTAAAGTAAAAAAGTAGGAAAATGAGGATTCTGCCAACTTTTGCAGTCTGAAGTGGACCATACATACCATCAAGATATATTGATAATTACTGGTAACTGGAATGCAAAAGTTCAAAACGATGAAGAAGGAATGATAATCAGAAAAAGCATGGTCTTTTTCACAGAAATGTGGCTAGACATCAAATGATTTAATTCTGTGCACTCAATGATTTATTCACAGCAAATACTTGAAGACACACAAGTGACGTCACCTGATGGACTGCACAGGGAACAGATTGACTACATCTGTGGAATGGATCATTGAAGAAGCTCAGTATTAGCGGTCAAAACCAGGCCAGATGCTGACTGGAGAACAGACCATCAAGGACTCACGTGCAAGTTCAAATAGAGGCTGAAGAAAATTAAAACAAGCCCACAAGATCCAAAATATGACCTTGAGTTTATCTCATCTGAATTTAAAAAGGCAAGTAAGTAGTAGGTATGAGCAATTCAAATACAGGAGTCCTGGTGGGAAAATAGTTAAGCACCTGGTGGCTAACTGGAAGATTAGTCTGAACCTACCTATGGCATAAAGAGCTAGTCATCTGCTAACATAAATATTACAACTAAGAAAATGCTCTTGGGGTAGTTCTACTCTAACACATGCGGTCACTGTCAATATTAAGTCAGAATCAACTTGATGTCACCCAACATGTAAAATCCAGGATACACAAAGCAATATGCTAGTCCATTCCCCCCCCCTTTTTTCTTCTCTAGCTTTCATTTTCTATTTTGATAGTCACTGTTGTGTGCCAGAGAGTCAGAGCCTACCCAGCAGGTTTTCAGAGTAGATCACAGGAGAGGAGGTTGCCCATCTTTCTTCTGCAAGGCAGCTCTTGGATTTGTTGCAGTACAGTTTTTTGCCACTAGGCCATTATACTTTTTTTTTTTAAGGCTATCTTGTTAACTCTAAAAGACCAAAACTAGTTGTTAATGAGTCAATTTTGATTCATCCAGACTCATGAGTGAGGGTCAAAGTAGAATTGTGTGGGCTTCCTGGGTTTTCAATAACTGTCATCTTTGGGAAGTAGATTGCCAGCCCTTTCTTCTGAGATACCTCAGGGTGAGCACAAACCTCCAACGTATTGGTTAGCAGTTAAGTGTATTAACAACGTGCACTGCCGAGAGGCTTCCCTCACTACTCTACTATTAATCAAAATGGAGCAAATATGATAAAAGACAGTTGATAGTCAGTCACAGTGTTGAGAATGCAGTAGGTAAAAGTCAACTTTCTTTAGGTTGTTGTTATTATTGTTGTTAGGTTTCTGCAAGTGAAGTATGACTCATAATGACCCTATGAACAGATCTAAACCCTACCCTCTCCTGTGCCATCCTCTTCATCTCTGACACACTTGAGCCCATTGCTGCAGTCACTATGTCAATTCTCCCATTCTAGGGTCTTCTTCACCCTCACCATTCCTCCACACTTTTAAGCATGGTGTCCCTCTCCAAGGAATAGCCTCTCCTAGAAACATGTCCAAAGTATATGAAATGAAGCTTTATCATCCTTGCCTCCAAGAAACACTCTGGCTGTACCTTCTCCAAGACACATTTGCTTGTTCTTTTTGGCCATGCTCTTCTCAAAAGCACCAAATCTTCTGTCATCCTTATTCATTGTCCAGCTCTCAGATGCATTGCAAGTGACTGAAAAGACAATGGTCTGAATCAGGTGCACCTTAGTATATCTAGGCTGGTACTGTTGCTCTTTAGCACTCTAGGGAGGCTCCCAACGCAACTCATCTTTTGATTTCCGGACTGCTAGTGCCAAGGGTGTTGATTGTGGAGTTGAGTGAGATGAAATCATTTGCTACTCTAGGCAACCTCCCAATGTAACTCAACTTTTGATTGCCTGGCTGCTAATACCAAGGGTGTTGATTGTGGGGTTGAGCAATATGAAATCATTTGCTACTTCAACTTTCCCCATCTATCATGATGTGTCCTTTAGGTAGAGGAAGAAGAAACTGCTAAAGGAAGTTTCTAAAGGGAGAAACTGCTATTTAGCTCTGGCCAATTGTTATTATAGAATCATGTGATATGGTGCCAGATCTTCCAGTTAATAAGAGAAGCAAGAAATAAGTGTTGTATGCAAAAGAAAATTGTCATTGACAAGTAAAGAAATATGTTCTGAAAAATGTAAAATAAGGTGAAGGTCAAATAAATATGCCTTCACACTAGCTTTAGACACCAAAGCCAACAACTTTCAACACTGGCTTAGCACATTGTGCAATAAATTGTGGAGCAGTCTGTGCTGATCTCATTTGACATCAGTGATTTCAACTGCTACCCACAGGCTAAGGCTATCCTCTCCTGGGCAACAAGTAACAATGTCCAACTGGATATGTGAATTAGAGTCTTAGTGCTGCTGTACCAAATATCATAAATGATTTAACAAGCAGAAATGTATTTTCTCACAGTTTAGGAAACCTAAAATAAGAATTTCAGTGCCAGCTCAAGGAAGTCTCTCACTCCTTTTCATGTAGCATGTAGCTTCCCCTTGCACCTAATCTTCTCTTTATTTATGCCTCACTGGTAATTGGATTAAGACATACTCTACACTACAGGATCTTATTAACAGAAAAAAAAATCCTAGTCCTAAATGTGATGATATCCTTAAGCATAGGGTGTCGGGAGATCCAAATCTATCCCTAATATGTTGACATCTACATCTTGTGTGTTTGGGTTGCCAATGCTTCTCCAACATCACTGTGCAAGTCTGGCATGTTGTCTTGCCATTAATAGGGTTTTCAATGACTTATTCCTTACAATTGCTGCTCTAAAAACATGAACATCTACTATGGACATGGACCTACACCTGGTGAAAGACATAGAAAACAAATCAACTATGTCTGTGGAAAGAGATGATGGAAAAGCCAGGAACTGAAAGTTTGAACAGATCATCAATTGCATCAATTCCAAACAGAAGCTGAGGACAATTATAGTAAGTCCATGGGAGTCAAATCAGGACGTTGAGTTTATCCCACCTGAATTTAGATGCTATTTCAAGAATACATTTGATGCCTTGAACACTAATGACAAAAACTAGAGGACAAGTTGTGGGATGGCATCAAGGACATAATACATGAAGAAAGCAAAATGTCATTAAAAAGAGCAGAAAGAAAAGACTAAAATAGTTGTCAGAAGAGACTCTGAAACTTTCTCTAGAATGTAGAGAACCTAAAGTGAAATGAAGAAATGATGAAATAAAGAGAGCTGAACAGAAGATTTCAGAGTAGCTCAATAAGATAATGTAATGTGTTATAACTAATTGTTCAAAGACCAAGAGTTAGAAAACATAAAGGGAAGGATATGCTTGGCATTTCTTGAGAAATTCCAAAAAGTAAAGTCAAGCCTGATGTTACAATGCTAAAGGATGCTATAGACAAAATAGTGAATGGCACAGCAAAAGAAGTTGGAAGGAATACCCAGTGTAACTTTATAAAAAAGAACTGGTTGGGGGAAATAATACAACTCATTTCAGGGGCTTGCACATTATTGAGAGCCCATTGTAGCAAAGGAAAACATATAAACTGCATTGAAAGGATTGGTAAAAATTAAGACTCTGGGAACTGACAGCACCAGCAAATTTCTACAGCCCTGAAGATGCCCATTTGACTAGACCAAAAAATCTGAAAGATAGATATATGCCAACTGACTGAAAAAGATCCGTATTTTTTCACATTACCAAAAAAATTTAGAAGACCAACAGAATGCAGGAATTACTGAAATATATAATTTATATCCCATGCTAGTGAAATCTTGCTAAAGATAATTTAAAAATTATTGGAGCAGCACATTAACATAGAACTTCTAGAAATTCAAGATAAATTCAAAAGAGGCAAAGATCCAGATCGGCAAAGAGATGATTAGTCATTGTCCAACTCTCTGATGCATAACAAGTGATTGGAAAGACCATGGCCTGTATCAGGCGCACCTTAGTCTCTGGAGAGACACCATTGCTTTTGAGTACTTTAGAGAGGCCCCTAACAGCAAACTTTCCCATCGCAATACACTTTTTGATTTCCTGACTTGTGGTGCCAAGAGTGCTGACTGTGGAGCTGAGCAAACTGAAGCTGTGAACAATCTCAATCTCTTCACCATCCATCCAGTGGTGAGAATCTTTGTTTTCTTGACATTGAGCCTCAGTCCATACTGAAGGCTGCAGTCCTTGACCCTCTGCAGAAAGTGCATGAGGTCCTCCTCAGTTTTGGCAAGCAGGGTTGTGTCATCTGCATAACGCAGATTGTTAATAGATCTTCCACCAATCCTGATGCCACAATTCTCCTCATAGAGTCCAGCCTCTCAGATAATCTGTTCTGCATACAGGTTGAAAAGGTATGGAGACAGGACACATCCCTGACGTGCACCCTTCCCAATTTTGAACCATGCCGTGTTACCCTGCTCTGTTCTGACGACTGCCTCTTGGTCCAAGTATAGGTTTCGCATTAGCATGATTAAATGTTCTGGGGTTCCCATTCTTCTCAGAGTCATCCACAGTTTGTTATGATCCACACAGTCAAGCGCCTTTGCATAATCAATGAAACACAGATAGACATTCTTCTGGTATTCCCTGCTTTCAGCTAAGATCCATCTAACATCAGCTACAATATCCCTAGTACCACGACCCCTTCTAAACCCAGCCTGGACTTCTGGCAGTTCTCTGCTGATGTGCTATTCCAGTTGTTTTTGGATAATCTTCAGTAGAATCTTGCTTGCATGTAATATCAATGATAGCCAACCACAAATTGAGATACTCGAGAGTGAACCTAACTAGAAATACTAAAGATCGGTACAAAGAAAACTACAGAACATTTCTGCAAGACACAGCAAAAGACCTAAAGAAATGGATTAATATACCCTGCTCATAGATAGGAAGACTCAATATGGTAAAAATGACAATCCTACCAAAAGCAATCTACATGTTCAATGCAATACCAATCCATATACCAAATTAATTTTTCAAGGGGATTGAAAGGGAAGTTATCAAATTTATTAGGAGAGGCAAGAGACCCCGAATAAGTAAAACACTTATAAGAGAAACAAAAATGAAGTGGAAGGCATAGCACTCCCTGACCTCAAAACCTACTAGACAGCAATAGTAACCAAACAACATGGCACTGGTACAATGACAGGCACATAGACAAATGGAACCGAATTGAGAACCCAGAAATAGACCCAGCTATCTATGGTCAACTGATATTCAACTAGGAAATCAAAGCTATCAAATGGGGAAATGATCTCCTCAACAAATGATACTGTCAAAACTGGGCTTCCACCTGCAGAAAGCTGAAACAGGATCCGCATCTTTACACCATACACAAAAATCAACTCAAGGTGGATCAGAAACCAGGGAGTAAAGCCCCAAACCATAACGTTCATAATAGACAAACTGGGATCAGTCTTAGAAGTGCCAGTCCAAGGTATCAAGAGACTGCCAAATACAAACAGAAATGCACAGTCTAAAGAGGATAAAATTGATGGATGAGACCTTCTAAAGATTAAATCCCTGTGCACATCAAAAACTTTTTCCAACAAGGTGAAAAGAAAACCTACAGACTGGAAACAAACATTTGATAGTACCATCTCAAACAAGAGTTTTATAACGAAAGTTTACAGAATACTCCTGGGCCTCCACAAGAAAAAGACGGATAACCCAATTACAAAATGGGCAAAAGACATGGAAAGAATTTTCACAGAGGAAGATATTCAAATG
>NW_006399881.1:4340125-4341925 GCF_000299155.1 Elephantulus edwardii
TTTTCAGTTCTTTTCAATACAGCTTTTCAGTATGGCTAGGAGAGTACATCAACAAAGAACTGCCAGAAATTCAGGCTGGATTTTGAAGAAGTCATGGCACCAGTGACATCTTTGCTGATGTCAAATGGATCTTGGGTGAAAGCAGAGAATACCAGAAGAATGCCTACTTGTGTTTTATTGACTATGAAAAGACATTTGACTAGATCATAACAGATTATGGCTGATACTGAGAAGAATAAGGATCTCAGAACACTTGATTGTGCTCTTGCAAAACCTGTACCTAGACGAAGATGCTGTGGTATGAAGAGAGCAAGGGAACATTATATGGTTTGAAATCAGGAAGGGTGTGCATCACGGCTGTGTCCTTTCTCCATACCTGTTCAATCTGTATGCAGAACAAATTAACTGAGAATCTGGACTATGAAGAACAACGTGGCATCATGATTGGAGGAAGATTCATTAGCAGCCTGCATTATGCAGATGATACAACCTTGCTTGCTGAAAGTGAGGAAGATTTGAAATGCTACGGAGGATCAAAGCCTAGAGCATTCACTATGGGTTACATCCTAACATAAAAAAAAAAAAACAAAACCAAAAAACCAAAAAAACCAACCTTTGGTTTCTATTGTGCTAAAGTCCTCAGGAATGCCCTGTTCCAATATCTATCCCTCCAATGCATCTTCAGTGTTTCAATCAGCACAGCACTTCTAAAAAGCAAAACTCAACTCATGTAAAACAAAGGCCCTAGCCCCAGACTGCCTGAGTTTAAAACCCAAATCTGTTTCTTACTGTGTGCTTTCAGGCAAGTCACTTAACCTTTCTGTGTATTAGTTTCCTCATCTATAAAAAGATAACAGGAACAGACATTAACCCGGTGGCAAGAACAAATGAGACAACACATGTAAAGTGTTTAAGAACAGTATCTGTTATATCTGTTGCTAGCAAACCAGTCATGACTCATAGTCACCCTGTAGGACAGGGTAGAATTGCTCCATTGAGTTTCCAAGACTGTAATCTTCACAGAAGCAGAGTACTACATCTTTCTCCCCTAGAATAACTTGTGAGTTTGAACCACTGACCTTTTGATTAACAGCTGAGTGCTTAACCACTGTGCCACCAAGACATCTTATCTGGTATGTAACCCTACTGTCCTGTAAAATGGAGTAAAACTGTCTCATATGATTTCTAAGGCTATAAATCTTTACAGATGCAGACTACCTCATCTTTCTGCTGTGAAGCAGCTCATGGATTCAAATCTCCAACATTCACCCAAACCATTATTCACTATACCACTAGGGCTCCTGCTTAATATATAAAACCCAAAACCTGTTGTCATCGAGTCAGTTCCAATTCCTAAATCATTAAGGGAGGAGACTGTTCATTTTTCTCCCACACTGTGATAGATAGATTTGAGCTTTCAGCTAGTAGCCCATATATTCTGCAGTATGCCACAGTGCTCCTGTTGCTGTTATTTTTAAGTGCTGTTGAGTCAAGTACAATTCATAAAAACCCTATGAACAACAGATCTGAATCCTGACCTACCTGCAACATCTTTATCATCCCTGACACACTGGAGCCCATTGCCACAGTCACTGTATCAATCCATCTGATTGAGGATATTCCTCTCTTTCGTTGACCCTCCATCTTTCTAAGCATTATGTCCCTTTCTAAGGAATTGCCTCTCCTAAGAGCTGGAGCTGGAGTCAGAAAATCAAAAGGGACGAATTCGCTCAGCATTTCTTAAGCTGAAGGAGCTGAAAAACAAATTCAAACCATGGGTGGCAATACTTAAGGATACTT
>NW_006399881.1:4343430-4395936 GCF_000299155.1 Elephantulus edwardii
GTTGGCACAGGATAGAACAGCATTTAGAGCTCTTGTACATAGGGTCGCTATGAGTCGCAAGTGACTCGATGGCACATAACAACAACAACAACATACCCAAAATATATGAAATGAAGCTTCACCATCCTTGCTTTTAATGAGCTCTCTGGTTGTACCTTCTCCAGGACATTTCTGTTTGTACTTTAGGTAGTTCATGAGCTAGCTATTCAGTATTCTTCTCCAAACCTCCAACAGCTCAAAGGCATTAATCCTTCTGTCATCCTTAGTCATTTTACAGCTCTCAGATGGAAAAGACCATGGCCTGAATCAGGCACACATTCTTCTTCAAACTGGCATCATTGCTCCTCAGTACTTTGGGGAGGTCCCAGACAGAAGACTTGCCCAATGCAATATATTTCATGATATCTTGATTCCTGATACCAAGGGTGTTGGTTGTGGATCCAAGTATGATGAAATTGTTGACAATTTTCATCTTTGCCCCATCTATCATGATTTTAATTATCAGTCTGGTGGTAAAGATTTTTGTGATCTTGATGCTGTGATGCAATCTATATTGAAGGATACAGTCCTTGAACTTCTGCAGCAAATACTTCAAGTCCTCCTCACTTTCAACAAGCAAGGTTGTATCATCTGCATAATGCAGGTTGTTTATGAGTCTTCCTCCAATCTTGATGTCACATTCTTCTTCATAAAGTCCAGCTTCTCAAGTTGTTTGCTCAGCATACAAATTGAATAGGTATGGAGAAAGGTCATAGCTCTGCATAATGTTAGCCTAAAATTTGGCTTTTTTTAAAAAGCCATTATAGTTAGCCACCTCTGATCTCCAGCTACCATAACTGAAGGCACATGGTCTTGCCAATAAGTATGGTCTTTCAAATCACCAACAGCTATAGAACAAGGATAAGAAAAAGAGTGCTTCCTACATTGGTCAACAAGACTTGAAGTGAGCAAGATTTGTGGTGGCAAGACTTGAGGGAAACTGGAGCAAGACCATGGTGAAAGTGAAACCCTGGTGGTGAAGAGATTGTGGAATTGCTGTAAAGAAACTGTGGCAAGGTGTAAGCAGAGGAGCCCTGAGATAAAGAACACAGTTAAAGATTTTTGCTGCTCTCGCCGGATGCTTGAAGGAGAAGCTGACTTAGAACTGCTCTGAGGCAAACTTTGCTGGATGATTTGAATTTGACTGTTGAACAGAAATCAGGGCCTGAACTAATTGAATAATTGTGCCTTGGAGCTTGAGCCAAAACCTGGACTTACATTGGTTGATATTCTTTTCCTCTCCCACTCTCCAACTTACTTCCCTAATAAACCCCATTCTCAGTACCACAACTGTTGAGTCTGTGAGTCCACAATGAATAAAAGGACCTCTTGCTGTTGGTGTGGCTCTGTATGGGCTCTATCTGTTTTCTGCTCTGGGGCAGTGAGGGGCTGTGCTCTTCTTACTCCCTCTGGCCCTTTCAAAGTCACTGTGCTCCTATGTTCTATTTCCTGCTCCTTTTTAGAATCTCTGATACACATCTTTATTGATTTTTAAACCGGATCGTGTTCCCTTGTTCTGTTCAGACAACTGAACAAGATTGTTCTGATATATTTACATTTTACAAATTTGAATCTGTCCCAGTATCACTTTTGTCAGCCATGACTGAGTGAAGAAGAACTAGTTCAAAGTCATGGTTTGACTGCTACTCTGTGGGAGAAAATTCCTGGTGGTCAGAACCCTTAAAGATTAAAGTTAAAAAAAACCAAAAAAACAAAATCACCTCGAACTTATGACTGTAGAGTCAGAACTGATTCATAGCTGACCCACCAGTGGCTTTTCAGAAATAATAAATCGCATGAACAGAGATTGCCCATTTTCATCACTCAGAGCAGCTTGTGGATTTAAACTGTCAGAGAGGAACGGCCTTTAGGTTAGCAGTGCAGCTCCCTACAAACTAGGCCATCCAAGCTCCCTTAAAGACCACAGCCCAGAAAGTCCTTTAATATCATTCCACTCTGTCCTATAGGATTTCTGTGGGTCAGGGTTGACTTATGACAGCACACAACAACCCTAAGAAAGGTTGAATTTGGATTTGGGACTAGAAGCTGTCTTCAACCCAGCACAATCTCACGAGAGGGATATGGTTGCAAGCTGTCAGTCACCCACACTATCAGCAGCTGAGCAAATGAATGGTTTAGTCCTGAAACCAAGAGGGGACAGTGAAATGTGATTGAGACTACCACATCCACCACAGCTAAGCAAACAATTATAAGGACTTTAAACTGAAATTTATTGACGACTGGGAGTGATTCAAGGGTTTTCCCTGGAGGGGGTAAGCTGCGTCTACCTCACTGTTCCTCATCTAGGTGAGATTAGAATCAGCTTTGGTGTTTGATCACTCACTGGAGAGGAAGTAATAGCAGAGTACTTGAGTTAGATGGACAGATGTGTTTGGCTATTGCCACTTCCCAGCTTTGTGACAGCAGGCAAGTTCCTTAATGTCTCTCATGTACCTAAGCACTCAATGTACCTGAGTGCTAAATGTCTATAATGTTCTTGTTTCCTCCACTAAGCAATGGAGATGATCTGACCAGCTGTCACTTAGTGTTTTTTGAAGAATGCATGAGTTACTCCATATAAAGGCTTTAGAACCTTGCCTTGCATCTAATTAGTGCTCAGATGTTATTGCTGGGTGCTACTAAGTAGATTTTTTCAATGGGTAGCAACTCTATGTGTCAGGATGGAATAAGGTTTTCTAGCCTGGGATCTTTAACAGCAACAGATGATCAAGGATTTCTCTCCCTAAGCTACTGGGTTTGGAAGCAGGAGTGGCATCCACTTCCATAAATAGCTTGCCTCCGGAAACCCTATGAACCTGGAGAAAGGATGAAAGTCATACACGCAAGTGTTGAGGACTTTTGTTCATAGAGTCACTCTGAGTCGCCTACGACTCGATGGTACTTAACAACAAAAACAACAACAACAAGCTACGGGGTGATTTGGAGCCAATGGGAGGGTAGAAGGACATTACAGGAGAAGACCCTCAATGAGATGGATTGATTCAGTGACTGGGGTAATGGGAGTAGGTGGGTCAGAGATGGTGAGCTTGGCACAGGATAGGGCAGAGTTTAGGGCTGTTGTACATAGGGTCCCTACGAGTCACAGATGACTTGACAGCACATAACAACAGCAACAAACCTTTGGGTTAGCAGTTGAGTGTTTAACCATCACATCACCAGGGCTCCTGAAAATGATGTTAACTATTACTGGCAATACAAGGTCACATACTTTACCTTAGCCCCTACTGGATCAGAGTCTTGAGAGGCTTATCCTAAGAATGCTGTTGTCAATTCTCACAATCTCTGCTGTGCTCAAGTAGCTGATTAGACTCACTGTATCTATCAGTTTTGAGAGTCTGCCTCTCTTTCACTGACTCTACTCTTCCAAGCATGGTGTTCCCCTTGACAACAAGTCCAAAGTATGAAAGGCAAAGTTTCAGCATCCTTACTTCTAAGGAATGCTCTGCCTGCACTTCCTCCTAGATAGATTTGTTTACCCTTTTGGCAGTCCAAGGATATTCAATACTCTTCACAAACACCATAATTTAAATGCACCAATTCTTCTTTCATCTTTCTTATTCATTGTCCAACTTTTGCATGCATAGCATGGTTTGGGTTAGCTATACCTTAGTCCTCATAGTAACAGCCTTGCTTTCTAATTCTTTAGAGGTCTTTTGCAATAGATTTCCCCATTGTAATGTATCATTTGATTTCACAACTGCTACTTCCATGGGTCTTGATTGTGGATTCAAGTAAAATGAAATCCTTGACAATTTCTATCCTTTCTCCATTGTCACGATATTGTTTATTGGTCAAATTTTGAGAATTTTTCTTTTCTTTGTGTTGAGGTGTGATCCGTACTGGAAGGCAATAGTTTGATGATAAGTGAGATTGATTTTCCATATGGTTTTTAGCTAATGAACCAATTGTCCTATTTTTTTTCTTTTAAAAGCTACTTAAAACCTTTGAAAATCATGAAGCAGGAAGTTTGGAAGCAGTGAGATTTAACATATATATTTATAAGGAATATTGTTGTTGTTGTTTTGTGCCATCGAGTCAGAACCCATAGCTGTCCCTCCAGTTGGTTTCAGAAGCAGGAAATCAAATGGAAGGAGATTGCCTATCCTTCTCCCATGGAGCAGCTGGTGAATTTTAACCGTGTGCTTTTGGGATTGCAGTGCAGCTTCTTACCGCTAGACTATTTATATAAATAACCCTTGCTAAAGGCTATGTTGGCTCAGGATAGGGCAGGGTTCAGAGCTAATGTCAATAGGGTTGCAGGCAACTATATGGCACATAACAGCAACAAAGGTCATGTTGGTTTTAAGTACCACCAGCAAATTACAATTCTTAGTGATTTTAGGAACAACAGATTTTGTTCTTTAAAACTTTTATCACAACCAGGAGAAGATAAAAATACATGAATGGGACCTTCTAAGAATCAAATCCCTATGCACATCCAAAAACTTCTCCAACAGGGTAAAAAGGGAAGCCACAGACTGGGAAAAAGTATTTGGGAATAACATGTCAGATAAGGGACTTATATCTAGAATTTATAAAATACTTGAGCACCACAAGATAAAGGTAAATAATCCAATTGAAAAATGGGCACAGGATATGAACAGACACTTCACCAAAGAAGATGTTCAGATGGCCAACAAGCACGTGAAGAAAAGTTTAAAATTTCTAGCTCTGAAAGAGATGTAAATCAAAACAACTCTGAGATATCATCTCACCCTGTCAGAATAGCAAAATTTAACAGAGGAGCAAACACCAAAACCTTGTCTGATCCCGCACCATCCTCACAATCTCTACTATGCTCCAATCCATTGTTGCAGTCACTTGTGTCAATCTGTCTTCTTGAGGGTCAATTCCATAGACTTTGGCAATTGACTTGATGCTACAGAGCACATACAATGAAACCCATGAGAGTCAGAACCAAATGGGTTTGTCTTATTCTTCTGGGCCTGACAAAATGCAGTTTCCCCACTTTTTCTATTGCTTGTTTTAGGGAAAACATTGTCTTTTCCTTGTCTGACCAGTTTCTACATTACGCTGGACCCAGCTTTCACAGGTTTTACTGTACAATGCAACCATCATGTCCAAGGGGAGACTTTTTTTCAAAATCAGGCGCACCTTACTTTGTCCTAAATAACTTAAGAACTTTCGCCCTGGATAAGGCCTTTCTGCTGAGTCTTGTTTCTGACATTAAAATGAATGGAAGAATGCTTTCCTTCAACCATCTCAAGGTCCTGATGTTACCTACTAATCTATTTTACTGCATATCAAATCTGATTAGAAAGCATTTATATGTTCAATCAATTAAACTGTCATTTATTAAGGTTTTCAATTACACAGATTTTTCTACCCACTGCCCGAAACAGGATGTGTTGTAGTGATTTATTTGACGCGGTTCTTCTAAGCCGTTATATTTTTTTATCCTCCTCACATGGTTGAATTCTTGTTTGTTTAGGTCTTGAGTTGTTTTTAAGGGCCATCAAGTCAAGTGTGACCCATAGTGACCCTATGAACAACAGATCTGAACCCCGTCTTATCCTGTGCCGTCCGCATACTTCCTGACACACTAGAGTCCATTGCAGCAGTCACAGTGTCAGTCCACCTGGTTGAGGGACTTCCTCACAGACTCTCCACCCTTCCCAGCATCATGTCCTTCTCCAAGGAATAGCCCCTCCTAGCAACATGCCCAAAGTATGTGAGGCAATGTTTTATCACCTTTGCCTCCAAAGAGCACTCTGGCTGGAACTTCTCCATGATATGTCTGTTCTTTTGGCAGTCTGGTGAGATATTCAGTACTCTTGTCCAACACCACAGCTTAAAGGTATCAATTTTTCTGCTGTCACCCTTAATCGTTGTCCAGCTTTCATATGTATAGCAAGTAATTTAAAAGACCATTAACTCAGTCATGCGCATCTTAGTTTTCAAACTGACAATATTAAAGATGCCATCATCAATCATCAGATCATTGAGTTGTTGTTGTTGTCATTTGTCATTGAGTCACCTGCAAACAATAGCAACCCTATGCATAGCAGCACTGTCCTGAGCCAGTCTCACTGACTTAGACACACCTACCCGCAATGGTTGAGCAGGACTATGCAAATGTGAGGCATTTGTTGCCTACCAATGATATTAGATAGCTTGCTAATAATGTAAACAAGATAAATAGCACCTTTTGGTCAGGGTCATGCAAATATGTAGAATACTAACAAGGAGATTGGACAGTTTGGCCATCTCACTGGACTTAAATTGAACTGGCACAGGGTCAAAAATAGGAATCTCACAAGAATTAAGAAAGAAGAACCAGAGTGCAGTGTGTCCTTTGGACCCAAGATTCCTGAGTGAACCAGAGATAATACAGCAGCCCACACAGCAGGACCTTTGTAGTGATGGTGAACCAAAGAATGCTGTGAGTCAGAGCTGGGATCCCAGCCCAGGTCTGCCAACCAGTGGTCTAGAGTCCAGTACCTTCAGACCTAGGCAGGGTTGACAAAGGTGTTTCCAAACACTTGCCCAAGCAGGGCAGAGGCCAATGCCTTGAGACTGAGGATCAGAGAAATGATTGCTTTCAAGTATACCTGAGAAGAGGCTATCCTGACTGAAACTCTATCCTGAGTGTTCCTGATCCTATTACCTAGACCAAGAAAAAGTTGTCCAGACAGAACAAGAGAACACACTGCATGTTTTAAAATCAAAAAAGGTGGATTAGGGAGCTCTGGTGGCCTAGTGGCAAGAAGCTGCACTGAAATCCCAAAGGCATGTGGCTCAAATCTACCAGCTGCTCCTCTGGAGAAGGATGGGCAGTCTCCTCCCGTGCCAGTCAGATCTGATTCGATGGCACACAAGGGGAGGGGGAAAAAAGAAAAATGTTTCAGGGTTGTATCCTTTCTCCATAGCTATTCAATGTGTATGCTGAGCAAATAACCAGAAATGATGAACTCTGTAATTAAGAGTGTGGAATTAGGATTGGAGGAAGTCTCAACAACCTGCATTATGCAGATGACACAATCTTGCTTGCTGAAAGTGAGGAGGATTTGAAGTACCTGACTACAGCCTTCTATATGGATTGCATCTCAACATCAAGAAAACAGAAGTCTTCACCACTGGACTGACAGGCAGCATTATGATAGATGGAGAAAAGACCAAAATTGTCAACTGTTTCATCTTGCTTTGATCAACACCCTTGGTACCAGCAGTCAGGAGATAAAGAGACATATTGCACTTGGAAAATCTGCAGTCAGGAGCCGCTCCAAATTACTGAGAAGCAATGATGACAGTTTAAAAACTAAGGTGCACCTGCTACAAGCCATGATACTCTAAATTGCTTTCTATGCATCTGAAAGTTGATCAATAAGAATAATGGGATAGCCAATGCTTTTGTAGTGTTAGAGAATTGTCTATCCCATGAGCTGCCAAAAGAGCAAACAAATCTATCCTAGAGGAATTGCAACCAAGATGCTCCTTAGAGGCAGGATGGTGACATTTAAACTCATATACCTTAGGAATGTTATCAGAAGGTGCTAGTCCTTGGGAAAAGACATCATGCATAAAAAGGAGAAGGGCCAGAGAAAGAAAGGAAGACTCTCAACAAGATGGATTGAACAGAGTGTCTTCTAACAATGGGCTTGAATGTGGTGGAGATCATGATGATGGTACAGGATAGGGCAAAGTTCATGTGTTATTCATAATCAATGTGAGTCATAGCTGACCTGACAACATCTAACAACAAGATTTCCCTAATAAAGCCCATAATAATGAGTATTGTCTGGGAGTTGTGTGGCCATTTCAACAAATTTTCCAACTTAGAGAGAGCTCTTGTGGCTTAATGGTAAAGAATTGTACTGTCGACCTAGTGGTACGTGGTTCAAATCCACCAGCTGCTCTGTGGGAGAAAGATGGACAATCTTTTCCCATGCGATTTACTGCCTTTGAAAACCCACTGGAGGGTCAGCTATGTGACAGTTCCAACTCAATAGTACTCAACAACAGCAATAGTAGTGAGGGTACTCTGGTGGCCTAGTGGTGAGGAGTTGCACTGCCAAACCAAAGGCACATATCCATAACCTGCTCTGTAGGAGAAAAGGGGGCAATTTACTTCTCCTGCGTGATTTACTGCCTCTGAAAAGCCACTGGATGGTATACAACAACAACACCACAACGGTAATAATGAGAGCTATGAGAGGGTTTGTTATAATTGCTAGAAGGTGTAGGCGGGAGAAAGATCCAGTGTGAAAAACAATGTATATGAATTTTGTAAGTAAACCAGTATAAAATTAAAAGTTTAAAAAAAAATAAGGTGTAGGAGCATGGGGACCATGTCTGACCTGTAGTGGAATCAACTTTGTGCTATTTTTTTTATTAAGATAAACTTCGTTTAAATGGGGATCCTTGCCCTGTGGATGCTATGACCCCATGTCCACCACACTGGGATATGGGGGGCTTTTGTTTGTTTTGCCACCACACTGTTTTTGCATGGCTGTTACTTTGATCCTTTACCCCTTCAAGAGGACGCAAAGATAACTGAAAGTTGTGAATCTCCTCAGTCCTCCATAAATATGTTCCCCCCACTGGTAGTAGTGACTACAGTGTTGAGATGAAGAGCTTAAATTTTCCTTCTCTACTTTTCTTTAGTTTTTTTTTTTTTTCTAGCATTAAGCAAAGGAGCTCTAGTATCCTGGTGGGTAAGGTTGACAGGTAGCCTGCCAACCAAAAGGCATAGCAGTTCAAATCCATCAGAAGCTCTGCGGGAGAAAGATGAGCGGTCTCCTCCCATGAGTTGGTTCAGACTTGACTGTACATAACAACATTAAACATATCGAAGAGGGCTTTTTATGTGAAAAGGGATTGGTTGAGTGGAACACTAATAGCCATTTTTCATTTTCACTTATTAAAAGAGTTTTGGTAGTACTATTGTCAAGGCATTTAGCTACTAACCATAAGGTCCGTGGTCTGAACTTAGCAGTTCCTCTGTAGGACAAAGATAAGGCAATCTGTGCTCATAAAAATTTATAGCCTCAGAAAAGTTATGGGTGGGTCTACTCTGTGCCATAGAGTTGTTGTAAGTCAGAGTGACTCAACAGCAATGGTTTGCTGTTTTTCCCCCCCCTTTCCCTCCCCGCCCCCATTCATTCATTGTTGCACAGTTTCCTCCCTGACCACCCTGCAAGTTTATTTCCTTTTGGAAAAAAAAAATCTTTCATTGTTATATAATTCTCCCACTCCCACCCCCAGTCCACTTTCCTATGCAGCTCTTATTCTGGACTGTTTTCATGCGAGTAATACCTCATAGTATATTCCTTTAAGCAGTTCTATTCCTCATCTGTTTCAATGCAGTGTACATTATTTATCCTCTCTTTTCTTACTTTTCCTCCAACCCCATGTCTGTCCTGTTTTATAACAGTGGCATTATGCAGTATTTGTCCTTTTATAACCGGGATATTTTACTCAGCATAATGTCCTCCAGGGTCACCCATTTTGTATTATATTTCATGAGTTCCTTGTTTTTTCAGAGCTGCATAGTATTCCATTGTGTAAATATAACAAAGCTTCTCTAGCCATTTTTTCGTTGATGGGCACTTGGGTTGTTTCCAACATGGGTATGCATCTATCTGCTGGGGTGGCAGTGGTTTCTTTAAGGTATACTTCCAGTAATGGAATTGCTGGTTCAAATGGTATTTCTATTTCCAACTTTTGGAGAAAGTGTCATACTGCCTTCCAGAGTGGTAGAACCATTTTACACTCTCACCAACAGTGAATAAGGGTTCTAGTTTCTCCACAACCTTGCCAGCATTTGTTGTTTGCTGCTGTTGAATTTTGCTATTGTTACTGGAGTGAGATGTAGTTGTTTTGATGGTGTTTGTTTTTTTTTTCAAAAAATCTGTAATTAGGTATAAAAAATAATAAATCATATATTATTTTAAATTTACAGTTTTGTGATATCTGTGTATTGCATGTATCTCCCAGAACACAAACAAGAATGAACTGAGGACAATTATTCTGAGAACAATCAACCACATGACATCAAAAGTGTAGCATTTTCCCAAGAATCAAAACTCAGAAGACCAGAAGGGGCAAGAAGGATGATTGCAACGGATGTTATGAAACAAAATAAGTATCTATTGGATGGGAAACTATGTTGTCCTGTATACTTTTACCCAAATTGAAGAAGAAAAGTAGGAGAAGAAAAGGTGTGAATCAAACTCCCTGTGGTCATTGTGCTGAATTAGGGAGAGAAGGGGTTGTCTTTTTTCACTTTGTACACTTAGGTAGGAAGTTTGTTCCACAATGTGCTGTTGCCTTCTAGATGATTCAAGGCCACCCTTGATAACTGTTTAAAACTGCTCCACAGGGTTTTCTTTTTTACATTTACTTGTGCATTTATTTAAGAGTTTACAAACTGTATTGATTTTTCATTCACGTATATTTTGTTTTCTAACACTGAAATATCAATTTCATTGCATCCTCCATACCATTTTGTTTTCTAACATTGTAATTACAGTTTAATTGGATCATTCATACATTTATTTTATAGTATTAATTATCAAAAACAATTTAAATTTTTTGTTTTCCTCAGACATTCTTCTAGGCCGAATAGCCTTGGTCTGTCCACTTGCTGTACAGAGGTAACTTGTGGTTGCAGTGAAGCCAAACACTGTGACACGTATGTGTCAAATGAGAGAATGGTTACCCGTGGTGGACAGTGTTTGGTGGAGCTCCCTGATTAAAACTATCTTGGAAGCAGGAGTCGAATCCACTTCCGTAATAGCTTGCCTCTGGAAACCCTGTGAACCTGGAGAAACCATGAGAGTTATACAAGTGTTCAGGCCTTTCATTCATAGGGTCGCTATGAATCACCTATGACTTGACAGCACTTAACAACACAACTATATCAATGTACTTAATTACAATGTCAAATCAAACCGTCATAGTATATTGCTTTTCCCTTCACCCAGTGTGTCAAATTAGGGGGTGCTTAGTTCTGTTATGATTTTTCTTTATTATTTGAGTTAAAATTAAAAATCATCTTGATTTTTTCATACACTCGGACTTTTATTTAAGTTTTTTTTAATTTCAATGAACATCTACAGATATTTTGGAATTCCATTCATTCATTGTTGCACCCTTCTCCCCGCCCACCCCACCCCACCCCCCACAGTTGGACTTTTTAAGTAATATTAATTAGAACGCTCATTACCATTGGCCTAATGGGTCAGTATTTGTCCTACCCACTCAAAGGCAGGCAGTGCAAATCAGCCAGCTTCTCTGCCAGAGAAAGATGGACAATCTCCTCTTGTTGATTTCACAGCTTCTGAAAATGCGCTGGAGGTGGGGTCAGCTATGAGTCTGTTCCGCCTCAAAAGCAATGACTGTGAGATTTTTCTCAATGTAATTCATTTATTACAATGTCTAACAGCTTTCTAGAGGCGTTTCAGGCTGTCATTTTCTCAGGAGCAGATTGCCAGGTCATTTTCCTGTGAAGTGACTGGTAGGTTAGCATCCAAGTGTTTCACCACTGCACCACCAGGACTCTTTGTAAGTCTAATATTAGGAACGCATCATGAGTGACTTGGAACTCACTCCATTACTGATCATCCAGAGAACTTCCCAGGCTGTAAATACTACTGAGCTATTAATTTTTCTCTTGCCGAGGGGCTGGCAGATTCTAACAGCCAGTGTAGGGTTGGCCTTTCGGGTAGAATCGTAACTCCTTACAGAATGCGCCACCCCCTTCATAATGCGTATATATTTTTGTTGTTGTTGTGTACAGTCAAGTTCGAACCTACCCATAGCTGACCCTCCAAGGGGTTTTCAGAGGCAGTTAATTGCCCATCTTTCTTCTACAAAGAACCTATTGAATTCAAACTGTGTTGTTATTGTTGTTGTGTGCCATGGAGTCACTTGCGACTCATAGCAACCCTATGTACAAGAGCCCTAAACACCATTCTATCCTGTGCCAACCTCGCTGTCTCAAACACATTCATTCCCACCACTCTACTCACAGAATCGATCCATTTCCTCGAGGGTCTTCCTCTCCTGTGCCGTCCCTCCACTCTGCCAAACATGATGTCCCTCTCCAAGGACCAGTCCCTCCTTGCAATATGCCCAAAGTATGTCAGACGAAGCCTCAGAATCCTTGACTCCAGGGAACATTCTGGCTTCACCCTCTCCAGGACAAACCTGTTTGTTCTACTAGCAGTCCATGGTATACTCAACACTCTTCTCCAGCACCACATCTCAAAGGCATCAATTCTCTCTCTATCATCCCTATTCACTGTCTAACTCTCTGATACATAGCACATAATTGCAAAGACTATAGCCAAAGGCTTTTGACTGTGTGGATCATAACAAGTTATGGCTGACTCTGAGAAGATGGGAATCCCAGAACAGTTAATCATGCTAATATGAAACCAAGAGGCAGTTGTCAAAACAGCAGGGAGACAATGGATGGTTCAAAATCAAGAAAGGGGTCCGTCAGGGATGTATTTTGTCTCCTTACCTTTTCAATCTGTATGCAGAACACATCATCTGAGACGCTGGGCTGTACGAGGAGGAATGTGACATCAGGATTGGTGAAAGAATCATCAACAACCTGTGTTATGCAGATGACACAACCCTGCTCACTGAAACTGAGGAGGACCTGAAGCGCTTGCTGCAGAAGGTCAAGGACTGCAGTCTTCACTATGGATTGAAGCTCAATATCAAGAAAACAAAGATTCTCACTGCTGGGCCAATTGGCAGCATCAGTATGGATGGTGAAGTGATTGAGATAGTTAACAGTTTTAGTTTACTTGGCTCCACAGTCAACACTCTTGGTAACAGCAGCCAGAAAATCAGGAGACGAATTGCATTGGGAAAGTCAGTTGTGAGGGACCTCTCAATAGTACTGAAGTGCAACAATGTCAGGCTGGAGACTAAGGTACGCCTGATCCAGGCTCTAGTCTTTGCAATTATGTGCTATGCATCAGAGAGTTGGACAGTGAATAGGGATGACAGAGAGAGAATTGATGCCTTTGAGCTGTGGTGCTGGAGAAGAGTGTTGAGTATACCATGGACTGCTAGTAGAACAAACAGGTTTGTCCTGGAGAGGGTGAAGCCAGAATGTTCCCTGGAGTCAAGGATTCTGAGGCTTCGTCTGACATACTTTGGGCATATTGCAAGGAGGGACTGGTCCTTGGAGAGGGACATCATGTTTGGCAGAGTGGAGGGACGGCTCAGGAGAGGAAGACCCTCAATGAGATGGATCGATTCTGTGAGTGGAGTGGTGGAAATGAATGTGATACAGCGAGGTTGGCACAGGATAGAACAGCGTTTAGGGCTCTTGTACATAGGGTTGCTATGAGTCGCAAAAGACTTCATGGCACATAACAACAACAACAATAGCCTGGATCAGGCACCCCTTAGTCTCCAGCTTGATGTTGCTGCTCTTCAGTACTCTTGAGAGGTCCCTTACAGCTGACTTTCCCAATGCAATTAGTCTCCTGATTTCCTGATTTTTCCTGATTTCCCAAGCTACCTTTTAAAAAAATTATATTGCTTTGCATACAAAATTTATATACATTATATTTCATTCCTATTTTTCACACATTCCTTTATTCACATTGTGTTTCATACTATCATTCCCCTATATTGTGTTTTATAAAATTAATCACCATTGATCTATGTCCACTAGCACCTCATCTTTTCAGGGCCCCACTAGATCTTTCCTAATTCCTTCACCCCTGTGCCCACAAAAATCTGTGACCCGGTGAGCCTTCCACCCCCCCTCAGCCTTGCTGCCTCCTCCACTTCCCCCATAGGACTTTCATACACATCTTAGGGATATCATTGCTGATGTCAGATGGAACCTAGCTGAAAGTAGAGAATCCCAGAAGAATGCCTATTTGTGCTTTATTGACTATGCAAAGGCATTTGACTGTACGGATCATAACAAGTTGTGGCTGACTCTGAGAAGAATGGGAGTCCCAGAACACTTAAATGTTCTCATGTAAAACCTATACCTGGAACAGGAGGCTAGTGGGTGAACGGAGCAAGGGAGCACTGTGTGGTTCAAAATTAAGAAGGGAGTGTGTCAGGGTATTGTCTCTCCACACCTATTCAATCTGTGTGCTGAGCAAAGTATTAGAGAAGCTGGACTCTATGAGGAAGGGTGTGACATCAGGATTGAAGGGAAAGTCATAAATAACCTGGGTTAAGTGGTCGACACAACCTTGCCTGCTGAAAATGAGGAAGACTTGAATCTCTTGTTGCAGAAGATCAAGGAACCCAGCCTTTTGTCTGGATTGCATCTCAATATAAAGAAAACAAAGATTCTTACCACTGGACCGATAGGCAGCATCATAGTGGATGGAGAGGAGACTGAAACTGTCAATAGCTTAATCTTTCTTGGATCCACAAATAACACCCTTGGTGCCAGCAGTCAGGAAATCAGGAGACACATTACACTGGGAAAGTCTTCAGCTAGGGACCTGTCCAAATTACTGAGGAGTAGTGATGTCAGTTTGAGGACTAAGGTGTGTCTGATTCAGGCCATGGTCTTTCCGGTTACTAGCTATGCATCTGAGACCTGGACAATGAATAAGGATGGCAGAAAAAGAATTTATGCCTTTGAGCTGTGGTGTTGGAGAAGAGTATGGAACATTCCATGGGCAGCCAAGAGAATGAACATGTGTCTTGGCAAGGGTGAAACCAGACTGCTCCTTGGGGGCAAAGATTATGAGGCTTTGCCTCACATACTTTGGTCATGTTGTTAGGAGAGGCTATTCCTTAGAGTGCAAAAGAATCTCAGAAAGACAGAGGGTCAGCAAAGGAGAAGAACCTCAATCAGATGGATGGATACGGTGACTGCCACAATGGACTCTAGTGTGTCAGGAAGTGTGAGGATGGCACAGGACAGGACATAGTTCAGATCTATTGTTCATAGGGTCGCTATGGGTCATACAGATGGCACCAAACAACAATATTCCTTAACTCTCTCTCTGCACCCACCAAACTCTGTGATCCTGTGATTCCCTCCTCCCCACCCTCAGGCCCCCTGCCTCCTTCACTTCCCCTTTGGACATTTATCCACATCTTAATAGTTATTATTCTGTTTTTACAATAATGGTCTTATGTAGTATTTGTCTTTATAAGACTGAGTTAGTTCACTCAGGATAATAATTTCTAGCCTCTCCCATGTTATAGAGTATGTTTTTAAAATTATTGCTCCTGAGTGCTACATAATATTCCATGGTGTGACTGTATCACAATTTCTCAATGCAGTCACTTGTTAATGGACATTTGGGCTGTTTTCATTTTCTTGCTATTGTGACTAATGTGGCTGTAAACATTGGTGTACAAATCCCCATCAAAGTGCATACCTTTGAGTTGGCAGTATAATGCCTTGCCACTAAGCCCTCAGAGCTCCATGAACATGTATTATGCTTCTATGTTTTTCAGAAATGAAACAGTAAATTGCCACACACTCTCTCCCCACTGAAAGCTACAAATGCTCCTTGTTGAAATGTAGAAAAGAAGAAACTAACATTCAAATGTTAACCTTTTATCAGGTTTCCTTTCAGGCTTCCTTTGCTACAAAAAATGTATTTGTTTTTTACATAGTTGAATTCAGACTGTATATAATTGTGTTTCCTGCTTTTCTCTCTTAAAATAAAAATGCATTTTCCCATGCCATGATGGTATTTGGATGGCTATGCCATATGTCATTTTATAGGTTTGTTATCATTCAGTTCTTTCGTGGTCTAGTGGCAAGGAACTGTGATGTCAAAGCAAGACTTTCAAATCCACCAGTTGCTCTGTGAAAGACAGATGAACAATCAAATCCTGTGTGATTTATTGCCTCTGAAAACTTGCTGGAGGGTCAGCTCTGAGTCAGTTTCCATTCAACAGTAATGGCTTTGACCTTAACAACAGTATGTATCTCAGTTGTCTCTAACCAGCATTGTATTCTATCTTTTCTTTCATCTTTACTACTTATCTGTGATAGAGGGTTCATGAGGCAGTGTGCCTGCCACAATGGTCTTGAGATCAGAGATCATGAAGATGAAACAGGACCTGGCAGTGACTACACAGGGTTCAAAGTGCCATCTTGATTTTTCTCTCTGCCCCCCGCCCATCACTAGTGATACTAAACATTTTTCAAAGGCTTATGCACTGCTGGTAATACCCTTTATGGTGAACTACCTGTCCCTGTTCATGTCCATTTAATAGCCAGAATCTAATATATTTGATCAATTGAAAAGAGCTCTTGAAGGATACAGATCCTTTGTCATGTTAGCTGCAAACGAAAACACTCTTCACAAGATTTATTGTTTTTTTAAAAGTATCTTGGCCATGTATTTTGGCCAAAGTATTTACTGTCAAGTCCAAACTGACTCATAACTGACGCTTTAGCGGGTTTTCAGAGGCAGTAAATTTTACAGGAGGATACTGCCCCCTTTTCTCTCACAGAGAGGACTGGTAGATTTGAACCATGCACTTTTGGGTTGTCAGTGCAGCTCCTTAACACTAGGCTAACCATGACCATTTGGAGAAAGGCTGTAAATCACACTGGAGGAAACTTTCTCCTGCAGACCCCTGGTGGATTCCAACTGCCTGCGTTAGGGCTGGCAGGGAACACCTTACCTACTAGGCCATCAGAGCATCCTCATTTTTGGTTGTTTTTGGGTTTTGGTTTTTTGTTTAAGACAGCTACAATTTGACAACGGAGGAATGTTTTCTGCTTGAGATGCCATCCACCCACCCCCCTATTAAATTAAAGAGATTTCACAAAAGATCTTACAAGGGCCATTTCAGTGAATCCTAAATTTTGCTCTGTGAGCAAATGTGTGGGCCCAGCTTAAAGATTGGCTGATGTGCACTTTTTAAGTGATGTTAAGAACACTGAGGAGGGGAGAAGGAAGGTGCCCAATGCCAGATTTAGAGACCAGAAATGTTTGGCCCATTGAGGTTTTAGAATTCTAAGGTAAGAAAAGCCATTTCTCTCTCTCTTCATGACTCCTGCGTGTTTGGGGGTGGGGAGTAAATTCTATGCAAGAGAACATAATCATTGATGGAAAAGTACTGCTCTGGGCAGCAGATGTGTACACGGCTTGGTTTTAATTATTTCCCCCCTTTCTGCAGCCTTTCTTCCGCTCCCTTCCCCCTTCTGCACTAGAGAGCAGGGCTACAGGAGGACTTCACAGGGGAGAGGTGATCATTCCTCCACAGAGGCCTACTCCTCTTGTTCAGCTTGCGAGCACATCAAAGGCTGGACGAAATAAACTAGGGAATAGAAGCGGAGATATTCCCAAAAAGAACATTACCAAACAATGTAACTTTGGCCATTATACGAGGGTGGGCGTGTGTGTGTGTGTGTGTGTGTGTGTGTGTGTGTGTGTTCGCGCGCGCATGTGAAATGTACAAGAGAATGTTGCTTAGCGATGCCTTGTGACTGAGCAAATTGGAGATTGCAAAAGGGTTTAATTTTTCTAGAACAGGCTCAAAGTAAATCTGCTAGCCTATCCCTTTCCCCAGATATTGGGAGAGTTGTCAGACAGGCCTGGGCACTTGGAGGTGCAACACTGGTGTCCGCCCCACAGCCTCTGAGCTGGGGTGGGGGTGGGGGTGTAGGATTAGGGGTTAGTCCGTGCATAGGGGTCTCTGGGGTGAAAGTGGGTTGTCTGAGTCTCTAAAGTGGAATAAAAGGAGCTCCAAAGAATGAGTTTCTAGCTTGCAAACATGGCCTCTGAGTCCCCTGGGATGGCCAGAGGAAGGAAGATGAGGGGCTCGCAGGAGGGCGGAGTCTGGCACGCAGCAGGTGGGGGAGGGGGCGTCGCTTCCCAGCTGAGCTGAAGGGTGAGTGGCGCGGGGGGAGCACCGGGGTCCGGGGGCGGGGCATGACAGAGGAGGGCCTGGCTAGCGGCTGGAGTGGGAATGGCTCTTGAGTCTGCGTGGGGAGCTGCAGGTAGAAGGGACGGTGGGCGGCACTACACAGTGAGGTACACTGCCTTCAGCTCGCAGGGTTCGGCTAGCGCCTGCAGCCAAGGGTGTGGGGAAGGGCCGAGCGGGTGGGCGGGGCCTGAGGCGGGGCTTCCAGACTCCACCCCGTAGCCACCTCGCGCCTGGCCCCGCCCACTCCGCGCGTTCAGCGTTCTGCGCCCCAGCTCTCGCCGCCAGTCTCGGCGAAGAGGGTGGAGGAAGCGGCTAGTTCCGGAGCCCAAACTCACTCTGCCCGACCCAACCTTTGCTCCAGCGATCATGGCTGCCGAAGAAGTGGCCGCGACGGGCGCCGACTCCGGCGAGCTGGAGGGAGGACTACTGCACGAGATCTTCACCTCGCCCCTCAACCTGCTGCTGCTCGGCCTCTGCATCTTCCTGCTTTACAAGATCGTGCGCGGGGACCAGCCAACGGCCAACAGCGACAGCGACGATGACGAGCCTCCCCCGCTGCCCCGCCTCAAGCGGCGCGACTTCACCCTGGCCGAGCTGCGGCGCTACGATGGCATCCAGGACCCTCGCATCCTAATGGCCATCAACGGCAAGGTGTTCGACGTGACCAAAGGCCGCAAGTTCTACGGGCCGGGTATGGGGGCCGGCCACTGGGGCGCAGAGACAAAAGAAAGGGGGGCCCACAGTGTGGGGCTGGGCGGTTGGGCCTGGGGGAGGACTCTGGAGGGGCTGGGGGCGATGAGACCGGGTGGAGGGGGCGAGCCTTCCGGGGAGCTGGGCGGTTCCCCGGGTGCGCAGGGAGGGCTTCAAACCGAGTTGGGGGCCACCTATCCCCGGCCCACACATCCAGGGCTGAGATCAGGACGAAGAAAGCCTCTGGGGGCTGAGACCCAGGGTGGGTGGGACCACGGAGGTAGAAAGGTGCAAGTGGGGGTGAGTTTAGAAGATCTCAGGCTGGGGGCATCCTGGAAGGGGTAGTGGTGGCGGGCAGGAGAGAAACAATCACGGGCGGGCTCCAGAGAGCAGGGGAGGCGGGCAGTCCAGGCTTGGAGATAATGCGAAGGCCATTGACGCCAGGAATAGCCTTGGTGGAATGTGGGAGTGTGGGAGATGGAACTATCAAGTGGAGGCGTTGTGCGTTGTGATAAGCGATGCGTGTGCGCCTGGTGAGTGTCTGTGGTTTGTCAAGGGTGTGTGTGTGTGTGTGTGTGTACGTGTGCGCGTGCGCACGCGTGCACAAGGGATGGCATGTGTCAGGTATGTGTGTGGCATGTGTTGGGGGGGTGCGCGCGCCCCCGCGCTTGCTCTGTATGGCGGAGGCAAAGGCGAGAGAGTGGACAAGGGCGACTCCATGGGGGGAAGTGAGCTGTTGAGGGAAGAATAAAGGCTGCAAGTGGTGGACAGTGATTATGCCGCCCAGAGATAAGGCGATACACTGTTTAGTCAGAAGCTGGAAGCCAAAAAAAAAAAAAAAGCTCAATACAAAAAGAAAAAAAATATGGAGGGAGCGAGGGAGAAGTGGGAGGGTCCTGAGAAACAAAAAGTTGGCCTAGGAGGGAGGGACGCTGGGTGAGGGGAATATCAAGAGAAACTAAGAGGGTAGATAAAGAGGGGGGGTCTCGCAACTGTGCTGTTGCGGGGAGCAGATTTGAAGCGGTTCTGAGAGGTGAGAGGGTCCCCCCCCCCAGACCTGGTTGCGCATGAGAATCGCTGGAGACACTTTAGGAAAAGAATACAGATCCTCCAGCCTAACCCCAGAAGAAGCGTCTCTGTGGGCGGGGACCCAGAGTCTGCATTTTCACAAGTTCTCCCAGGCAAATTTTAAGAAGCAGTCAGTTTTGGAAAAGTCCTCGTTTGTATATTATTTACAGAGGAGGCGGGAGAGAATTAGTAGATCCTTCAATATGGACTCCTGTACAGACAGGAGCTGGGAGGGCTCTGTCCACATCCAGCGCCCTGCGCTTCTCCCACGCTGGCCAGGAAAGCTTACCATCCCTGGCCCTGCTGCTCACTTACTCATTCAATCTAACTAATTAAAATCAGATGTGGTAAGGTTCTTGCAACACTCCCCCACTTAATGGTTCTCCCTGTGGACGATTTAGAAGAACCACATCCTGGAGGCATCAAACTGTCAAAATCGCTTGAACGCCACACCTGTTTTTGTCACCTTTAGTGGTATTTATCAGTAAGCAGTGGTGCAAATGCCTGTGATTTCTGTTTGCCACTCCAAAGTAGTCACAACATGGACGCCCTCAATGTCTGTAGTTTGCAAAGTCATTGAGAGGCCTATGCACAGAGCACAGCGGGGGAGGGGGACAGGGATGTGTGTCAGGCAATCTGGGGTCTAGTTAGGGCTTTCAACTGGTGTCTCACACACAACACACACACACACACACACACACACATTCCCCTGCTGAGAATGTTTTTCTTAACCCTGATTTTTTTAAAAAACAAAACAATCAGAATCTACAGTTTAACTAGAGCCTAGGAATCACCCAGGGGTCGAGTTAAATTGTCAATACTGATTCAACCCTACCAAGTTCTAGACCTGGTTGAGTCATTGAACAGCTGTGTAACGTCATACAAATCATTATTTTCTCCTAGGCTTTGGGGTTGGTTTGTTTGGGTTTTTTCTCTGAAAAAGGGTAAGGACGGCCCATCAACACATTCTTCTAAGTCTCCACCTTGCAGTGTCATACAGTGAGCCTGTGAATCTATTACATCATCATGGAAATGCTACTTCATAAAGGAGGCCTAAGAATTACCCACTCAGATGCCAGCTCCCTCGTACCAGGCACTGCTATAGGTGCTGGGAGTATGGTGGTGAAGAGAATGGACACAAATTCATGCCAATTAGGCTTCCATGCCAGTTAATATACACTGTGGTGAATGTTACGTATTTGCCAAAGACTGTTCATGCTTGGGCCTTGTTTTAGGTATTCTGAAATTTGACCATATCATCACCAAGATTTCTGAAATGATGTGGTTCAAACCAGCACAGTTTGCCTATTTTCAAGCACAAGGGATTACCATCTTCATGGGGAGTGAAAAACATATGAAAGGTTGGGGTTGGTTCCCCCCTTCTATAAATGGAAACAATAACAATAATGATTACAAACAACCATTTGGGGAGAGGAATCTTAAAGTATGAAAATGTGCCTAGTGGATCGTGCTGTCAGATGACATGGTCATGATGAAAACTTGATCTATTCAATCACAATATAATGGTTACGTTTTTCATTTCAAGCTTACTGCTCAGTATCCCTTGGGGGAAACTATATATTGCTTCAAGTATGCTGAATTCTTTAAATTTTTTGTACAATCTACTTTTTTAAAATGAGCCTTGATGACACATTACTGAAGTAGTCAACTCTTAATCAGAAAATTGGTGGTTTGAACCCAGTGCTCCTACGGAAGAAATATGTGGCATTCTGCTTCCAGAAAAATGACAGCTTTGAAAACCTTATAGAGCAGTTCTACTCTGCGCTGGAATCGACACTATGGCAGTGGGTTAAACATCCACTTTAAGTACCTGAAGAATGATTTGCTGCTGTTAAACAAGCATTCTTTCTGTGTGTGTATGTATTCAGATTTTTACAGAATGATTTGGGGGAGTAGGGGGTTGTCCCTTACCCCTCCCAATTCAAGTTTTACTGTTTTCTTCCTCTTCAAGTTTGCCTAAAACAAAACCCACAAAAAACAGGGCACGTGCTAATCTCCTGTGCTCTCTTATTTATTGACAGTGAAGGTTATGTAACATGGGGATAGATTTTTGATCGACTGATAATCTTATAAAGTGACATGTTAATGTTTAATTGACTCTTGCAACCAGCGAGCTCTATACAATACCTTTGACTCACTCACTTTTTGAAAAATCGATGCGTTTGAAAGGAAATACCTTTGTTTGCTCATTCATGCTTGTTCCTTTAAGAAACCAAAACCACCCCCGTACCTAACACAGACTCTAGGCTCAATGTCTTCATGTCAAATTCTGACCCATAGACTCAGTATTTACTTGTGGACCATTTCTTACACCCTACTCCCAGGCAATGTTCATTCATGACCTTTTCCTAGCTACAGACAGTACCAGAGTTTCATTCCTAAGGCTGTCTCTAAGTCAAATTCATAAATAATTCATAACAGGTAGGTATGCTTTCTATCTAGCTTCAGCAGTTAAGTGTTTCAATATATATTACATAATGTATCTTTCTATGCAATAAAAAGCATTAAACACTTCCAGATACATCCACACACCCTTAATATACTGATAAAGTAGTAATAATGTTTTGATAAATTTTGCAAAATACTCTCTGTTTTCATGAGCCATTGTTTGTACCTTGATCTTTTAATATAGTAGAAAGTATGGGGTTGATTCATCCCTAGCTGAAGAGCTACCTGTATTGGAAATTCCTCCAAGATTGGTGGAAAATGTTTAGCATTTTTACTTCCTGTTTAGTTAGTTACAAGGTAAAGCAACAGGTTTGTCAATGTGCATTGCATAATGATTGAGGTTTCATTATAACTTCAATAAAAACAAATGGTATTTGAATGGATTTTGATCTTCCAAAGAGAGGGTTTGGTGGGTAAAGGTAGGGCCTGAAGGAATTAGGATAGATCCAGCGGGGACCTGAAAAGACAGGTGACAGTGAGCGTAGGTCGGTAGTGATTAATTTTAGAAAAGATAGTGTATGAGAATGATCATACGAAATCCAATGTGAAGGAGGGAATGTGTGAAACACACTGTATGTGGATGACACACAATGTATACGAATTTGTATACACACCAATATAAAATAAAAAAAATAAAAATGGGGGGATTTCCATATTGATGGGTAAGGAAGGCATTTTCTGTGTACAAAGCACAAGGAAATTCACTGTGTAATAGAGAATCAGCGTTTGGTTTGGTTTTGTTTTTAAAGAGGGACCCTATGGGGTCTTTGCTGGAAGAGATGCATCCAGAGGCCTTGCCACATTTTGCCTTGATAAGGAAGCACTGAAGGATGAGTATGACGACTTGTCTGACCTCAATGCTACCCAGCAGGAGACCCTCAGTGACTGGGACTCTCAATTCACTTGTAAGCATTTTTCTTTTCTCTTCTTTTCAATTGTGCCAGGATCAAATTTCTGCCAGTAATGGGGAATCGTGGCAGTACAATAGTCATTGCAAGTGGCCTGAAACTTAGGAGCATTTTGATAGGTTCCTGAGTGTTGGGGCGGATCAAGTTCACTTTAAGTAATTGCAGCAGTGCTGAGTCACTCACTATGACTGCATACCAGTTTTTAGCTAGTTTGCTATGGAAACTTGAGGTTCTGTTTGTTAATATTTTGAAGGCTTTCAGGGCTCCTGCACAAAGTATTTGGGTGCTTGGGGTGCCAGGAAAAGAGCAGTGACCATGTTGGACTACAGCAGTAGAATTTGCCTTCAGAAGCAGCCCACATCTTTGTAGAAGAATGGGAAACTTGTATTCTACAAAGCAGCTTCTCTTTGAACCTAATCAAGCCTAACCATAGGCCTTGTCTACAAACCATGCTTATAATCTGCCCGGCAACAATGTTGTCTGCATTTTTTTTTTAAATGGGAAAAAAATCCCACCAAACAATAAAACCCCAAAACAAATAGGAATCACTTGTATCATAGCTTAATCTATGGGCTGAAGTCTTTGGAGCAAAGTAAGAATGATGGGGAGGTACATTCAACTTTGGAGAATTCAGAATTCGGCTTTTCTAAAGCCCAAGGATAATAAATGATCATCTTAAATATTTCACTGCCAAGTATTAGAATAATCCTAAAACAGTAGCCAAAGAAAATTACTATTTCTTCGAGGAAAGCTGTTTTTTGTTTTGTATTTCAAAAATTTTCTGTTTGCTATGAATGCCCAAATAGTATAGCTCTTTTGGCAAAATCCGACCTTTTTTCTTTGGCAATAATGCTGACTTCAGAGAGTCCTGGGATAATCATTAGCCACCTGGAGCTCCACCTTTAGCCAGCCTCTCAAGACTCCTAAGTGGAGCTTTCCAATCTGAAGGCAAGTTTCTGTACTTTGAAAATCAAAACGCCACCCCCTAACCTAGGCTCTCAGGTTTTGGCATCCTGTGGATGCCTCGGTAACAATGGATTTGTCTATGTGAAACCAGTGAGTCGGAATGTGTCATTTACAAAGGTCTGTCTCCTGGGACTTGCCTTCTTTAATGTGAGAAAAGCCTTTTCTTCCCCTCCTCCTCCCTTCTTACAAGCCCCATATACTATTGTGACACCCCAACTTCACCCAGAGCCAGGGTGGATTCCCCTGAAGGAAGTTTGCCAGGCACCACTGGCTTTTTTTGAAGGGAAAAAAAAAACAAAACGAACACCAAAACAAACAAACAAAAAAACACCTCTTCTTTGTCTTGAACAGCCCAAAGCACCTTAGGGATCTTTAGAATATGTTCAAATAGGGAAGTTGCAATTGTGCCTGATGATCATTTCACACAAAAACAGCTCTGGTTACCTGGTTAGACAGGTTGGTTACTCCTCTAATCCTTCCCATGTTCAGACAGAGGAGATCCAGTCCTTTGGGCTTCTGGGTTTGCAATGATTAACTCTTTACTAGATTAGCTTAGCTAACTCCATCCTTCTCAAGTCTTGAAGGAAAAAAGCACTATGCTTTGCATGCTTAGACGTGTTTTCTCCAAAATCTCCAGCCTCTTGTGGTTCCTTAACACTTTAACTATGCATAGATTTTTTTTTTCTTTTCTCCACATTAGGAAGAAACTCTCACATGCTAGCCTCTGAACTCTTCCCTTTTCGTTCCCTTCACTATCAAACTTCCAGGAAGTGGACCTTAATCACCGCATCATTTCCTCTCTACACCTTCCCTCTCCTTCCTGGTACACAGCTTCCGCCCCCACTATTTAATTCTATTGAATTTGCTTTCTCAAAGGCTTCCAGCTTCTTGCCAACACTAACTTCACACTTCATTTCTCCCATCCTTAGTGTAGATCAGGTCATGTGCTTCTGCACAGTGGCTCTCATTCTGGGGGGGGGTCCCCATTTCTGTCTGGGTTCTGCTATTCTGCACCTCATTAACTCCTGTGTCCAGTTTTCCTGTCCTGCTACCTTCCCTTCCCCTTCCCGCGGGCGCCATCTTATTTCTGGCTCTCCTTGCACCTCTGGATTCACATACTAGCCTCCTGGGAGCCTTGCTCTAAGTCTCTCCTTCCTGCAATTCCTCCCATACACCAGAAAGCTATAACCTTGCTGCTAAAGCTCTGTTTTCTTGTCTCATTCTTTTACTCAATGCCCTTTGCCATCTATATGATAATGAATCCAAACTCCTCAGGCATTCTTTTCAGACACCTCAGTATTTCCCCATACTGCTTAGTCAACCTTATTGCTTCCTCCTTTCAAATGCCACTTCCACTCCTGTCAACTTCAGTCTCTTTATTGCTCCCCAGGTAGGCTCATTATCATCTGCTTTCCTTTATACATAGTACTCTCAACCTCTGCAGATCTCTTCCCTCCCAGGTCCCATACATTTTCCAAAGCGTGGCCTTAGTGCCTGTCTTCCTCAAAGTGTTTGCTGTTCCTCTAACTCAAAGGTGAATCTTGGCTCTTCTAAGCATTACTATACACAGACATCATTCAATTTGGCATAACCTTGTGCTCACCACCCAATACTTGCTACCTGTTTTCATGGTTCTTAACAAAATTCCCGATGATAAAGGACTGGCTTATCACTCACCTTTGAATCCCTCAAATCACCCACCTAATAGCATGGGCTGAGTATATCATGGGCTAGAAATAAGTGCGTTAGAATGAAAAATCTAAAAGAAAAGTCATTTTTGCTAAAGCATGAGGATGACCACTTGTGGTTTGATTTTTCTTTTCCTCCACATCCAGTCAAGTACCATCACGTGGGTAAACTGCTGAAGGAAGGGGAGGAGCCCACTGTGTACTCAGATGATGAAGACCCCAAGGACGGGAGTGATCGGAAAAACGATTAACACATTCGATGGAAGCATATCTATTTTTGTATTTTGCAAAATCATTTGTAACATTCCAGTCTGTCCTTAAAGCATTGTGATTTCAATATTTAGAAACGTTTTGAACTTGCTGTCAATTTTTTTAATTGTTTGTAACATCACTGGTGACACTGACACAATGAAATTTTGTTGGAGAAAGGTGCATGATCTGTTTATGTGTCACACATCTGGAAGGGAAACTGCAGTGCTGTAATAAAAAGGTTATTGGCCCTTCTTCAGCCTGTAGATAGCACAGGCTGAAGGGAAATTTGTTTTTGCTTTTGAGGGACAGGTAAGAATTTGATCTGTGATTATTTCTCAGTATAAATAACGGTTAGATGTGCAAAGTCCTCCAGACCCCATGAACAAAAAACCAACTTTTTAGTCATGATGTTCTTTAAAGAACCTAATTTTTTCCCCCTCAATAGTATACCTACCTGCATGATTTCTTTTATCTACCTCCGAAGCAAATCTGCAGTGTTCCAAAGAATTTGGTGTTAAGAGAGCTATCCTATCCAGTAACAGGATCTTAAAGCTAGGCTCACTTGGCAAAAAAAAAGAGAATACGTAGTTACTGTGTTCCTGGACTGCTTTGTATTCAAATAAGGTCTAAGCATACAAAGGAAAAGCTTAAAATGGGGAAAAAATCCACTGTTTGCCTCCAAACTTAAATTTATTAAAGATTTTAGCAGTACCTTCCCAATGCCCATGTCCATGATGAGGTGATGGTATCTTACCCAGTTTGATGTAAACGGGACATGTGCTCTCCTAAGAGCCTTCATCACACTCCCAAAGAAAGAATGAGGAAACAGAACCTGTCACTAGTCAAGTGGTTTTTTTTTTAAGGAATGTAATGAGGTAACAGTCATCCTTCTGTTGTTACAAAACTGTAGCCACTGCGAAAGTAGTAGTCAAGTGTCTTAAGTCTTTGATAATGATTTTTTTTGGTTAACACTAAACTTAGCTTAAGTAGACTGTACAGTTGTATGAATTTGCAAAAAAAATTATATGAATAACTAGTGACGTTTCAAAAACTCTTGTAGTTAAATAGTCCTTGTATTTTCTTGTGAGCTGTGTTTAACAGTTTTACCTCAAATCAGAAAACAAAATGAAGTGCTTTGGTCAGTTAATAAAAATGGTTTTACCCAATAGAAAATGGTCTGGCTTTGGTTTTGGGTGGATTTGGGTTTTCAAAACAAAAAACCTTGTGTAAAGCTGTTGTTGTTCACCGATTCGTCAGAACCAACCCATAGCGCCCACAGGTTTTCAGAAGCAGTTTAGTCACACAGGAGGAGATTGCTCATCTTTCTCCATCTTTCATGGAGCTGCTGGTGGATTTGAACTGTGTGCTTTGGGGATTGCACAGCTTCTTACAACTAGGCCACATCGTTTTGCATTTATTTGATAGCATTTAACTTTTTAAAATGTTTTTATTATTATTAATGAAAGTTTAGAGACTTTTGATTTCCATTCATTTAGTGTTGTACTTTTCTCCCTGCCCACCCCTCCCTGCCCCAGTTCGCTCTTCTCTTTGAAAAGTTAAAGAAAAACTTTTTCATTGTTATACAATCCTCCCCTCCCCCCCAAGTCCACTCCACTACAGAGCCTTCATTCTGGACTCATGACAATAACACCGAACCACATATCCCTTTTAAACAGTTCTCTCCCTCATCTCTTTCAATGCAGTATACATAATTTATTCCATCTTTCACAGTCTCCCCTGACCCTGTTAGTCCAATTTTACAACAGTGGCACTATGCAGTATTTGTCCTTTTGTGCCTGAGATATTTCACTCGGCATAATGTTCTCCAGGATCACCTATTTTGTATAATATTCCATGAGTTCTTTGTTTTTCAATGCAGCGTAGTATTTCATTGTGTGAATATACCACAGCTTCTCTATCCATTCATTTGTTGGTGGGCACTTAGGTTGTTTCCAACTCTTTGCTATTGTGAACAAAGCCACAATAAACATGTGTGTGCATATATCTACTTGGGTGGTGGTTATGGTCTCTTCGGGGTATATTTCCAGTAGTGGAATTGCTGGGTCAAATGGTATTTCTATTTCCAGCTTTTTGAGAAAGTGCCATACAGCCTTCCATAGTGGTTGCACCATTTTACACTCCCACCAACAGTGAATAAGGGTTCCAGTTTCTTCACAACCTCGCCAGCATTTGTTGGTTGCTGTTCTGTTAAATTTTTCTATTCTTATTGGAGTGAGATGATATCTCATAGTTGCTTTGATTTGCATCTCTCTTAAGCTAGGGATATTCTTCATATGTTTGTTTGCCATGTGACAAAGAGAATACAGAGCTGGAGCATTTAACTTTTAAATAATAGATTCACTTTATCCTAAGAGAGACAAGAAAAGGGACAAGAATTCAGAAATTACACCAAAAGGACCATGGTGTCAGGCGCTGGTGAGTTGGCCTGACTCATAGTGAATCTATACAACCGATCAAAGGCCTGTGCATCGCATGCCATACACGCAATCTCTGCTTTGTTTGGGACCATTGTTGCTGTCTCTGTGCCGGTCCATCTCATCGAGATGCTCTATTTTGCCGACCCTCTACTAAGCATGATACCCAGGCATTGGCCCCTCCTGATAACCTCAAAGTATGGGAGGTGAGCTACTGATTGATTTGACAAATTCAGCTTCCATGTAAAGGAAAACTTTCTAAACTGTGAATGGAAGATTGGGGGTGAGGGGAGGTGGCACTGGAGCTCTGGTGGCCTAGTGGCAAGAATTGGCACTGCAATCCCAAAGGCATGTGGTTCGCATCCACCAGCTGCTCCGCTGGAGAAGGCTGGGCAACCTCCTCCTGTGTGATTAACTACCTCTGAAAACCCGAGGGAGGGTCAGCTATGCATCGGTTCCGACTCGACAGTGCACAACAACCGCTTCATGTAAGGGTTTTTCGTTTTTTAAACAAAAACCAAACTATGGGTCGGTTCCGAGTTGAAGGCACACAACATTTGTCCTGAAGACATTGTTACCAACTGCTGAACTGTTTTAAGGTTTTACCTGATCAGGAAATTATTTAGGAGTCCATATCTTTGCAAAGTTAATTTGCCTCCTAGCCGAAGGCAGATAACACATTTGCCTATCTATATAGCCCATTGTATAAGCCCAGGCAGCCTATTGCTCTGAATGTGTTTGTCCTTTTGCTGTTGTGGTTGGCAGTGTTTTCTTACAGGAGATGTTCTCTCTGAACCAAAGCAAGCAGAGTTTCCCATTTTTCATGCCATCAGGCCATACTGCATATATTTTTGATATGTGTCGTTCTTCTCCACTAGGTTTCAATCAACAAATATTCAAGTGCCTATTTTGTGCCAGGCAACCTGTTAGGCCTTCTGCTTTGGGGAAGGGGTGGGGGAAGTAAAGTTGGGCCACGGTTGCTGCCTGAAAGCTCATTTAGACATGATTGGGCTACTTTTACAGAGTTAAACAGGCATGTCTGCTGCCAAGAGCAAACATTCAGAGCCTTGTTACAGCTTCATTACCAACAGCCTGGTACCACTCCAGTTAGAACAGAATCAACATTGGATTGATTCCATGTAAAGGGATATTACTAGAAACCAGGACTTTGATCTCAAAACTAGCTACCATATTCCTAAACCATATCATGTAAAAGGTCCCATTTGAGTGGTGGAAAAACTGAGGGAGGGATGTGTGTCCAGGTTCCTCACCTGTTTTCATTCAACCAGCTTCAGAGATACGTTGTTCTCAGCACTTGTGTCATTTGTAAGCAGCATCGTGTTACGTGTGTCTCAATACGTCTCTATATTTGTGGCTTCTGTGCATAACTAAATCTTCATCTTTTCCCAGAGGGCTGAGCTTATGCAAATCATCAACCCAGAACAAACATCCATACATTCCTTGCTGCTATAGAAAGAGTTCTTTGAACCCAACAAGAACCCTTTCAGTTCTAAAGTGGCCAGATTTCAGTCTTAAAGTACAAACTGCCTTTGTGATAACGACGTTTAGAGTCGGATTGCTATCCCAATTCATGTTAACTCTTGTCTGGCCAAAGGGGAGTTCTGGTGATCTAGTAGGTAAGGGGTTGCACTACCAACCCCAAAGCACATAGTTCAAATCCACTAATCCACCAGCTATTCTGAGGGTGAAAGATCGACAATCTTTTCATGCCTCTGAAAACCCACTGGAAGGTCAACTATGAGTTGGTTCTGACTCAACACATAATCACAAAGGGAGAATATTAAATATCAGGGTTTAGTGCATCCAGAATGAAAAATATTGTCACTCAATTCCATGTGCTCTGATAGTTATTTTGAACTGGCAATAAAGGGGGCGGGGAGCGGAATGGCATAGAAACAATATTAAAACCAGACATCTGTGTTTTCTCTAAAAAGGTTGTAGATGTGTGCATGTGCAGTATATAGGCAAAGACATTTATTAGTAAGTGAGCAAAGACTCAAGAATCACTATAACAACTTTATTTCTTCAATATTTCTGAAAATTAAATATGTATCATTTCTCTACCAATAAATGCAAATGAGAAGGGTCAGCAACATTAGTGCAAAGCAGCATTCTACAGGTAGAAATTTTCCCCCCAAAGTAAAATTATTGGAATTTATTTCTTTAAAAGTAACATTTTTTAAACCATTTTTAAAAAAGGAAAACACATTTATTTGGTTCTTATCTTCAAAATGACCAGGTTATGTGGCTTACTACCTGAGAAAATTTAACAACAACAAAAAGGTACATTGACAGGCTTTTAGCTTTCTCAAAACACTATCAGCAGCGCATACAAAGGAAAACATGAATGCATTTCCACAGATTTCCAAAGTGTAAAGTTCAGGCCCTTAAGTCATAGGACTGAGAGAAAAATGTGAAATTACTTTTGCATCACTGAAGTCACAGCACAACAAAGAATAAAGACGTTCATTAATAGAAAGCAGTTTACAATATTTTCAGAGCTACCCTAGTCTTTCTTGAGCCAGTAGGTCCAAAAGCATTGTTTGTACTCTTCTTCACTTAAGGTCTACACAAAAAAGAGAGGTTTACTCAAATCTAGAATGCATTCTCACACAGCAGACATAAAAACCCAAGGTTGTAATGAAAGTTAACATAAAGCCAGTATTTCCTCCTCCCACTCCAGGTCCCAGGACAGTATTTCTCAAACAAAACAACAACAAAAGTGATGTGGAAAGTAACTTAGCACCAGTTCTATTACACACACACAACAACAACAACAACAACAAAAAAAAAAACCAAAATAATTGCACATGCTATGTCCTGTGACTTTTTTTAAAGGTCTGGCTACTGAGCAGCAAATTGTTTACATGCCTACAAAATCTTCAAAGAAAAAAAATTAATAAATTACAGAAGAAACATTTCATTTGTCAAAGCCAGCGTCGATGTTTTTCCATGACAAAGCCATAATGTTCTGTCTCAGTGGCATAAAATATCATGAAGAAGCAGGTTATCATTAAGGGAACACAATACCTAGCTACTAAAAGTTGTGTGACCAAATATAAGCTGTTAGTTTAAAAGGCTCCTCTGGAAAACAGTACATTGAACATTAATGGTCATTGCTAGTCTTGAGAAAAGGCACTCATCCTGTGAGCAATTTTGAAGATTGGACAAGCCAAAGCTGGCTTCATTGGCAGAGTCGCTGGCTTGAAGGTAGAATTGAACATGGGAGAACCACCAAAATCATTCACTGGTCATTATCTTCTTCGTAGGCAAAACACAAGCTCCTAAGTTACATTCATTTCAGAATTCGTCCACTTGGGGACCTTCCGTGCAGTTCACCTGTGATTTCATAAAGGAAGAGATGTAGCCCTTTCACATACAGGTTGCGAAGAAGGCTGTGAGCAGTGCTCGTGCAAATGAGTGGTAGTCCTCCCTGGCTCTGCCAGCTGGTACTTTTCTAGAGAAGATGAGGTTAAGACTCTTTGAAATGAACCATGTCATATAAAGATGGTAGTTTCCTCCCCTTCTGTGGATGGATTAAAATCACCTTTTCTTTTCTTTCTTTTTTCCCCCCTGCCACAGAGAGTCTCTGATCTCATTGGTGTGTCTTCCATTGTCAAGTCAGGTGATAGATAGCTTTGTTGGGAAAATGATGGTCATATACTGCCCCTGAGGTTCTAAATCCTGTGTAAGGCAGAATGAATCAGCCAAGCTTCCTATAGAACATGTACTGTACTAAGATGTAAGTCTTTAAGAATCTATAAAAAATCTCCATTTTAAAAACTTATTTAAGAAGTCTCCAAAACCAGTAGGTAGAAAGGTAAGCTGCTTATGTTAAGAGTTTACAAATCTTACACACATATATATTTTTTTTCCCTCCAGCTAGAAAACTAACTATAAGCTTTGCCTTTGACTCTTTCTAATTCCATAGAATTAGTGAGGATTGAGCAGGCACTTGTTACTGTTTTTGTAAAGAGCTCTGATGGCCTTGTGGGTAAGGAGTTGCCTGCCAATTCAAAGGCAGGCGACTGTAAACCACCAGTAGTTCTGGGGGAGTAAGATAGGCAATTTCCTCCTGTGTGATTTACCACCTCTGAAAATCCACAGGAGAGTTTGCTAGGAGTCGATTCCGACTTGGAGGCAATGAGAGGGAGTGTCACAGTTTTACAAAAATCAGCTTGGGGCCATTCAGTGACTTTCTTACTAACTGATGTCACCTAACCCTGAGTGAAATGAATACTGTCATGTCCTCTCTTCCCAAGTGCCGTGCCACTTGGTGACCCAGAATCTTTAAATATTTCCCTTTTGCAAATTCTAATTGTGGAATCACTTCACTTAAATCCTGTTGCTTTGCTAGGATGGACAGACATGGATTCTTCCAAAAACAGCTTCTGTTAAAATGAATGTCCAGCCATATGCTTAAAGCTCCAAAATCAATTTGAGTCTCTTGTTAGATCTTTCTCCCAAGACTTTGTGACCAGGGTGACATTTTGAGTACCATGAACATATTCAGACATTTCTCTTCTGACGACTGCTCATGAAACATTCTAATATTGCAAAAGTAGTTCTCACTGTCATCTCTCTCATCTAGAAGTATTTGTAGCTCAAAAGTCAGTTTCGAAAGCTTGTTGTCCCACCTGGTATCTATCCCTGGCTAACTCAAAGGTCACAGGAAAAAACTCGGATTTGTCTGTCCTTGATACAAAATAATAAAATTTTAACTACTAACACTTTGCAGTGTTAATTTGCTCCTGAACTGGCACCAAAATAAAGTTGCCATTGAACTGAAGAAATGTCTGTCCTTGGACCAAGAAGTTTTGCAAGCCCAGTCTTTTACCAAGTTTCAGAGTCCGGATGTTTCATATTTCCAAAGCTTGCCAACACACCTACAGACATCTGGTGGCAAGGCATTACATTTAACCTTGCTCACACTTTTCAAAGCTGTTCTTTCTGCAGTTTTAAATTGTCTTCTTGCAAAGAGTTTACGGTGTAGAATGTTCATGACTGGAGAGACCATCAAAACATCTGAAAATACAAAGGACTAGAGTAGCTGTTGCCCCTGTACCTTTCCAAGTAGCCAGTGTCTTCCTGATTATTATGTCTATGATAATAATTGTCAGAATTCAGCATGAAATCTTCAGAATCCTCACGTCTTTTAAACCTTCTTTTATCCTGGCTATAGTTTGAGTTCCAGGGAGCTTCTCTTCGTGTGGAAAACTCTCTCGGATACGAAGTGTGAGCGCTTTGTGATGACATCATTGGCACATGAGATGATCTATAGTTCATTTTCTGGTTAAATGCTCGACCATTAAACCTCTGCTTCTTTCTTGTAACAGTCTTGAATGGTTCCATGGAACTGGGGTTATGATAGTAACCGTCATCAAAGGAGTATTTGTGGGCAGGCTCCCCCCTCTTCCTGCTGTTGCTTCTATCATCTCTAATGGAATTGTCTTTACTCTCAAGCCACGAGTAACTCAGTTTACGCTTAGTCCTCTTGTCTGGTTTCCTAAACTTGTACTGAGGGTGTTTTTTCACACTGCTCTGTTTACAGTTTGAATACAAGGTCTGCTGACCGCATCTACTTTCTGCATCCCAGAAAATGAGATCATCTGGGTCAAAGGGTTCTTTTTCTGGGGAGCTATGATATACACTCTCTGAATCCTCTTGGTCCTCTTTATTTATGCTGCTGTGGGCTTCCTGGAAGCATTCAGAATCACTACTGATTTCCTCTAAGACATCTTTCAGTTCTAAAGCTAAGCCTGCTGACCTGTAGGGTGAAGAAACTCGTTTTCTCTTTCTGGACTTAAGGTCTTTGACCTGTTGGCCATGGATCTCGTCCCTAAGATGGCTCTCTCCATCCACCAAGGAAAACGGATCACCAGCCTCACTGGCCATATCCTTGAGATAATTTTGAATGCCCTTGGAATAATCTTTGGCATAGTCTACATTTTCTGTTCCATGGGGATTAAAAGTGTCAGGATCTTGAGTATAGGGCTTTGGCCAACAATCATCTTCTTGAGCACGTTCCCTCCTTTCCAGCTCTGGAATGGGGCTCCAGCTGGTTACATGATGTCCACATCTTCTCAAGTGGATCTTAACTCCATCTCCCTGGGCATAGACAGCCCTTTGCCACTGGGAAGGGCTTGCAATGTAACCTGGTTTGAGGAGCATGCGGGCATATGGAGGAGTTCGGTAATAGTTTAATAGATAGTCAATGAATTTATCTGTCTCATAGATCTTCTGTCTTCTGCTACAGTCTCCCTCAGGTTCTCTGGAAGCATAGAATCTATTAGGCCTATTGCCATCTTCTCTCTCCCAAGACTGAGCATGGATCGTTGGAATTTGTGATAAATTCTGGTCAGAGATGAAACTGTGATTGTATCTACCAGTCAACAGTTGCGCTGGTCTCTCTTTTCTTGTAGAACACCTTAATTTTTTCTTGCGCAAGTGGCGGGAAGATTTCCGTGAATGAGTCCTAGTTCTTCTCTTCATTTTTTGTTTTCGTTTATTGTCCAGCTTGGCAATCGGATATTTTGGCATTTTCTCTGGAGTTTGAAGATACTGGGTGTTTACCTCTTCTCTCACCAAAGTTTCCAGTGTTTCCTCCAGAGCGGGATCCTCGTCAGGTTCAGGGTCTACCACCTGTGGGTTAAATCGTGTGGATCCCTTTAAGAGAAAGGTAAAACAAAAACAAACAACTCACATCTAAAGCTAAACACATTAGACATTTTCAAAGATGATTGGCCTCTCTGGCTTTGTTCTGAAGAGACATATAATAATATTTGGGATAGATCTAAGTTGTCTTTGATGTAATGGGAGGCAGAAAATGAGTGTGGTATGAGAGATATCATACATTAACTGTCACAATGGGTTTGAGCGTTTCAGAGATCATGCGATATTTGACAGGATAGGGCAACATTCAGATCTGTTGTTCACCGGGTTGCTATGAGTTATAGTCGACTTGATGACACCGAACAACAACAACAACAACAACACTAGATGACTTGGTCTAACATGTGCTGCTTTTACTATGCCTGTGTGGCATAGGCAGTAGCAAGTTGTGTTGTTAAGCCAAAGACAGCCTCTCTGGCAGTTTGAATCCACCAGAGGCTCCAAGGGAGAAAGATGGGCAATTTATAACCACCCACTTGAGGGTGAGCTATGAATTGGTTCTGACTCAATAGCAATGACTTTGGGTGTTTGAGTGTTCAACCTCATGCTAGAAGGCATCTTCAAAGTCCATGACCCTTTATTTCATTTGTTAAAAAAATCTGGGGAGCTCAGTGTTCCGGGTATTGTGCTGGAGAAGGTGAGGAACAGGAATAAGAAACAACCGGTAGCCTTCCCAGAAAATTCTCATACAAGACAAGATTGCTGCGTGAGGTGTGTCGTACACCAGGTGGCATATGACTCAACTGGCTTAAAAGACTTGGCTGTCCTGGTTCTGACCGCAGCCTCTCCCTATGGCTTACCCAGGAAGAGTTTCTGCGCGCCACCTCTTCCTCACCCCTACTCATCTCCGCAAGCAGCAGGATAGTGAGGAGAAGACGGCCTGGAGAGTGGTTCCCCCTGGGGTGTTCTGCACACCTGCTGGGTGCTTGCTGCTCATTGTCTGAGAGGATCTGCACCCAGGAACGGTTTAGCCATCAAGTGAGATACACACTGCCTTGATTGTGCTTACACGCTGATTGGCTGTGAATCATTTCACCTGGGCTTCACCACTGTTTTCGTGGTAAAGTCCAGGTGAGATTGCATCCTAGATGAAATTGGTCAAGATAGATGAGTAAGTAAGGACAAGTGAGCCTGTGTGTGGAACTTGCTTACTGTAAGCCAGTGGGGCCCATGCTTGCTGGCTAATCCATCCCCGTTTGCACTGTGCGCTCACTGACATCTTACACAGGTCAGGGCACAGGACTTACCAATGACAGGGATTAGAACCTGCAGACTGTGTAATAGGCATAAGGTCTCTTTTTGGTGTCAAGAATTAAGCAGTGCATGTATTATGGAGGTACATTCTTGAAAGGGAGTCAGGCCTGGCAGTCATTGAGGTCAAAGCTCCAGCTAGCCTTGTTGAAGACGTAATTAAGATTTTTCTGATCCTGCTGTCATTAAGTTTGTCCACACTAGTGAGGGATTTGTGCGGAATGCTTCTTCACACTAAGAGCCCAGATTGCACATTTGTATGACTATCTTTAAACCCTCTGTAACTAATAGTTAACTAGGTATAATGCGAATAACTAGTATATATATAATACTAAGGAGCCCTTGAAGTGCAATGGGTTAAGCTACGCTCTGTGGAAGAAAGGTGTGGAAGCCTGCTTACAGGCTTGGAAACTGTGGGGCAACTCCACTCTGCCCTAGAGGGTTGTTAAGGGTAGGGATTAACTCAGTGGCTGTGAACCCACAGTTAATATCCACTAACTCGATTTAATGTTAACATGACTCTTCATATTTGAAGATGGTGGGTGTGGATTTTTTTTTTAATGAACCGTTTAAGAGCCCTTCCGATTTTTAATCCAGACCATCTGCACAGCTCTTAAGGAGCTCAGTGGGGGAAATGTCTTTCAAAAACGAAACTCTCCAAACCAAACAATTGCTCTGTGATGTGAGAATTTCTTTATCAAGCAGTTTGTGGCTAGACTCACATGAAATGCTACACAAATGTAGCTCAAGGCTCTCCCTTCTTATCCAAATCTGCTACAGATAAATGTCCAAGTAAGGTCACAGCACTACGATTAGAACTCTCACATTGACCATTTCTTCTCTCCTAGTGATTTCTTTTGCACTGATTAAAGCCCCAAACAAAAGCCCACTGTTGTCGCGTTCATGCCAATGCATAGAGACCATTAGTTTTCCAAGGCTGTAAGTTTTCGGGGGAGGAGACGTCTTCATCGCTCTCCTGTGGAGTGGCTGGCTGGTAGGGTTTTTTTGGTTATTGTTGTTATTGCTTTTGTTGTTCAAATGTTTTATTGCTATCTAGGTAAAAGTTTATAAAGCAAAATGACTTCCCATTTAACAGTTTATACATATTTTGTTTTGAGAGAGCAGTTGCAATTCTCCTAATGTGTCAACTCTCTTCCTATCTTGACTCTGGATTTCCCTTTTCCACTGACTGCTCCTTCCTGCTTCCAAAGTCTTTCTTTTGGGACTTTGCTACCTTTTTGGTCTAGCAATACATAACACACTCCTCACAAAAGAGGTTATATACAAGACTCGATGAGTTCCCAAAACAAAGTGAAGATGGTGAGGATGGAGAGGGTGGAGACATCTGTAAAATTTTTCTGAACTCTATCCAACAGTCTGAAGGTGTGGCTGGTAGGTTTGAACTGCTGATGCCCAACACACTATACGACCAGGGCTCCTTGTTACCTTGATGTGAAACTAGGTAGACACAGTAGCTAAATAACTCTGGGTCACAGCTTCCAGCAGTTTAGAAACCCAAAGTGCAGGTGTTGGGTGAATTGCATGCTGTGCTGCTAACCCAAAAGGTCAAGCATCTCTGGTGGTTCAAATCCAGCAGTGGCTCCAAGGGAAAAAGGAGAGCAGTCTGTATTTACGGGTGACCCAGAAACTCAACGGAGGGTCACTAGGAGGTAGAATCAACTTGACAGCAGTGAAATTTTAGGGATAGGTGTATTTTAAATTATTCCCAGGAATGCTGGTAGCACAGTGAGTAATGCATCAGCCCACTAACCAAAAGGTCAGCAGTTCAAACCTACCAGCCACTCTCAGGGGGGAAAATTGGACCATTTCCCCCTGTTAAGATTTACAGCCTTAAAAACTTGACGTAGACTGGACAGCAGTGGGTTTTATCAATTCATATTTGGGGCTATTAGAGATTCAACTCAAAATGGAACTCACTGACGTCAAGGTGGAACCAACTCATAGCTGACCCTCCAGCAGGTTTTCAGAGGCTGTAAATTGCATGGGAAGAGAGTGCCCATCCTTCTGCAGAGCAGCTGGTGGATTTGAACCACATATCTTTGCATTGGCAGGGCAATTCCCTACCCACTAGGCCACTGGAGGTCTATTTTAAAATACTCTTGCAGCTATAAAGGGCCTTTTATCGCCCTGGTTTTAAGTAGGCCACTAATTAACAATAAAGGAGTTCTGGTGGTTTAGTGCTAAGGTTAGTGGTAAGGAATTGTGCTGCCAACCCAAAGGTGGATGGTTTAAGTTCACCAGCTGCTTCACAACAGAAAAATGAGCAATTGCCTCTGGTGCGATTTACTGCCTCTGAAAACCTTCTGGAAGGTCACATATGGGTCAGTTCTGACTTGATGGTACACCACCACAACAACTAAATATAAAGGTAGTGTCTCAGAATGGTTAAACGGGGTTCTGCAGGTCCACTCTCACTCATGACAACCCCATATGTGTAGAGTTAAAACTGTGCATCATAGGGGTTTAGATGGCTGATTTTTATTTTGTTGTTTTGTGGGTTTGGTTCCCCCCCCCCAATAGTAGATTACTAACTAGCTCTTTCTTTCAAGGTCCCCTCAGGTAAGTTTGAACCTCTAACCTTTAGGTTAATAGCTCAGCACCACCCAGGGATTCCTCAAAAAGGTTAGTGCCTAGCAAAACTCGAGAACAATTGAGAAATAGGCTTACTGCAATATTCCTCAGGAGTATGCGGAGCAATCGCAGGGCCTCCACTCGCCTCTGAGCCAGCAGGTACTTCCTCTCCTCCCACTCCTCGGAAGAGTCGGGGTCCTGAGACACCTTGGCTCTGGATTTGTCCCTCCGCTTCTTCCTCCGATGTCTGTCTCTTTCCTTCAAGACCTGCCTCCTGAACCTGGCCTTCCTCCTCTTTTCCTGAGTTTTCCTCTCCTCATCTCTTCTTCTTCTGGAGAATGATTACAATGACAGCATTCAGCTGGTATTTATTAGACATTTCACCTCCCTCCTCCCCCGAAGCCGCCCCTATCCCACTCCGCCATCAGGGAGCAGAGCTGGTTTCTGTCCCTAGGAACCCACCACTAACTCCAGGGCCTGACACAGACAATTGATAACTTTTTTTAAAAAAAAAAGGTGGGGGGAAGAGCACAGAAATTGATAAGCAAGCCTTTCACATCGGTCAAGGTGGGGGAGGAAGGCACATACATAGTCTGAGGGGGGCAAATGGAAGCGTGTAAAGGCGACCTTCTGCAAAGATGTTGATTATTAATTGCCATCAAGTCAGCCATGGGGACCCCATGGGCAACAGAATGAAGCATCGCCCGTCCCCCAGCCAGCCTCACAACCGGTGGTAGTGCAGACCTTGTGATCTGTAAGGTCTGGCTTTCAAAAAAGATCGCTAGGACTTCCATGCAAGGCCATCTTAGTCCAAAACCTCATTGAAACCTCCTGAACATCATAGCAACATGCATATCTCCAAGGACAGAAGGGTGGTAGTCACCTGGGTCACCCCGCAGAGACGAAGCACCAAAAGGCAGCAACTACAGAGTTCAAAGGAAGGGCCTACTCTGGCCCTTCCCTTCTCAAAATACAAGAGGGAACCACTGGACTCCAGCTTTTAAAGTGACAGTTTCTTTTTCCTTCTCCCTTGAGATCTTTTGTGGGTTGGCATAGCATACACAAGGGAGCTCTGGTGGCCTAGTGGTAAGAAGCTGCACTGCAGTCTCGAAGGCAGGCAGTTCAGAGCCAGCAGCTGCTCCACTGGGTAATGATGTAAAATCTCTCGTGTGATTAACTGCCTCTGAAAACCTGCAGGAGGGTCTGCTACGGGTCGGTTCCGACTCAATGGTCTACAACAACAACAGAGCATACACAAAAAAAGAGGAGTCAAAGCACTCAGACAATCTGAAGGCTTTTCTGGTCTTAGATGTGAATTACTTCATTAAAACATACTGGCCTAAGACAATGTGGGCTACTTTCTGGAAAACTCTTGTGGTTTGGCCCTTATAGGGGCATGGGGAGAGGGAAAGAATCCTGATTTGGGACTTCTGCCAAAAGCCAGGGGTTTGCCTGACTTGCATGCTCAGTTTTAGAATTTGAGGAGCATGAAAACAGTTCTCTTATCTAGGCCCAAGCACTAGGTTTCTCAAACAGGAATCTCAAGTAATTCCTGTCATTCACCAGAAGAAAAAAAAAAGTGAGAAGCCTAGACGGTAAGGTACTCTATCTCCTTCTCAGGACAGCTACAATTTACACAGGAAACTACAGGGAAGGGAATGCAAAGGGCAAAAGTGGGTTTGAGGACCATGGAGTTCTGGCTAATCAGTATCTTCCTAACAAATCTTTGACAACTCGGTAGCCTTATTCTAGGCTCAAACTCCTAAATTGGGAACTGATGACAAGCCCAGAAACAAAGATGGCAGTTTCTTAAAGTCAAAGAAAGAACATAAGTGGGGGGGAAATGGTGCTGAAAGGGTTTTAGACATTGGCAATTAATTACATTCATGAATGGTGATTGGTGTTTTAAAACAAAATGGCTATGGATGATTGTATGGAAAACAAATATGATTGGTAAAGCCTTCAGGGGAATGAAGTAAGTAAATAAATGCAAGACAATGGTGCAACAAACCCATGCCTTCTCCCCATGGGTTAATTTGATTGCTGCCTGTACTTTATAAGGAAGGAATTTCCATACCTAATTTATTTTTTAAAAAATAAATAATTAAATGAAAAGAGAAGTAGGCTAAGATCCGGGAGGCTGGGCTCTATGAGGAGAAGTGTGGCATCAGGATTGGTGGAAGATCTGTTAACAATCTGCGTTATGCAGATGACACAACCCTGCTTGCTGAAACTGAGGAGGACCTCATGCACTTGCTGCGAAGGGTCAAGGACTGCAGCCTTCAGTATGGACTGAGGCTCAATATCAAGAAGACAAAGAGTCTCACCACTAGACCAATTGGCAGCATCAGGATGGACGACGAAGAGATTGAGATTGTTCACAGCTTTAGTTTGCTCGGCTCCACAGTCAACACTCTTGGCACCAGTAGCCAGGAAATTAAAAGGCGCATTGCCATGGGAAAGTCTGCAGTTAGGGACCTCTCCAAAGTACTGAAGAGCAATGGTGTCTCTCTGGAGACTAAGGTGCACCTGGGACAAAGGCCATGGTCTTTGCTATCACTTGTTATGCATCAGAGAGTTGGACAGTGACTAAGGAGGATAAAAGGAGAATTGATGTGTTTGAGCTATGGTGCTGGAGAAGAGTACTGAGGGTACCTTGGACTGCTAGGAAAACAAACAGATTCATCCTGGAAAGGGTTAAACCAGACAGCTCCTTGGAGGCAAGGATTCTGAGGCTCTGTCTGACATACTTTGGACATGTTGTAAGGAGGAACAGGTCCTTGGAGAGGGACATCATGCTTGGTAGGGTGGAGGGACAGCGCAGGAGGGGAAGGCCCTCTAGGAGGTGGACTGATTCAGTGACTGGGGTAATCGGGATGGGTATGTTGGAGACGGTGCGATTGGCACAGGATAGAGCAGAGTTTACGGCTGTTGTACATAGGGTCGCTATGAGTCACAAGCGACTCGATGCCACATAACAACAGCAATAGGCTAAGATCTCCACTATAAAAATTCTTGGTCTTTTTCTCATTTCTTTCTAGAAATATTTGTCTAGCCCCATTATTCCTCGTTACTTTTTCCTCTAAGCAACAAACTTTTTTAAAAAAAGAAAAAAAAATCTGTTTTCAACTGTGTTGTCATTTTGGTTTTATGACAGCACAGTAAAAAGACTGTAGTCTTCAATGGCGTTTTTCCAATCCAGACCAAATCTTGCCCTCACAACTCAACGTTACATACAATGGTATGTTTAGAGAGCTCTGGTGGCCTAGTGGGTAAGAAGTTGGACTGCCAACCCAAATGCAGGTGATTCAAATCCATCAGCTGCTTCTCAGGAGAAAGATGGCCAATGTCCTCTCATGCAATTTACAGCCTCTGAAAAGCTGCCGAAGGATAAGCTATGAGTCAGTGTTGACTGGACAGCAACAAATGAAGGCAAGCTCTTATCCGAAGAGATAAATCCAGAAATAAAAACCAGAGAAGCTCAAAGCCCCGCCCCACCTCTTCATCAATGTTGGTCTTTTTACCTTTCAGCTTGCTGCTCTTCTCTCCTCTTTTCTTTTTTCCTTTCTTCTTCCAGCTCTTGTAATTTTAGCCTTTCCTGATTTCTCCTCCTTATAGCTCCTTCACTGAAGTGTTTGGTGGTATCAAACATAACCTGCTCCAAAACAATTCAAAGTTTCACTAGAAAGGTCTGCCAGCTGGCCAGGTGTGTTCCTAGGCCAGAAAGATAAAATAAAGATGGGCCGTGTCAATTGGGAATCAAGTGAGTTCAAAATATCCTCTCCACCCCAGTACCCACACACTGTGTCACAGCTCGCCAGCCTCCAGAATGTTCTCTGGCGGAAAGCTGTAGGAGCTTGCTTCACATGAGAGACCTTTGTAAATGACCCCGGGTTTGTTATAAAGATCAACGACATGAAAGGAAGATTCTAGAAGAATAATCTACCCTGACTGGCATGATTATAAAACAATATCCGAGTCTTGAAAGAAAAAAAAAAAGAAGAAGGTCAGATTGAACACTACAGGTAAACAGTTTTGTAAAAAGCAGCAGCAGCTGCAGACATTACTAAGTAAACATGGAAAAGACAAAAAAGATACACAGTAGCCCCACCATTGTTATCTTTGAGGGGAGTGTAGCTGAGGGAAGGGTACTTGGTGAAGTAGGCTCTCATCTAACCCATAATGTTTTGTTTTTTAAAGCTGGGCTTTGCTAATCATAATTGAGCAACTGTAAATTACTGCTATATTAATATTTTAAAGCACTGGGATAGTCTAATTCTAACTTGTAATTAATAATGTTTGCCACTTATCTGTTTGAAATAAATTTGTGTCTGAACAGCTAAAAAAAGAAAAAATAAACACACACAGAACACAAATCACAACGTAGACTCTTCCTTTCTGATCCACCATCCACGATGGAACCACCACTGCCAAGCTGCAGATTTTTAAAAAAACCCTCACAGGGAAGACCCTCATCTTCACTCAAGGTTGAACCCTCAGATACAATCCAAAATGTAAAGGTTAAGATAAGGGAGGCATTCCTCCAGAGTAGCAAAGACTGATCTTTGCTGGAAAGCAACTGGAAGATTGGGTGGACCTAGTTTGACTACAACATCCAAAAGGAGTCCACTCTTCACCATGTATTGACACTTGGTGGTGGGGCTAAGAAAAGGAAGATGAAATCCCAAGAAGAATAAGCATATGAGAAAGAAGGTCAAGCTGGCTGTTTGGAAAGCCTACAAGGTGGATGAAAATGGCAAAATTAGCAACTTTCGTCAGCAGTGTCCTTCAGAGGAATGCGGTGCTGGAGTTTTTATGGCCAGCCACTTGGACAGACATTACTGTGGCAAGTGTTGTCTGACCTATTGCTTCAACAATCCAGAGGACACGTAATTATGAGTTAATAAAAGACATGAATTAACAGAAACAAATTATGACTGGTTTTTATAATGTTTGAGTGCAAGAGCACAGAAGGATTGATGCCTTTAAGTTGTGGTATTGGCAAGAATATTAGATGCACCCTGGATTGCCAGACCACGTCTGCCGTGGGAGAAGTGCAGCCGAGTGCTCGCTGGAGGTGAACAGGATGAGACAAGTTCTCACATACCTTGAGCATGTTACCTGGGGGAGTCAGCCCCTAGAAAAAAAAATCATTATGCTTGGAAAAGTAGAGGGTCAGTGAAAGAGAGACCCTTGGGGAGATGGGCTGACACGGGCTGCAACAGTGAGCTTAAACACAGCAGAGATTGTGAGGATGGGACAGGGCTTTGTTCTGTTGTACAGGCTGTGGGTTGGAGTTTCTCATATGAAGTCCCTGGGTGGGACTTAATGAAGGAAAAAGTTAGTAGTGAATACACTTAACTCCTAACAGAAAGGCTAGAGGTTAGGGTTCACCTAGGGGCACCTCAGAACAAAGACCTGGTGATCTACATCCCCCAAAAAAGCAGCCATTGAACATTTCCATAGGTCATAGTTCCACTGTGATATACTGTGATCAAGCACCGTGAGTCAGGCTTGACAGGACAGTAACTGAAACAAGAAGAGTGTGTGTCTGTCTGTCTGTATGTGTGTAGAGGAAACAAAGTAAAAAGTACAAGTTCATGTTCAAAGCTAATTTGGGGTGGGGGATAGGAAAAACAAGTTGGCTCCATTTTTTTCCAGTATTAGATAATGACTTCAAGATGGCAATGACCAAAGGTGGCATGCTGGATAAAAACCAAAACCAATTCAGTCGCCATGGCAATTCTGACTCATGCCAACATCACGTATTAATGAGGAGACCTTCTCCACAGTTGTTTTGTATGTTTTTGCTATAATTGTTATGGAAGCAGGTTGCCATGCTTTCCTTCTGAGGCATTTTTAAGTGGGTTCTAAACACCAACCTTAGTAGCCAAAGTGACTGTCACCCAGGGACCTCATGCCCAGATAGGCTGATTTTGAAAGTGAAAGATAAAGGTTAACTGAGATTATGTTTCAGCAACGTATTTGGCAGATGTTTGAAAATATGCATTGTGACTCAGAGTCAAGAGGGAGGGAGTAAACTGCTCTCCTGATGGTTTCAAACTGCACGAATCTCTCTTTCTCAACTACTTGTCAAATGAAATCAGCCCATGTGATAGTTCTACAGAGGCCATGAAGAATCTTTCACAGCCCTCGAGAAGTTTTAGGCAAATATTATACAGGTTGACCTAACTAGTGATCTAAGAGATTACTTTTCATTTCCTCCCGATTGGAACCACCTCAACTGACTCTCCAGTGAGTTTTCAGAGACTGTCAATTGCACAGGAGGTTGTCCATCATTCTCCCACAGAGCAGCCAGAAGATTTGAACAGCCTGCTCTTGGGTTGGCAGCACAATTACTTACCACTAGACCACCAGTGCTCCTGATTAGATCATTGGTGTTAGGTGCCTTCCAGTCAACTATGACTCATCACAACCCTCCAGACAGCAGATTTGAACCTTGCTTTATCCCACTCTATCCTCATAATCTCTGTCATGCTCAAACCCAGGGCATTAGTCACTGTGTGAGTCTATCTAGTTAAGGATCTTCCTCTCTTTTCCTGACCCTGATTGCAATGGGACCTGTAATAACATACAGGACATAGGTTATCTTGCTGGTAATACTCCCCTTTTTTCCAAACACAATAATCAGTGCTGGTTATTCTACTCACTTCAACCATGTCGGTACAAGACTTACTCAAGACAGAGTCCTAGAGTTGTAGGAAACAGACGTTCTCTCTTGTATCAAGAGGCTATTAATTACAGAAGGGGAATTCATCATGCACATAGAAAGCAGCACCACTCTGGAGGGTCAAGTCTACCAATGGCACCTCAGGAAAAAAAAGATGCGCAGTCTCCTCCCAGGTGGTTTAGAGCCTCAGAAACCCAATGGAGGATGATCTATGAGTCAGTTCTGACTCTGCAAAAATATGAGAGAGAAGAAGAGAGACGCCAGAACTTTGACACAGCAGACAATGTGTAGGGACAATGTGATTCAAGCATACAGAGAAGAAATGAAAGGGATAGTTAGTTTTTTCATGAATATGGTGGCCTTAGATAATGGAGAAAACTGGAGTGGTAGGGAGATTTCAGCAAGGTTCCCCCAGGAAGAGGAAAGATCAGATATAAAGGAAACTAGTAAGTGATTCTACTTAGCTGGAGCCTAAGGAATAGGAGGAACCGTGATTGGTGAAGCATTCGTTTGTGAGATAGGCAGTTTATTGTCATAAAGACAGAGAGCCTTGGAAAACACATAGAGCAGCGCTAGCATATCCTGGAGGAGTGATACGAGTTGGAATTGCCTCATATGATATGAGTTGGAAGTGCCTTGTGAAGGACTTTATTCTAGAAGAAATTACAGTCTTCCTTGCTGTGCGGTTTTCTCAGTTCTTAGATTCTATCTTTCAAGCAACGTCTTACCCGCTCTGCCAACCCGTACCTGAGATAGAAAAAAAAAAAAACCACAACAAAACACCCCCAAAAGCCCCAAAACACCAAACACATACACACACAAAAAACCCAAACAACCCAACAACAACAACAAAAAAAACCCCACCAAAACCAAAACCAACATCCCTGACGTTCAGTGCTTTAGCAAAAAAAGTTCCAAACAACGAACTCAAAGCCAAAAATCACCACGGTTCACACCTCAGACATAGAAGATACAAGAGCTCCGGATGGTTATTGATATGAACTATAAGGTAAAGAAATTACTCGTTATGAGGTGCATATTCTCCTCATAGTTATTCCACTTATTGCTAGTCGTACATTCTTTATCTTACTAGTCATAATAAATTCACATTATTGATCTTACTCAGTACAATAAGTAAAAAGCACTCATACTCACATTATTCCCGGGAGTCGAAGTCAAATGAGGAGGAAAAGAGGACAAACGCCTCGGTTTGTCACCTAATATGTAGCCCTAAAGAGAGTCACGTGGGTGTGACTCCAAGAATAAGGGGGTGGGGGCACAGATTTCTCACCCTTAGCAACCTGTCAAATAAAAACAACAGATTCCATAGTTTCAGAGGGGTCACGAAGAACCCTTTCGACCCTCCAGGGAGAGGGTGCAGAGTGCCAGATTACAACCATCGTAATTTTAGATCATAACTGGCAGCATGCCTTAGTAGCAGACAAGTAAGTGTTTAAATCAAGACTTATTTCTTTTTTCTTCGTAAACATTACTGGTGATTGTGGTTGTTATGTACTGTTAAGTCGGAACTGACTCATAGTTGACCCTCCAGCAGGTTTTCAGAGGTAGTCAATCACACAGGAAGAGATTGTCCATCTCTCTTCTGGGTAGCAGCTGGAGGATTGGAAATACATACCTTTGGGTTGGCAGCACAACTCCTTACTGCTAAACCACCAGAGCTCCCTAAAATACTTATTAATTATGAGACAAATCTTTGTTAGCTACTGAGCAGAGCATAGTTGGGTCCAAGGAAATGTGTTCTAGATTATTCCCTCTGACTTGTACTCAAAACCACCTGAATAGTGAAAAACAGCAACACAAAAAAATCTAAGCAGTTCTGGCCACGTCTTACCTTAATGTTACATGCCAACGCTTTGCCATCATCTCCTTTAAGCATCAACTTCATGCCTCGAAGGGACTCCATGGCTTTCACAAAATCAGTTGACTCTTGGTATTGAATAAAGGCTTCAAAGGTCTGTAAGCCGAAGCTAAAACTCCCGAAGCTTCCCCCAGTCATGACTTCTCGGTAGGGGTCGAGCATGGGGATGTCCACATTCTTGATCTTTCCAAAGCTCTCAAAGACCACTCGAAGAATTTCTTCACACGGCTTCTCCCCAGTAGAACCTTTTGGCGCAAACCACTTGCAGGGCAGGCCTTCAAAATATATGGAATCTGGGCTCTTCTCCAGGTCCTGCTCTTCTGCCCCATCGCTCAGTGGGGTCTCAATTGCTTTGGGGAAATGATCCCACTCTCCCTGAGCATCTGTCGCCACGACTCTCAAGTCTGTTTTCAAACCGTTCAGCTTGATGATCTTCCCGTGTAACTTCGCCTTCAGGATCTGCACCAAGCTCCGGGTTTCAGCCTCCCCCTCGAATCGGATGAAGTCCTTGGTGCTCTTGGAGAGCCGCACTGTGGTGAATTGGTCAGGGCAAATCAGGCTCTTCAGCTGATCGAGAACTTCCCAGTTTGAGAAGGGCCTCACGGGCTCTGTGCTCTCCGGGAGCAGCACGTTGATCATCAGCTTCGCTATGGGCTTGAGGTAGAGGTGCTGGGCCGCGCACAGCTCTGTGGCCTCAGAGTTGTCATACACGACTGTGACCGTCATGGTGGCCACGGGATGCCTTACAGGGCAAAAGATAAAAAGCTGAGATACATGGAGTAAGCTGTTGATTTGAATTGGGAAGTGGTGCTAGCACTGCTGGATATATATAATATATATGTATACATGTACATATACATATACATAAATTTAATACTAATTTATTTACAAAGTTTGAATACATTGTTTTTCACAAAAGATCCTTCCCATTCCCGTCATCCCCCTGACTCTTTGAATGGTGCAACCCTACGATGAACACCCCATCCCTCTGCCCATCCTCACCCCTCTGCTCCCACCCTCGCCCCCTCTTGGATCCTCATACTCATTCTACAGTAATAGTTTTATACAGTGTTTGTCCTTGTGGGACTGACTGACTGAGCTCACTCAGCATCATGCTGGACCTATATTAAATTCACAAGGGGAAGCAAGCACTTCTTACTGTTAGGTGCCATCAATGGGCGGGTCAAATCCACCCACTGCTCTGTGGGAGAAAGATGGGCAATCACTTCCCTGTGCAATTTACAGCTTCTGAAAACATGCAGGAGAGTCAGCTGAAGGTTCATTCTGACTCAATGGCACAAAGCAACAACCCATAGTATATACTGAGTGTTTGGCTCTTCAGCCACATCACTCGATGCGACCTGCTTTGACTTGGGAAAATGCTCCTGCTCTCCCTGGGCCTCAAAAAAATGAGGATTATGTGGTCTAGCCAGTGGAATAAGCTACGGATTTGAACTGTGAAATGGTACTAGCATGGATGGATCGATGCCAAATTCGCAGAGGGAAAATATACTATGGGTGGAATGCAAATAATCACTTAGATTTGCTTAATGTGCTTTTGGAGTTGTGAAATACTTTCCACGTACTATGTCTCTGTTTCCTCGACTGTAAAAGAGATAACAGTGTTTCTGTAGTTGTGTACCATGGAGTTGGAACTGACTCACAGCTGACTCTCTAGCACGTTTTCAGAGATGGTAAATCACACAGGAGGAGACTGCCCATCTTTCTCACCCAGAGCAGCTGGTTAACATGAACTGCATGCCTCTGAGTTGACAGCACAGCTCCTTCCCACTAAGCCACTGGAGCTTTCTGGAAGGCTTAAGTGATTAAGTAGATAAGCAAGTTTTAGAACAGTGTGTTCACCTTATTGCTGTTGAGTTGAAATTGACTCATACCTGACCTTCCATTGGGTTTTTTAGGGTGTACATCGCAAGGCAGGAGAGTGCCTGTCTTCCCCTGTGGAGCTCCTGGCGGACTCGAACCACCAGAAAGGCATGGCCTTTGGGTTAGCAGCATGGCTCATGGCTTCCTATGTACTATACCATAGGAGTTCTTAATAAACATAAAAACTAAGACTATTATTATTATTGGAAGCAGGAGTGGCATCTACTTCCTAAACAACATGCCTCCAGAAACTCTATGAACTTTGATACTTTGGTAAATGTCTATAGTTGTAGAGGGGCTTCAGGCCTTTTGTTCATAGCATCACTACGAGTAGTGCTCCACTCGACGGCAATCAACAATCAACAAGCAACATTACTATTAGTGGTGTTGTTTTTGTTGCTATATGCTGTTCACCCTGAACCAACTCATAGCTGACTCTCCAGCAGATTTTCAGTGGTTATAAATCACATAGGAGGAGACTGATCAGTTGGTTAATTTGAATTGCCTGCCTTTGGGTTTTCAGCTCTGGTCCTTATTACTAAGCCACCATCTCACTTGATTCATGAAGCAATCTATGAATAGGGAGCTTCACGCCAGCTGTTTAGTTGGAACAGTTCAGACAGATTTGAAGAAAGTAAATTATTTGTCCACACATTGAGAGTCCAAAATTCTCAGTATCTCAGTAGTTCCATTTTCCTAAAAGCCTAACATGTAGACTTCCAAGAGAACAAACAGTTCTGTCCTAGAGAGTATCAAACCTGGTCGATCCCTGGAGGCAAGGATTCTGAAGTTCAGTCTCACATACTTAGAGCACGCTTCCAGGAGGGCCCATTTCTTGGAAAAAGATATCATGCTTGGAAGGGTAGAGGGTCAGCGGGAGGAGAGGAAGATCCTGGAGGAGATAGACCGACACAGTAACTGGGGCAAAGGGGTCAGGCATGTCAGAAACTTTGAGGGTGGCTCAGGAGAGGGCAGGGTTCAGAACCATTGTTCATAGGGTCACAATGAGTGACAGTCGACTTGACGGCACATAAACTACTACATAAAATCCTGCTGGAACTGTATGGAAATTGGGCAAGGATAAGATGCATTTAGTACACTCATGAATATGTACCCAATAGGTAGCTCTAATTTAAAGTTCACATAACATAATATCTTTTGTATAATTTGGTTTCCAAGTCTTACAGAGATATATCTACTCATATTCCTCCAATCTGTGGACTTCGCTACATTGAATACAAAGTTCAAGTGAGCAAGGGACAACCTCTTCTACTGATAAAGTGGCTCTGTCTTCTTCATTCGATTTGGGGGAGGGGGACCCACAAAAAACCATTCTTCAAAATATGATTGCTTGCTGGCATTTCATACTGAGATTTGTACTTCAATGTTCCTAGCAGCATTATTCACCATCGCAACCCAGATGGTTGGAAAAAAACCCAAATGTCCAACCACAAACAAATGGATTGAGAAATTATGGTACATTCACACGATGGAATACTATGCAGCACTCAGGAGCAATAACTTTGTAAATTGTTACTTAACTTGGGAAGGACTGGAGAGCATTATGCTGAGTGAACTAACTCAGTCCCACAAGGACAAATACTGTATAAAAACCATTATTGTAGAATGAGTATAAGGATCCAAAAGGAGTGGAAAAGGCTGGAAGCAGAGGGATGTGGATATGCGGAGAGGAGGGGGATTAATCAATGGGTTGTACAATTTGATGGGGGGATGAGGGAAATTGAAATAATTTGTTCTCATACTGATAAACGCATAAGCTGTTTAATGGCAAATAAGATCACTAAAACTAGGAATGAGGTATTTCTGTTCCTTTTTGCTTACTTACAAATATAATTTCTCAGTAAAAGAGGTTGACTCTAAAAGAGAACTTTGTACAAGGTATCTGTACAAAGCTGTTAAATACTGTTAACCACAGGGAGATTTAGACCTAAACAGGTATGACACGATGATGGAATGTCTAATATAAAATGCTCTACTCATTATTCACCATCGCAAGAACATGGGAACATCCCAAATGCCCAAAATCAATGGAATGGATTGAGAAATTATGCTTCATTCCCACAATGGAATACTACGCAGCATAGAGGAGCAATGATTTTGAAAATCACTACCTAACTTGGGAGGGGCTGGAGAGCTTTATGCTGAATGAACTAACTCAGTCCCATAAGGACAAATACTGTATATGACCGTTATTTTAGAAAAAGATTACTAGTAAAATGTGTATGAGGATCCAAAGGGGGGGGAGAGGGGGGGTTAATCCTAGGATGGCACAATTTGATGGGTGGAGGGAGGCGTGGATAAAGGAAATGGGAAAGATCCAGTGTGAAAAACAATGTATGTGAGCTTTGTAAGTAAACCAGTATAAAATAAAATTTTTATTTAAAAAAATTAAATGCTCCACTAAATCTTGGGTAACTTCTCAGCTACAGAATTACTTAGTAGCTGTCCCTAAAGGACAATCCAAATCAACTTACCTTCAGGAGACAAGAGCTGTACAGACTTTTTCCAAGGTAATCAGAAGTATTATGTATCTAAGATGTTTCGTTCCAGAAATCCTTATAGGACAGCAACACTGGACTGGGATGACAGGAGAATGAACATGGTTTCTTTCTCTGAAAACATTATCTAAATAGCAAAGCAAAGGGGGGGATCCAATTAGTTTGCTGACAGTTGAAGCATAAGTGCCAATACTTGGCTCTTTCAGAAGAAAAGGAAATTGGATATTCAATAAAAATATACTGAACCCCGCTTTTCTTTTCTTTCCTCTTTCCTGAGGAGCGGGGAAAAGGAAATGCTGTCTGGAAAACTTGCCGGGTCAGTGGGTTGTTTTGTGTCTTATGGTAATATACACGGTCAACAGTGACCACATTTAACACTTCAAGTTCAGTAAGACAGTTAAGATAATGCTTACATGCACCAATAAATATTACTTTAAATATGAAAAAAACCCCTAACTGAACCCTAACATGGATTTTTCTGTCAGTAGGCATTGGCTTATATAATCTAATTTCAAGCAACATCTTTTTAAAAACATGTACAGGCAGTAAAAAAAAAAAAAAAGAATAAAATTACTTTAAAGCAATCAGGTTGCCAAGCT